>NC_142394.1:26396162-26713245 GCF_059441095.1 Idiotropiscis lumnitzeri | reverse complement strand
TGTCATTGTGCTAAAGCGGTCCACGTAGCGACGTGGCCGAATGCTTCCACCTTGCTGCCTCAGCATAGCGCAGGATGCTAGAAAGCAGCGGCGGGCCGTGCAATGCACACGTCGGCCTTCAGTGAAGTCCTACTTTGTCCTAAATGAATAAATCTCTCTCATAATACCATCATTTAGAGAAATAATATACAGAAACACACTTTGACAGAAGAGATGCCCGCACGATTGTATCTGGTATTGTGAAACCTGCCCGGCAACACGAGCTAGCGGAATTCCTATTGGATATCAACTCTCACCTAAAAATACAACGCTAGGATATAATACGACATCAATGTGAAGATTATATTTTTTTTCTTGATTATGTTAGTCCAGCAGAGAAGGCCTTGATGGTCCGCCACTGCTCGAAAGTAGTATGAACGCAGAACAAAATGCTCAAGCGCAGCACATGTGCGGTACAAACCTTGGGCGCTGTACAGAGCATTGAAAGTGCACTTCAGGATGGATGCAAATTGCTCGTCAAGGATGCTAAGCCAGGGGTGTCAAACTCAAATGCACAGCGGGCCGAAAAGTAAAACTTGAACAAAGCAGCATTGAACAAATGAACCTTTTAATATGGAATTTGTTTTAACATTGAATATGGAACAAGCACACTTATTACGATACAATATATAACTTAATAGTCCATATATACAAAATTGAATTAAAAAAAAAAAAACAATTTATGAAATAAAATTTGAATAATAATAAATAATTATTTTAAAAATAAAAAAACATGAATAAATCAGTCAACCATTCAAGCCCATGTCTTGGAGTATCACGAAAAATTGTTACTATTATCATATAGAATCTAAAACGATATAGTCATCATTTGGTATGGCCTCGCGGGCCAAATATAATCACACTGAGGGCCAAATTTGGCCCGCGGGCCTGAGTTTGACACCTCTGTGCTAAGCTGACATCTGTATCATTCCAGCGCGCAGCTCCCTTACCGGCTCCCCCCCCCCCTGATCGAGTCCCTGGCTGTTATCTTCCACCCCTGAGGCGCTACACTAGGACACGTAGACCACCGGTGGGACTACAGTAGTTAATCTGTGCTAGTTAAACGCTCTCGTCTGGCCCAGAGCTGGAGCAGACCGACACTGCATTTTTTTTTTTCTGCTTTGCTAGCTCCCCGTGGACCGCGCTCAGCCCTATTTTATTGAATTACCTGATGGAAAGGAGGAAGTTATTTCAAGGTAGCGGCCCGTTTAGTATTTCTATACTGCTTTGCGCCGGCGGGCATTTTTTTGTTGCCGTCCTTTTTTTTTTTAACCACTTTTCGACTATGCGACGGTTTGTCGTCAGACGTAAGAGCTGAAGAGTTAAACAATGGTAGGCCTGAGCACAAGACGGACAGCATAAAAGCGTTGTTGTGCTTGAGAGTGGTTGGCTAAAAGCACTCGTGCTGCGCGTCGATGAAATGACACACATGCGCTGACAGTCAAATAGCTAGCAAGCTGGAGTGGTTTTGGGCCGAGTGTGTACAATTAATTTCACCACATTTCTGACACTTCCAATACATTGCTCAAAACCTTGGATGGTTCATTTTTCAATAACAAGCTCAATTTATGTATTTTTTTATCAGGAAAATTATATTTGCTTGCATTTTTTATCTTATCGGTTTGTTTTGGAGAAATTAGTGATAAATAATGATTTGAAAACCACCCCCTAAAAATAAGGGATATGGCCACGCCCCCTTTCCTTGTCCATTCAAAGTCATTTTAAATATCGCGCGAATGTCAAAATAACAAAATAACAAGACCAAGCGGACCCAAAATGGATGTGGACATCTCTACTTTGGCCCACTTCAACCTTTGAAGACATCACAAAATGATAAGCCACACTTAAAAGAGAATGAGGAAATGAGCACGTTACGTGCAGCTGCTGTCATGTTTTGTCTCTTTTCTCGAACCACATACGCAAACACGTTCCAAAAAGGTTTTCGTAAGATTAATTGTTAGTAGGTCATTTGAATATTCATAATATACATATACGTTTTCCCCGCCTCCCAAAGACGTATCTTAGCCTGTTTTTTTTTTTTTTACATCATAGCTCCGCGTTTTTATAGCATTAGAACACAATATTCTGCTGGCCTCGCAAAATCAGTCAAAATCCCCCCAAAAAAGGCTGCAATTGAGCGGTTTCCTCTCGTGAAAATTTCTGGGATTAAATAAATTAATTAATTCACTTCCATTGACGGGTAAAGTAGTCGAAAAGTACATTCATTTAATCTGGGCTAACAAATACTCATTCAATTTCAGATGAACTAAAGGCAGAAAAAAACATCTCCCCTTCGTGTAGTCCAATTTCTTATTTGACCTCATCGACTGGTTTTGTGGCGAAAACTTTCCCCCCATAAAATATATTCATTGGCAAGCGATCTGGGGAACGTAGCTAAGTCAACTCCACCTCGCTCCGTCTTTTCAATTTTGTACTTCCCGTAACACTCGTGTGCCACGGCACCCTGTTTGGAAATCACTGCTGCAGAAAACGACAAAATCCTATCGGGGTTTCGCTGAAACCATTCAAATAGGTGAAGAGCACTGATGTGTCCTCATGGATTTGTTTGTGCCTTTTTTTTTTTTTGTTGATGTTGTTGGATGGTTTTGTGCCTTTCACTTTCTGCTGCCCTGGCCATTTATTTTGATTAGGGAATGAAGTCCAGTCCGCAGAGCCATAGCCCGTAATAATTGACATTGCGTCCTCTGAGGTCACCAAATCTACACGACTGAGGTGGCAGAATAAGTGGAGGTGTAGTATTGCTTTAGCTTGCAACAACACCCACAAAAAAAAAAAAAAGCTGTCGAGAAGCTCATAAATTATATTTCCTCGTGCCCCCCCCCCAACACCACCCCGGCTTGACAGGATAATTGATGTGCAATTGCCTTCAAGTAGCCTACTGTATATATTGTATATTTTTCCTTTTTCTCGTCATGCCTTAAGGTCACCAGGGGTTCGCTTGCCTCTCACTGTGGGAAATAAAAGTTTTATTCTTTTGTTTTGTATGGACAATTTAGCTTTCTGTCAACGAAAACTCGACGGAAACTTTTCGTAAATATATTCAGATAAAAATGGTAACAGCGGAATTAATGCTCATTGCTCCATAATGAGCCGAGAACCAAAACGTTTTTTGGCAACTGTTGTGGCTTTATTTTAATTAAAGCAACATAAAATAAAAACGTTCTAACAATATAGACTTGTTCAAAAACAGTAGCGCCAGTATAAACTCTATCAAACATGTCTTCTTTACGAAAAATAACTTGCTTTGATAAGAACCAAGTAGCCTACCGAGTGTCACTGTCGCCGTGCTCCGGAAATGGAAAGTGTGTCGGTATGGAAGAGCAGAGTGGAACCGGTCTGTGCGCGGCGCATGCGCTCTGCGTGCAGTTCCGGTGGTGGGCGTGCCCAAACGAAGGATAGGTTGCAGCAGCGTAGCATTTTTTTGAAAGACAGATGAATTGTACAATAGGAAGAGATATCATACATTTTGAGCGTCTGACGAAGCACGCGCTAACAATTTCGTCCCATCTTGTCTCGTCAACGAAAATTAATGTACGTCACGTCGTTTTCGTCACCAAAAAAAAAAAAAAAAAAAAACAAGTTTAGCTTGTCATTGTCTAGTTATCGTCATGAAAAAAGGGGCGTTAACGAAATATATCCACCATCGTTGAAAACAACACTGGCTGATAAGATGATCGTTTGAATCAGGTCTGGGTAAACTACGGCCCGGGGGCCACATGCGGCCCGTTAAACGTTTTAATCCGGCCGGGCAAACTTGAAAAAAATTAAATAAATAAACCTAGTTCATGTTTTATTTTCTAAATACTGTGGTTTTTCAAAGACATATATATATGTATATATATTGATGTAACGCTTTTGTTCAGCTTTCTCAGCACTTTCACAGAAATGTGGAGAACTTTCCCATTCTTGCGCCTTTGTCTTTCCAAGTACATTGATGTGCGGGCAAATTTGACGGTGGTGTCTGCTCGCATCTGCATTTGTCAGTCTTCAGCGTATGGCCGCTCCCTCCATCATCACCCTCATCATCACTTGGCCGCGGGGCACGCTGCCCGTCTCTCTGCCGCACAGCTGCCTTCACCGACGCGATGGCACGAGGCCCTCGGGTGACGCTGCTCGCAGAGCCGTAGCCTTCCATTTCAGACGCTTCACTTGTTCGCCGCGTTGCCTCCAGCTCAAGTCGAGCCCGGAAGATTTGGCAACGGGCGGAATGTCTGTTTGCTCAGATGCTTCAGCGCTCAACTTTAAGATTAGTCTTGCTCGCTGAGACAGCCAGTGGGTAAAAATGGTGCGAGGGTAGGCAATCACAACATTACAGTCTTCGATGTCGACTCATTCCGGTCCAAACCTTTGCATGGTCATTGAAAGAACTGAAGGAGAAATGAGGTAAACATGAAGGAATGAGCAGTTGGGCTGGAAAATGACAAGCGTGTAATGTTTGGACTGGCTGGTACCGCTGGAAAACCGAGACATTTTAGTGTCTTTATTAGAACTCGAGACGCAACAAATAACAAGGCTGCGGCTTTGGGTTGAGACAGTCATTTTAGGGTCGTTTTGGTCATTTCTTCAAAAGATAAATTGCGCTACACATTTTGGTGGATTGCCGGGCAAATCTTTCCTAAAATACTGGACAATGATCCCTAGCCACAAATTTAAAAAAAACAAATTTAAAAAAAAATCACTTAATACCAATAATGCATCTTTGCCACTGATGTGTAGACAGGCGGGGAAATTAAATGGGTCCAATTCCCAAGTGTTTCTACAAGTTGCCATTCATAAAATAATAAAACCTTCTTGTTCAAATTCAATTTGCGAATAACTGAGACAAAATAATATTTTTCGTCGTATATAATTCCTGTGGCATTTTTCATGTGCGTTTGCTGTAATGTTTTGCTCGAATCAAATATGCGTCTTGGCTCAATTAAGATTGTGAAACACTGCTAAGACACTAGGGCGACGTTAAAATTGCAAAATGTTTGGAACACGGCGGCCAAGCTGATGAAGGGAATCGAGTGAAACGCCAGTGCATAACACAGACATTTTTTAATAGAATTCATTTATAACAAATGTGACTTTTTGATTTCTCATACAGACTTCTTTCCCCACGAATGTGACCTAAGTAAGAAAATAAAAAGCACTCCTTTCATTCAGAAAAAAATACGCAATTTGCACTTACAACTAATCAGAGGTAATTTTATGAACCTATTAACAAGCCTTTTATTATTACAGTTTTATTTTTTTTTTTACAATTTCATGACGTCATTTTCAGTCTATGCATCATCCAGACGAGAGATAGATAGAGAGAGCAGAGGAACACAACGTTTATTTCTGTTAATGACACTCCAAGCTGAACATGTGATCTTGGGGCGGGGCGGCAGAATTTTCCAGGTCATTGCTGGAGTAATCGCAGCAACAGAATGGACGCTTCTTTTTTTTTTTTTCTCCGTTTTTCATTTCCACAATTTTTTTTCCCTTTTAAATAGTTGATAACTTTTTGTGTTATTTACATACACACAAAGTGAACGTTGAAGGAGACTTTTTTTTTCATAATGGGTTCAAGTAATATATTATTGGGTTTAGAATCAATAGGGCAGTGCATAGTACAAAGATAGAGAAAGTGCAAATCTTCCTTACCGGGCCGACTCAGGCCGTCCTGCAATGTTTGACCATGCACCGAACATAAACAAAAACAGTTTTTTTTTGTAGCCACTGGATAATAACAGTGCTTTTATGTCAGGAAATGAACAAAGAAGTTAACAAAACTGTGTTTATAAGGGAAAGAAAGATCTGGAATGCACATCCATGAAGCAAACATAAATCGTGAATCGTGGAAAAGATGCCAATCACCGTAAAAATCTCTGCCATGTAAATGTGTGTACGAAATTTGGGATAAAATTGATAAAAGTGTTAAGTGATAACATTATACGTTGTTGAATTTTGTTTCGTCAAGATCGTCCACTGGTTTTCCTTTGGACCCCTTTTACGGTGTAGAAAAATAGGGTCGGAAAATTCAGACTTTTAAGCAGGCTGTGGTTCTCTCGCACATAAAAAAAATAAATAAATCTGCTTCCCCAATTAACCAATAATAATATATTTGTAACCATTCAGCAAATAACGGCATGGAATAATTTTAGACTTAAACACTCGTCATGTTTGTGACGAATGTGTGTGAAATTTAAATTTATTTCTTTAATTTTTGGTCAAGATTTTTCAGGAGGGGTATTTGGGAGCCATTTTCCTCCCTCATTAACAACATTTAAATTGGTGAAATATCTGCTAGCTTCTCGGTTCAAATGTGTACAAGATGAGACATTAGTGGCATCTGTCTTTATCCAGAAAACATTTTGGATGATTTTTAATTTTTTTTACTATTTTGGCTTGCGATCCAATACCGAATGCAAGTGGACGTGTGATCTTCGAGGCTCACTCATTTGAATGAATGATAGCAACAATCCGGTCCTGATCCAGCTCACTTTGAACGTTTTAAATCTTGAAAAGCTGAATTTTCCTGTTTTTCCTCCAGGTCCGTGAACTAGTCGCACCCTCGCATTCACGGTAAGGCCACTGAAAATGACACAATGATCTTAAAAATGTTGTTTGCATATATAATCTCATGTGACATAGTGAATACTACCGTAAATAAACACACAAATATATTTTTTTATATTGACATATATGCTGAATACTCAAAAGATACACTGAAATGGTATAAAAACAGGCATAAATATAAGGCACTCTAAATGCAAAATGGGAAAAGGAATCCTGGAGAAAGGGTTTAAATAACATACAAGACGTTTTTCTTTTTTTTTTTTTATATACTTTGCCCAATTGCGTGGAGCGGCGTGTGACATACAGCTGATGGACATTTCCACGTGACGCCTGCAGGGGGCGGGGTGTCCTGACTAAATAACATCATTTATTGCACAAGAAAAGATGCACTGAATCAGAATTGTGTCCTACTGATGTGCATTCCAGTGAAACATCACTTTCCCACACCATTCAGAAGCGTTCGCCAACCGTAACGTTTGCTTTTAAACTCTATATTTAGAATATGATTTGTATTTCACATCTTATTATAGATTTATAAATGTATATGTAGATATATAACTTATTTAATTTATCCCTCTCATCATCCTGACATGGAAGAACTAAGATAATTGATAGCAGCAACTTCATACTTTGCTCATCCCTGTTGATTCCACAAAGCCCCAGTTTATCAGATGGGAGGTGTATGCAACAAAAGCAATCGGGAAACAATCGAGGCTAATGGGCAAGACTCGCTCGGAGCCTTTTTTTGTTTTTTTAAAGTCAATGCATGTGCTACAAACCCAAAAAATGCAAATCTTGCACAAACAGCGTGAAGAATAGGGAAAACATGTATGTCAATATTCTTTAAAAAAAAAAATAATAATAAATTTACACACATTTCCAAAAAAAATCACATCGGCTTTATAATAAAGTACTAAAAAACTAAACGAATCATTTGATTTATTCCATAGATTTTTTTTTTTTTTTTAATATATATCTCCTCGTACACTTTAGATGATGAGACAGGAGGAGAGAGGGTACTTCAACGTGACGGTCCAGTCGAACATTGTCTGAGTTTTCCCGATGAGTGTGATTGTGATTTATTTTTCTTTACAATGTGCGTCAAGTTCCCCGCGCTCCTCTGATGCCTCTCGTAATGCATTCACCCGGCTCGAGTCACATTCTGTGCCGGGTTCGTTCGCTCCCAAATAAATCCTTGAAGCAAAAAAAAAAAAAAAAAATCCAACGAGGTGCTTCAATGGTCCGGATTCCATCAATTGGTGACAAGGCCAGGTTCAACTTGGATTGGGGAAAATACTTGGTTCTCCCGGGAATCTTTTTCTTTTGTTGTTTTTTTTTTATTTTATTTGTGGCGGGTTCATTTCGCACATCCAACACTTAATGAGTTGTTTGCAAGGAGTTTGTACTTTCTCAAGCAGTAATTTATGGCTCAGAAGAGAGGCGCAACTGGTTTTTTTTTTCTTTTTTCTTTCCGCGTTTCCCTCCGATGCTGAGTCCTTTACGTTGCATAGTGATCAAAACTTCCCAGATACTCTAATCCAGCCCTGTAGCAGAACTGGTATTGATCCTGAAAAAAAAAAAAAAAAAAAACAAGCCACAAAACACAAACAAATCATTTTCGGCACCCGAGATGAAATTGCAAAAGGTGACATTTTGTGCGTAAGGACGACATGCTTGGGAATTGAGCTTGAACTCAAAGTGATAAATTTCAGTTTTGTGTGGCTCTGATCTTTCCCATCGTTAAAGGAAGAGCTCGACACTACTGATATTTCTGTTTACCAATGACACCGGAATGAGACGCTGGATTTACTCCTCCGACTATTGCACGCGAACAATAGTCGGTGGACATTGAGGCAAGCTTCATGGAACTGCACCGATTGTTATTTTGAGGGCTTGAAGTCATGCGAATGGTTTCCACGAGAGGAGTGACTCGACTTTTACTTCCGGGGACCACATAGAGAAAAATAGAATGAAGCAAGGGCCAGTTTGAAATATTTAAAAATTCTATCGGATTAAACATGTAAAATCAATCAGTCAGCAAAATCCCATCTCAACATTCGGAACAATAACATTGTGGTCGTTATTTTTTGTACATGGCGCGGGACACTAAAAAAAAAGGTGGGTGGGACGTAATTTGGACGCCACTACTTGAGAGGGTATTTGGAATCTGGTGAATGTTGTTTTTTGCCACGGTTCGTTGGAGGTCGCCGACGGTCACCGAGACGTTCGCCGACAATTAGAATTGTAACAGTTTGGGAATGTCTGGCAAACATCTGTGCAACAGTTTGCGATATTGAACAAACCGTGAAAAAAAAAAAAAAATGCTACGTGCAAACCTTCACCATAACCCGTCACCTAAATGTTCGAATATCATCGTGACGAGTACCTCCGTCTGCACCATGGCGGGTCTCTGCGTCCGCAACATCTTCACGGTCTGAAAGATGTCCACGACGCCCTCGTATCTCATTCGCTCCAAGGCAATGCTGAGGGTGATGAAGACGCCAGTCCGACCGACGCCAGCGCTGTCGAACGAGGCGAGAGAAGGCCAGGCAAAAAGACACGGAGACGGGATCGGTCATCTCGCATTTTCTTCTCGAGTGAAATTGTTAAAAGTCCTTCGAATGCCGTCAGTGTACGTCAACTGGCGTTTTCCACTTACCTACAGTGGACTGAGATGGGCCCATCTTGGCCAAACTGTTCTTTCGTTTTATGTACTTGTCCGATGAAATCGATGAAGCCCTCCCCGGATTTTGGCACTCCTTGCTCGGGCCAGTCGGTGAACTGGAATTGCCGCACCGTTCGTGACTGGCCGTCCTGGGAAGGAGAACACGGCCATGAAGGCGTCGCGTTTGCACAGTGGAGCAGACGTCTCATTAACGGTGCACGCGTCAAATCAAACCCCCCCCAAAAAAATTCGATTGATGTTAAGCTGACTTTGTGATATTGTATCCCTTTTGATAAGGATAGCAATCCTATTGAGGAGCCGGTCTAACGTGCAGTACAATGCAACGAGCCGGTGCCATTTATCTGGGTAAGCCTTTGATGGAATTAGAAAGTCTGGCTACATTGAGCCGCTCCCCCGTATTTTAGCTCGGGGATAAACACACGCTTGACACGATGACAACGTGCGCTTACCCTGGCATCCGTCACTTTGAACTCCCGCAGGATGTACTGCGGCATGTTGTACTCGGCCATGGGGTCCACCACAAAGTACTGGTATCTGGCTGACCTCTCCGCCGGCCAGTACTGGTGGCATTTTTCCTGGCGGGGGGGGAAATAAAAAAATCACAATGATTCACAACTGGCCAGTGGCGTCCACTCACGGGTCATTTATTATTTATTATTTATTTTTTTAAAGCTTACCCTGCCCATTTCTCTGAGCTTGGTTAGCATAACGACAATAGTAGAGTTGTGCTCCCAGAGCATTCTCCAGAAGTCCTCGGTGGTTTCTGCCAGTGGTCCCTGCGTGGCGATGTAGGCTTTCTGTTGCCTGAGAAGAGAACGGGGATTAGCATCTCCTCAGTTATAAATATTTGTCACGACGTGATTACCTGTAGCCATCAATGAAACTCGCATTGATGTAGTCGGATCCCTCCACGCCTCGAATGGGCTGAAGGCACACTCGCGTCGACTCGTACGGCATGATGTTTACAAGGCGGTTCTTGAACTTGTTGCAGGGGAGATTGGCACTGATGAATCGCGACGTGTGGGCTTTCGTGTTGGCTAAACGCTGCAGTTGAATAGAGAGGAAGGAGGAAAAGAGCAGATGATCCAAGAGACGGAAAAATATTGCTCGAGACTTTTTGGGTTTGGCAGATAAGTGCTGGGAAAACCCTGAAATTTGCACCGGCGTGGGAATTTTGGGGAAACCGGAGAAAAGGGAAAATTCACGAGCTAGACTAGAAAATAGGCATCATGGACTCAAGTGTCTGGACTTGTGCTAACTTTGTGGCATTTTTTCCCGTACGAAAATTCGGGACATGACGGAACAGTCTGCACAAATGTACCACAAAGAATTAATAGTCGGACTCCAAGGTAACGCTTTGTAGCTTTTCTGGTTTTTTTAAGTATCGGTCCAGTCAAGATGGCTCAAGTTCAGTTTAGATTTTTTGAACAGGAAACTGAAATCATTATTATTATTTTTTTATCCATTAATTTTGGAGAATTTAGGAAATAAGTGACGATTTAAAAATCGCCTACTTTTAATGAGGAATTTGGCCACGCCCCCTCCTCTCTCTCCACGTTTCGCTCCGAGTCACTTCAAGGACCGATTAAAAACTCTCCATTGGAAATCATTGAACTTTCATTGCTTCTAACGTCCACAAACGGTGATCAATGGGCACCGAAATCCACGTGGGCATCCCGACTGACCACTTCAACTTATCAAAAGGATTAACCACTCCGTGGCAGATTTATTTGAGAATGAGGAACTGTGGAAGTGAGCGGAGCTACGTAGATGAGACTGGGAGATCCATGCTCGCTTGCCGAGCGCCGTCCGCCTCCTTCGAGTCGACACGACTTTAACCGAGCTAAATATCCGAAATATAACCTCCCGGGGTTCGTGTGCGCATTCTTGCTCTTGTCCGCTTCAGCCACTATAAGAGATGAATCGATCGGCAGGGTATTTGATTGGATTTTGTGGAAGTGATCACATGAGCTCATGTTTAATGACAATAAATCCAAACTATTGTGAAGAACGCTTTTGTACTTTCACAAGTTGAAGTGGACACGAGTAAAAATGTGGATTTGCATTTCGGCGCCGATCGGTCGCCGTTTTAAACGACAGAGCTGACAATTCTGGAAATGTTACCACGCGTTCCTCCCTGCTGTGACGGAGGCGCTGAAAGCGGAAAAAAATGAACAAGTGGAGCTCCAAAAGGGGGCGTGGCAATTAGTCATCTTCTTTTAGTGCTGATGTCATTTTTACACGTTAACCTATGATTTAAGTGCCAACGTCAATCAAACGACCCTCAAGGATCCAAAGGAAGTAGCAGGAACCTACCTTGAACTCAAGTTCCATGCCGGTGACATTCTCTCCGGCCTCTATCTGCGTCAGTTTCTGGATATAAGCGTAGAGGTTGCGGGCGGGCACTTCGGTGGTGCCGCAGTTGACGGCTTCCTGCAGCGCGTCGTGGATGAAGACATACTGGTCTTCGGTCTGCACCATGTAGTTGCGCTGGGCACGCATCAGCGTCACGTGGCCGTAGATGTCCACCGTCTTCTCATGCTTGATTCGCTCCAGCATGGCATCGATCACAATGAAGCAACCCGTGCGACCCACGCCAGCGCTGTCACGGGGACAAGGAAGTGAACGTTACCTTCGGTCAACATCTACTTATGTGCTTAAGAGGCCTAATCGAACGGCGGAGAACTTCTCGCCAAAGGGCTGAGCGTTTAGCTCCGAGTATAATTGAACTTGAAGTGGCCCAGAGTGGCGATTGGGTTTTGGCAGCAGCCGTGTTCCAGTGGGGTTGTTTCTGGCTCTGTCGCGGTCGTCTTTTCGCCTCCTGTGCTTTCCGACTTATCTGACGGGGAAAAGACCCAGTTGCGGTTCTCAACTTTGGAGACCTGGCACTCCAAAGTGAATCGGTCATTCGATCCATTACGGTGACATTCCTGTGAGGTGGAAGTCTCCATCTTGTGCCTCCGCCTCGTGATGGCACATTTGTTTTTCATTTGCTCAGGAGAGAAAAAGAGAAGCAAGGAGGGAGTAAAGTTGGCCGCCGGAGGCCGAGTCTGCCTAATGTGCCATGCAGCGAATGGAATAAAAAACACGTACGGGAGTCATTGGCTTTAACAAATGATCTGATGATCATTCCGGGAAAAAAAAGGGCTGACGGTGGCTGAACCTTTTTTTTTTTTACGTTGCTACATATATTTTCCTGGTGACAATTCCTCAACCCCCTTCAGGGTGCAAAAATAATCATGCGCCAATGATAATATTCAACGCAAATTACATCCCGGGGGGGTGGGTGGGGGGCTGAGAAGTGCCTCAGTCCCCTGGGATGCGGGACACTTGATCGACTTTTTGCAATCGGAAACACATCGCGGCCCGCTAGAGCAATGCTTCTCAATTATTACGTCCCCCCAGCAAGAAGAAAAAAATTCATGCCCCCCCCCCCCCCCCACTACCACCCACTCTCCGCCGCGACTATAAATAAATCGCATTTTTGTTCCAAAACAAACCTACATCGTAGCGTTAATACTCTGCGCACAATGGGCAAGGAGAGCGCCACTGCCAGCTAGTGGAGTGGATGTGTAATTACACTTTATTGTAGTATGGCAAAAAAAAAAAAAAAAAGCATCACACCACGCCCGCCCCACTATTTGAGATGCACCGTGATAACCTGAGACCCATTGCGTGACAGAGTGGCAGCGATGGCGCAAGATGAGGGATGTGGGAAGGCGGTGAGACGGGGGGGCCCGCTGTCAGTTAGCCTCACGTCAAGACGGAGGCGCGGCATACATTAAGCAAATGTGCTGTTCAACATAAGAGCAGGGAACGCTGGGAACATGTGCAATATTCTTTTTATTGACAAGTGCAGCTAAGGCGTCATTATATTTGGCAGTCGGCGGGGAGCTGGCAGGCTGACTGCACTAATGACCTGACACGGGCTTCTCAGCCAGTCAGGCCAGCTGCTTTGGACGTTGACACACATTAAGTGTCAGACTGATGTGCTTTCCAGAAGTTGAGGGAACGGGGGGGGTTGAGTCGAGGGAAGCGCGCTGTAAAATTCAGCTGCACTGAGCTGCAAGAAGATAAAGGATGCAGAGCAGCCAAAGCAATTACATATGTATTGTTACCAAATCTCTTGCTGTCAGCTAACGTGCCAAGCAGACCGACGCGCACACACCGAGCGAGCGAGCGAGCGTACCGGGGTGAGCCGACTTTGTGCGGTTAACTGGCGGAAAAACTTGAACGCAATCCGTTCCAAGGTTCTATTTGACCTTCCTCGCCACCCCAAGAAGAAAGAATAGCATCTCATAAAATGTAACCTTATCGCATGTCTACATTTCAGCCAGGTGGAGGTGCCTTTGAATCTCTCACCACATCGTTTTCGGATTTTAAGGCGAGGCGTCAAATTCTGTCGGAACAATGAAAAACGCAGGCTTTTGTCGATTGAGAGTCGCTCAAACAAGTTCATCTTTAAATGACCTCGGAAGGTAATAACACCTTTGAGTATGAGCAATTCAATTTCTCAACCCATCTATCGCTCCCAAATAAACGTTACATCCTTAATTATGCGTGACACTACGTAGCCTTTAAATAAGGCTTCTATTTCTGCACTGAATCAACCAGCCGAGGGGCTGAAACGTGTTGATTTGTATTTATTTATTTTTTCATCGTTTGAGCTTGTTTTGCAGCTTGGGCAAATCGTTGTTCTTGTTAACTCCAGAGATGTGTACAGCGCACTCATATTGCTCCTAAATGAAAAATTCATCTCTTTAAAAGTGCATTCAAACATCAAGGACGGACGGATGGAATCTATTTTGGAAGGGGTGGGGGTGTGATCTGTGCCAGTGGAATTAAAATCTCCCATCGGCATTAAGTCGCGCATTCAGTTCCACTGTGGAAAGCGAATATGTTCAATCGTAAGCAAAGGGGCGCTAATTAACTACGCGATGTGTTATTTTGAAATCTGCGCTAAGCCTCGTTTGCTTTTTTGTCACTTTCTGACACGGGTTTCTGTCTGCGGCGTGTGCTTTCTCTTCTGATGGTGTTCCGGCTTGGCAGGAGACACAAAACGCTGTTTGTGGCGCCCTGCTGGGAGTCCGGACACTGATGGAGTCGGCTTGAGAGTAATTTGTTTAGGATGTGAGAACCCGAGGGGATGAGGCCGACACTTGTTGGCCCGTTGATGCGTAAAATGTTTGCAGCGTAGCGACAGATCTGTACTAGCTTTGTGGCAGTGCGTAGGGGCGGGATGGGGGGGGGGATGTTGGCTGAGGGAAATGACACCAGAACTCCTTGTACCGTCATGTTAAAAGATTTGCTGAAAAATGCAGTGGGCTGAGTTGTGTGGGATGCAAGGTTTTCTTCAAGACCAAATTAGCATATATGGAAATTCTCTGAAAATTGTTCATCTTCTCATAAACAGTGAACCTCCGCCGATTTGCTGATTGCTATTCATAAATTCCCCTACATGGATCCCTCTTTTGGTATCTGAAAATGTCTTTGTACAGTTCAGTTATTGTCATGTCTTGAAGAGAGATTAATATTTCTCAAGCTTGTGTCAGTTAAAAGATTTAGTTCATATTTCCTCATAAATAAGTTTATTATTCTCGATTGCTTGGCGCAAGCAGTCAAAACTTCGTGATAAAAGTGTGAGAGTAAGACCTCTTCTTTACGTGGATCGTTTTCGAATTCGTTGATGTTAGCGCATCTGTTTCAATAGTGGATCTTTGATGTATTTCACCTCCGCAGAAAAAGAGACAAGTGACCGACGTATTCGCTAAGAGTAGCTCATGACGTGCAAAACGTACTCCAAAACACTTAAGCCTTGGAAAACGTTCGTTTTTGTGAGTGGTTCTAATTTCATTAACATGTATTTTTGGTCAAGCGAGTACTTTATTTTGAACGAAGTGTATGGCAATGTGTTGTTTCATCAAGCTAACTGCTCATTTACAGACCTGCACAATATTAATCTACTCGTTTATTTCTTCTTGTTGCAGTTACTATATTTATAAATATACCTTACAATTGTTTTCTATAACGACAAGAGAACTTCATAAAAGCAAGAAAAGTTTATCTTGACAGAGTTTTCTTCAATAGTTGGCTGGCTGTTTAGCTGCACATACGTACGTGTCGCGTAACCTAATTTGCATTCTATCTTTAATAACTTATTAAACTTGTAATTAGGTACCCTTTTTGAAAACGACATTTTATGTGCAATTTATTTTAACTAAATCATTTAAGTTACATTAAGAAGTTGTCTCGTGTTTGAGAACATTGAAACCCTGTTAAAAATCGGCTGCTACTATCGAATGTGAAGTTAATAAGGACAAGGGCGATAAAAAAAAATAGATGGATGTTCAAAATGTGTATGTGTGTGTGTGTGTGTGCTCTGCATAACAAAATTAGACTTCTGCGTTCATCCACCTACCATTGAAGTGATTTTGTGAGCTTTTATTTGCTAATGAGTTCATCCATTAAAATGATTAAAAACCCTCGTACATTGTCATACGTATTCATAGATTCATTCCGGCAAACTGAGAGGGGGGAAAAAAATCAATTTCATGCTTGAGGTTATTTTCATTATTTGCACAGAATTTGCTACCTGCAGTGCACCACCATGGGCCCGGCATCCGGAGGGTTGCACGCTTTTACCCGTCTCAAGAAGGCCAGAAACGGCGTGGGGTGTTCCGGCACCCCGTGGTCCGGCCAGGCCGTGAACTGGAACTGCCGGACCTCCCGCTTCTCGCTGGAGCCGTTCTACATGAGCAAAAGTTGATGAGAGCCCGATCTCAAGCGATGGCAGACCTCCTACAAGGAGCAATGTGGCGCCCCTTACTTTAAAAAGTGCAAATGTCCTGACGCAGTATGTGGCCAACTCCACCGTGTCGAGCAGAGTCACTTGAATGAGGCCGTACGTCTCCGTTGCTCTGGTGGGCCAGTACTGGTCACACTTTACCTGTCATGAAAGCCACATTAGAGCCTACCTTGCGAAGGTAGAACTTAAACCTTCCCCAAGCATCTCGATCCACACCAAAGGTGATGCGATTCTTTCTTAACTTCCATGTTTTTGAAGAAATCATGATTAAACTAATTTAAAAGGCACTCACTGGATGGCAGACCTCCCCCAAGGCTGGGAAACCCAAGAATCCAAATTGATACCAATGGATTCTTTCTGTGCCCTTTGCTTAAATGTGCAAATACGAAATGTAATTTCTTTGGCCCGCGCAGTCTCTTCATGGCGTTTTGTGGAAATTGGCTGGGCAAACAAATTGGAAAAGGATTCCCTCTTGCGTAGACCAAGACTACAGAATTTGCTCTCAATGCATCAAGCTCCTCCTGAGGCCATACCTCGCCCCTCATTCATGTTGAGGTTGGCATAATCCCGCTCAAAAACAAACTGGAATGACATTTGCCAACCGTCATTTGGATCCAAATTGCACCCCCGCTAAAAAACACGGACCAGAGTCGACCTCTTTCTAAATCGCCTTGGCAGAGGCCATATGTGTAACATAAAGATTGCGATGTTGCGACTTACTCTGGATCGCTCCTCCAGCTTGGTCATCATGACAACGATGGCGCTCCTCTGCTCCCAGACCATTCGCCAGAATTCCCCAAACGTCTCGGGCAGCGAGCCTTGCGTGGCAATGTATGCGTTCTGCTTCCTGTAGCCGTCCACGTAGTTGGCATTGATGTAGTCACTTCCCGGGATGCCTGGAAGCGGGGGGGGGGGGCGAGGAGGTTAAATGTCAATCGAAAGGGCAGATTGCAGGGATGTTTGTTGGAAGGATTCAAGTTCAATGTGGAACATTCTGGAAGACAGAGGCAACTAAATATATACTGCACAGTTCATAGATTTGAAAAAAAAATATTAATATGCAAAATGATTTTATTACATATTTCACAACTACTACCATAACAATAAGGAAATAAAATTAAATGTGTAAAAAAAAATAATACACAAAAAAAATGACTTGGGTTTTATTCTCGTTTGTGATTGGCGCACCTGATGTAACATCCATAATCCCCCCCCCCCCTCCCCCCTAAACTGTAAAACTGGCAAAATTGCTGTGCACGAAAACAAGCCTCCATTCCTCCCTCCCGTTGCTGATTTTAAATGAAAGGCCCATTTTTTTTTCTTTTTTTTTTCTAATCCAGCGCAAAGAGGCAGAGCTGACAGCCAGTCAATGCTTCAGGACTGGCAGTTTCGGGGCTCGGCGCACACATGCTCCACCAAGATAAGTCTCATCTGCATGGACGCCACGTCTCAGAGAATCCCCCTCCCCACCCTCCTCCCACCCTCACTTCTCTCTCCAACCCCTCCTCCCTCCTCCATTCCGGGCTTTCTTTCCTCCCAGGTAACTTTTAGTGGCGAGACAAAAACTAGAGCGAAAAAGCCACATATCCGATTATGTTGCGATTATCCCGACACCCTCCCCGCCCCCACTCGTTGCCCCCGTGTTTCCCGTCCACTCACAGTCAATGACACAATTAAGCCCACTGTAATTTCCAATTGGAATGAAAAGACTTTTTTTTTTTTTTTTTGCTTAATGGCAGTGAATAGATGTTTATTTCGGCGAGCGGATGCATTTATGCCGTCTGCCAGTCAGGATTTGCATGAATTATGTCATTTGTTGTGTCTGATTGTGAGCTGCAGGAAAAAAACAACAAGATGGGACGGATTGAAACTCCGTTACACAATCAATATTAAGAAATGCCCCCGATGGGTTTGCGAGGGAAAGCACAGAAACAAATTTGCTTGAGGTAACTCAAGACTGATTATTTTATTATGATTCCGTTAGCATCTTTTAAAGACAAGTTTCATGTTCTACATTTGTTCTGGAAATGGGATGCATGTTGCAAACGGCATCAACCATCGAGTTCCACATGGCAACTACATATGCATATTTTGCATCCCGTCAATGCGCCCGCTGAGACGAAATGCGAAACCCGAGTATGATTGAAAAATAATCACGGCGCAGCGCCAGAGAAATACAACTTACTGGCATCTCTCAGGTTTTCGCAGGTGATTGTTCAATCGTACTCGAGTGCCGAGCCCCAGCGAGGCGGGGGGGGAAATTGCCTATTTCAAAAAGCCATCTATTTCCCCGTGAGCACCCACGGCATTGAAAGCAAATGACATGTTGGTGTGAGGAGGGAGAAAGGAAAAAAAAAAAAAAGTACAGTGTGGTCATGGTGTGACGAAGCAGGATGGAGGGAGGGTGTATCGTACCGTCAATTGCGGAGAGCAAGACTCGCGAGTGGTCGTAGGCGATCACGTTGGCGTATCGGTTCTTTGGTTTGTTCACCTCCAAGTTGGAGTGCTCCCAGGTGAACTGCTGCCCGGGGTCGATGGACTGTGGCGGGAGAACAACATTGGCTGTCAGTGACACCCAAAAAAAAAATGCCAAAGACGAAGCAACATTGTTTTATCACTGAAACACAATCGGTATAGTCCAGATTTGAACAATCATCCCCTCTAGATTCTTGCTTCAACTATTGACAAATTCTCATTTGTTCTGTGGCGGTACGCCATCAATTCGTGAAAAAAAAAATATTTTTATGCGGGAGCTGTAATTGCTGTGAACGTTTTTTTTCCCACATTCCTTGCATTGTTTTCATTTCATACTTTTCACACCGCGCCTTATTGCACTCTGGGTTTGTTTATTGCCAGAATCCTTTTTTGTTATTTACTGTGTGAGTTTTTATTCGTATTATCGTGTGACATCCCCTTTTTTTTTTTTTACGACTCTTGACAGAAATCCACAATTTCATTGTAGCTCTTACAATAATAAAGACATTGTTATTCTTAGGACCGCTTGCATTTTTGGGTACACTTTAATAAACAAATGCCACCAAAGCCCTGTCTAAGTAGGAATTGGTGTCAAGGAAGTTATTGATTAATTTTATTCCATCAGCTTCAATAAAAAACAGAACAGAACAGTCAATAGTTTTTCAAGAAACAAGCTTGTCAAGACTCTTTCACTGAAGCAAATCATTGACGTAAGAGAGAACTTGACGAGCTTTATATGAGTTGAGTGATTTCAGAAAATCGCTGCGCATGTGAACATTGAAGTGCTATTTTTTTCTGCATCAAATAATCTGCAAACTATTTATTTTTAAAGGGATTTTAAGATGTGTAAAAGGATTTTTATTTACAGTTTTAAATGTGGGAGGAACCCAAAGCACCCGGATAAAAGCCACCCAGGCACAGGGAGAACATGCAAACTCCACGCAGGAAGGCCGGAGCCGGAATCGAACCCACAACCTCCGCACTGAAAGGTAGACTTCCTCATCAGTCGACCACCATCCCACCCGAGATAAAATGTTAATATTATTAATGTCGGTAATAATAGTAAAAAAAAAAAGAGTAGCTGTGGTTTACATGACATTTATTGTTTGCATTACTGATGAAATACGACCAATGCCGCACGTTTGCATAAAGTCGTTTATGGCTGCAGACTTTGTTGACGCACACTGATGGGATTACATCGCGAGGTAAAAACGCCAAGCGCAATAACCCGCGCTGGACGCATTTCTGATCGCTCTTATCACGGCTCACCTCGTACTCCTGGGAAAATTTGAGGTTGTCGTTGGCTTTCAAGTGCTCCAGATGCTCCGCCAGGTCCATGACTGGGATCGGGGGGTGGCTCGCCATACCTGTTAGTCAGACGGAATTGCAGGTCAGTCGTTTGCTTTTGGGATTTCAACAACAACAACAACATTACCCCCCCGCCCCAAAAAAAAAAATAAATAAAAAATCCAAACCCAAGCGCAAGCAAACTGATTAGCTAAGCATGAGCAGTGTGAAGGTGGAAGATTTGATCGTGTTAGGCTAGTTTGTGTGCCATGCTTGAATGGAGACGACATGGAGGCCAATGGGAAGTCGGCGCACGCGTCTCCCTATGGAGAGACGAGGGTTTTTTTGTTGTTTTTTTTTCATTCCCATCGAAAGCTAGGTCGTTAGCATGAGAAGGAAAAGATGTTAAGAGTGAGCGAGAGAGTTCTACTTCGGAAGAGATGATTGATGTTCCCCGCCTGTCATTTTCCGCGATGACACGGCGTTAACACCAAAGCGGATTAGATGGGGATAGGAGGCTAGGCGGGAAAGAAGTGGGGGGGGGGGGGAATATAATTCATGGCAAATGCGTAATTGAGGCCAACTAACTTGACAAATGGAGGCTACTTGGGTGACCGGATGAGCGCGTACCTGTGGAGGAAATGGTCATTAAATATCTGCGTCATAGCGGCCGAGTGAATTGTGTCCAGCCGTGTTTGCAACAAGCGGAGCGAAACAACTCGCGCCATTTTGGCACAACTAGGACAAAAAAAATCCTCTTCAACTTGGTCCCGCTTGGTGGAAACGTGGCGTAAAGACAGTGATATGATTTGCGTGTCCGCTCAATGGGGTTAATTATTAGTGACGTCATGCTCGACGCTAGGCTAGGCCAGCGACATAAGCTATTGTTAGCAGCACACATCACACGTGAGCATTTAAGGGACAGTAAACGCGTCGTATTCACCGAGGTTAAACACCAAACGCGATAAATTGATGCTCCCCCAATAATATTGATAATCGCCTCAAATATGCCGGTCGTTTAAACTTTGAGTGGCAAACTGGACTGCCACATGATTTCATGTGGCCCACAAAAGCAAATAAAGTGCGTCGACTTCAAATTCATTGCGAAATAGTCTCGTTCTGTTCATTTTGGAAGCACTAAAATGATGACTATAATGGCTCTTCATTTTAAATCGCTCGGAAAAAAACATTTTGTTCGACTGAAGCTTGTCATGACCAACAAGTTCAAAGAATTCTGATTTTAAAACAATTTGTTGTAGAAATATAATAAGGGGCAATTGTGCTTCAGTAAAAATATCATTTTTTTTTTGTTTTAGTTTTCAGGCAGAACTGCACTCGAAGAGAAATTACAATCTAGCCTGTGACGTACATGAGTTTGGTACGCCTGGTTTAAACCAGAAACCGTGATCCCAAAACATCCATCCATCCCTCCTCACGACTATCTCAGGCGTCTTTGGGCAGTAGGCGGGGTACACCCTGAACTGGTTGCCAGCCAATCGCAAGGCACAAAGTCAAACAACCACCCGCTCTCACGATCACACCTCGGGACAATTTAGAGCATCCAACCAATCCACCATGCATGTTTTTGGAATGTGGGTGGAAACCGGAGTACCCAGAGAAAACCCGCACATGCAAACTCCACACAGGAAGGCCGGAGCCAGAATTGAACCCACAACCTTTGCACTGTGAGGCGGACGTTCTAATTTGTGATGGCAAAATGAAGCTTCAAATCTGCTTCATGAAGCAGTTGTAGTATTTTTGGACTCCTGTAGATGACGCTCTCTGACATTTTTTAAAGCCTTTATTTAAGGCAACAGTGCCATCTAGAGGATACAAAAATACAACCACTGGTTCATGAAGCAAATTTGAAGCTTTGTTTTCCCATCACTAGTTCTAACCAGTCATCCACCGTGCCGGCGTTTGTTTAATCTGGCAAAAAGAGGATTTGATTTCGAAAACAAAAAAAAAATCCCTGCCAGAGTGAAATTTCTTGTGTGTTTTCCATATTTGGCCAATAAAGATGATTCGGATTTAGATCCTCCCCCAAAATAATTTTCAACTGGCCAATATGCCTCACGTCAACAATACTTCCTTGAGACCAATTGTTATTTTCCTCGAGTTGAGATTTTCAGGGAAAAGATTTCATTTCCATTCAGTTCATTTCACTGGAACGCAAAAAAAGTTTTCCTCTGAAAGTTTCCCGACCTTGACATGCTGACAGTTGCATACAGACGCAACGGAGATGAGGCTCTTACACTCTTCCCACAATGGGGGGGGGGGGGGGGGGGACTAGAAAACTGCACTCCAGCCTCTGGACAATGTTGTGTGACACGAGCACCGGCGCTCGCTCCCTCCTCAACTTCATTCGAGTCGCTGGCACAAGTGGGCATTAGCTAATGGAGGCAGGGCCTTATTTTCCCATCCACTCTCACATTTCTCTGAATCGCAGCTTGCTACGTAAAATCCATTTCCACCACCGGGTGACAATGAAAGCACAATTTCCGTCACTCACTCAAGCATCCTGAAAGATGAAAACGCCCAATGAGGGGTGGCAGCAAGCTGAGCTGGGAACGAGGCGGTCTTGTATTGTGACACAGCGGTAGTCAAAGTATGCGCTGTACTTTGGAGAACGGTTTGGTCCAGAAGGAGACTTGAATAGGGGTGGGTGGACGGGATCACTCGGAGCCAAAAGGAGAAAACTAGTAATGGTCGGAAAAGAGCTTTCATAAATATGCATAAAAAAAAAAAATGAGCCTGCAGAGATAATTCATCATCCTTTCATATGAGCTGATGTGGAAGATGGCGCTTTGATAAAGCAACATTATTGGCTGCGGCCCGTGTGTCCCAAAGCAGCCGGTGCCAGAGAAAATCTTTCCCGGTTGATAAATGGTGGCGGGATGCTTCCATGCGCGAGCCAAAACACGATCACAACAACAGAGCAAATGTGTCTAATTTGCATTCGCCGTAAATTGGTCTGCCAAAGTTGAAGCAGTGCGCTTGCTCCGTTCCGAGATCTTCCACCCAGGCAGGTTTTGGAAGCCACAAAAGTGTCAAGCATGCACTTCCGCCTCATCGTCGAACGAGCGCAGCACGTTTAATGCTAGCTTCACGCCAAATCTGTGGCGAGCGTCTCCTAAATTGAAGTCAATGGCGTTGGTGCGAGCGGGCGCGGTTGGGAGTGATGGAAAGCGTCGCGAAGAACCGAAAATTCGCCCATTTGGTGCAGTTAAAACTTTCTTCGTGTGTTGCTTCGCGACAGCCAATCAGCTCTGGGATGTGATGAATCACACTCAGTTTTGCAACAGGCCAGCGACCACTACATATATTACAAAAAATAAATAATTAAAAAAGAAACAAAAAACAAAAACATGACCAGACTTGTAGACAAGTGTGAAAGGAGCTTGGTGTACCTGGTTTTACATTTTTTATTATTTTTTTAACAGCCGTTGAACTTGACCAAGACGGCAACACTGTTCCCGTTAGCATTAGCACAGCGTCGGCTACTTGAATGCGACGTCGAAAACTTTCTTCCTTTGTTTGCTCCCGGAAACGCTGTCGTCGTCACAAAGTAAAACACTCCCGACGGATTTGGTGTGATCGTTGAATGAGCGCCGCGACCCCGCGGAGGAAATTGTGCTGCTCGCATCAGAGACACTGCACCGATCTCCGCATTCAGTGATCGAATGCGAATATGTTTGAAGATGACGTCATCGTCGTAATCTCTTTCAAATCTCGGCATTAGCGTTCGTAAACAGACAACGACCGGTTGTATTTTTGTCAGTTTCCCCACACGATGTTCTGTGGCTTCGTTGGACGAGCACTCACCGGGTGTCTGAAAGTTGAGGCGGCGAAGCTCGACGGGGTCGGTCGGGTGATGCAAGGGCATCTCCTTGCTGTTGGGGAGACTACCTTTCCTCGCTTCCGATTCGGCTCTTTTCCTGTGGCGGGGGAAAAAAAATCCATTTTTATTTGGGCAGGGACGACAAAGAACGCTTGGTGAGTAATGAGACTTGAGTGTGTTAGCATTAGCATTGCTAAAGGGACGCTAGCGGAGGTGCGTGACGTTCATTCAGTTTTGTGCTTAATTCTGACTTATTTCCTTTTTTTTTTTTTTTCCAAGGGCGAGTAAGTTTGATTTGCTTCTTTGGTTGTCTTACCTGTCGGGTTTGCTGTTCCATTGGTCAAGCAAGAAGAGAAATATCGAAACAAAAAACATTAGCCGGTAAGAGCTTTGGCTCCTTAGAGAGAGATACACAGAAAAAAAAAGGCGATACCAATCTAGTCTTGGCTTTTTAGCGACGACTCGCTTGCTCGGTTTTGCAGCCGCAAGCTCCATTTCAAAGAACACGGAGAGCGCCAGGTGCAAGTAATATTGGAACATTTGAGCGTTTTCCGCTGATTGCTTCTTGTTCAAGCATAAAAGTCATCTCCTGACTTTTAATTGCTGCTTGTGTTTGTCTTCTCCCGCAGTGAGCGCCTTATTGATTCATCACGATGAGGTAGCGCGGTAACGCTACATATATTCAGATTTCTCGGTACAAAATGAGATGGGCCCGCAAACTAAGGCACGGGGGCAACATGTGGCCCGTTCAACGTTTTAATCTGGCCCGCCGAACTTGAAAAAAAAATAAAATAAACGATGTTAATGTTTGATTTTCTAAATACTGTGATTTTTCAAAGACATATTTATTGTTGTTATGCTTTTGTTCACTTTCATTTCAAATTAAATGTATTTTTTTTTCTCCGATGAGGTGAGGTGACCAAAACACTCCATCCATCTGCTTCTGGTCCGGCCCCTCTGTCAAATTTTAGAACCCATTGTGGCCCGCCAATCAAAAAGTTTGCCCACCCCTGAGATGGGGGATTCCAGTCACATGACTTGCCAATATCAGCAATTTTTGGGCTAACATTTAGCAAAGGCTAGACTTTTTCTTGAGTACATTGACCTAACGTCTAAAAAAATGGGCATTTTTTAATTTTATGATTTTTTTTTTTTGGTAAGTAAAATGTGTGCAAACCTGGCAACTCAGTTTGTGAAGCAATACATGGAGCAATCACGGTCGGATATTAAAACTGGATTGAAGGATTATTTTTTGATAAAATTGCTTAAAAGCTTTGTGACACAACAAAATAAGATTGTATGACAAGACGTATGACTTTGCTCACCCACGTAATGAGTCATGTCAAAATCGGTTAAGATTGAACTTTTCTATTTTCCTAAAAAGAAAAGATTAAAGCAGCTATTTTGTGGTTGTATCGTCGCACTCACCTCTTGTAGAGCAGGATGGCGATGACGATGCATATGATGAAAACTACAGCAAGGACGGGACCCACCACCCAGATGAGACCTTCCTCCTCGTCGATGATCGGCTGGGGATCAACGTCGGCCGAAACCACCGGGTCAGAGTACGGGCTCGTGGCGTACATGATCTAAAACGATGACATTTCACAATGTAAAATTTTTAGGAACACTGGGGCTGGGTTTAAAAAAAAAAAAAAATCGATGTGAATCAATTTTCCTTTTCATAGCCCGATATTGAGTCATAAAACAATATAGACACTTTTAATAAAGTTTTTCCCCATAAGTTGACATGACTTTATGTGAGATCTTGTCACTTTGCAAAAGTAGCGTATCAAAACAAAATGGCGGACACAGTGAAGTCAGCACCAACAAGCATGAAGACAGATGTATTTTTTGTTTTGATCAGATCTTAATAAATAAAACGTACATGATTAATGTAACTGCTTTGGCTTCAATACCTCATGTAAATAATATTTTTTGGTAATGCACCAAGTTACAGCAAGACGTTTGTACAAATTCTAACATTGGTTTCGGAGAATGCCTTACATTCGAAAGTAATATTGGTACTGCGTGAAATCCTTGATTGAATCGAAAATGGAATTGAGTCGGACCCTTGTGTATGTTATCAAATCGATTTTGGAAATTTGAATCGATTCCCAGCCTCTTATTTTCTGTAAGTAATTCACAAGTCTTCTAAGAAATTTTAACCGATTCTGCTGATCTCTTAATTCATTCATTGCCATCCCTGGTAGACTGAATGTACTTTTTAGCGTCTATATCCGTCAATGGCAGTGAATGAGTTAATTAACCATTTCATAATTATGATTTGATGAGCTTATTAATGCAAAAAAAAAAATTATTACACATGTAAATGTTAGAAAAAACAGTTTGCTCAATTAGCGTTAGTGTCCTCTTGCTCCAATTGCACCACAAATTTAAATGACACTCCCAACTGTTGGCCCGTGAACTGAATCGAATCGGGCCCTTGCGTATTGGAAATTTGAATCCATACCCAAGAAATAACGACCATTTTTTTAGGCTTGAGCTTTGTAAATTCTACCAAGCAACATGTGACCATTGAAAATTAACGACACAGACATGAGCGTTAACGACTGAGCCCACTGTTAACCAAAACAGCATATTAGTTAATATTAGAAATCTTCAGAAACATAAGAGGAACTATTATTTACATTCCAAAGATGACCAGTTAAAATAATCTCCGCTACTTGATTGAGCACCCCCCCCCAAAAAAAGTGTCCCCTGGGAAGAAAATACACACTTAAGTGAGAAAATTGGCAATCTTCCCTGCGAGTCATTTTACCTGCCTTCAAGGTGAGCGAAAAAGTGTAAGAGGCAGGAAGTATACACACCCCTCAAGCTCATCCCATCCATCTTGCCTACTTAATCATGCTGCTTTTCTTACGCTTTCATTTACACACACACGCACACGCGGAGGCTGCAGCTGAAGAGATAAGGCAGACGGGACGTAATTAAAGAGACGCCCCGTTATCGAGGTGGTCTTGTAATCAGCTCTGGTCTTACGGGGGCTTCTCAAGTTTTGCAAATCTAAGAAGGGCTCAAATTAACGCGACGAACCAGCGGCCCACTTTGTGAATCTATTGACAGAGGAGAGAATGGGAATTCCACCTGGTTTTTAAAAATGCAGCTCACCTGTGACGCTAATGAGGGTCAGCTGTGTATATAAAAAAAAAAAAAAGTTTCACAGCAACATAAAAAAAAAAAAAATCCAAACAGTTGTTATAAACTGTTTTTTTTATTAATAAATTATTTAATTAATTATTTTATTTTATTTTTTTACACACAAACTTTTTTCCCATGAGGTCGCACCGGATCTGCATTAAAAAAACAAAAAAACAAATGGCGCCTCACATTGTCAGATATCTCCAGAGCGGCCAGCACAAAGAAGATGTACTCCTGGCCGCTTTGCAGTTGCTTGTTTTCAAAGTCGCCGTAGAACTTGCCGTCGCCCAGCGTGAAGTCTTTGGGCAGGTCTCGGAAGTAGGCGGCGATGTACGCCATGGGCTCCGCCTGCCTGCGGAGCCGCAGGCCTCTGCTCGTGCGATTTATCTCCTTCAGCAGCTACAGTGTGTGTGGGAGCAAAAAAGGCACATGATAAGATGCGGGAGCGTGCCGCAGCTAACGCATGAAAACCACAACAAACCCTATCTGCCTGTCAACATTTCTTTTTTTTTTTTTTCCTCTATCTTGTGCACAAGCTGAAAACGCCGATAGCAGAAGGACGGCAGAGCATTGACAGATCTGTCTTACAGTAGCTCTTCTTTTTTTGGTTGGAAAAAATAATCTTATGAAACGAAATCAACAGTGAGTCAATCCAAATTGCAATTATGTTTTGCCTTGACGTAAAACGGAGATGAAACACTTTGAGTTTATTAAATAAGAAAATTGCAAAAAATTGCGTGTACGGACGACCAGGTACGACTTTTACCAACGGGCTTACATACGGAAGTCGAGGGCGCATCACAATAAAAAATAAAATAAATGACGTATTCTGCCATTTGTTAAAATGTTCCGTCATTCGCTTGCCGCTGCAGTACACAAAGTTGTGTTGCATCATTCTTGAACGATTCGTTCAAAAATAAAATAATCTTTTCAGGGAATGTGAGTGAACGGATCACTTCCTCAAGTGATTTGTTCTTTTCGCAGTTCATTTGAGCTCAGGAGCACGTTTTTCGTCAACATCGCAAACGGCCAATCGGCAGCCAGCGTCAAATGTTGGAGGGATTTTACAGAAAATATTACCACGTTATTGGCGTACATGAAATCCGTGGGGTCATTTCACGTTCATAAACGATTCCGTGAGTAAAACGTGCTCTACTGACATTCGTACCTTACAGCTGCAACGTTTTTAAAAGGAATAATAACAAAAATAGAACAAGTGCATAAATTCCAATTACTGCAACATCAGGGTGAGCACAAAAGTTTTTTGTTTTTTTTCTTAAACTCACTCCATCATTTCCTGGGGAGGGGGCGCAAATGATTCGGTGAACGATTCTTTTTAATGAACTCATTCTAATGATTCAGTTCACGTAAAAGAACTCTCATGGCCATCACCAACGAAAGGCATTAAACAGGCTGCTGAACGTCTGACGACCGTTTCTAAATAGTTCAATTTGAATGAAATATGAATAAAAAGTGTATTCTTGAAAAATGCTGTTATTACACTAGCAAAGGTTTCCAAATTGCCAATATAAGATAATTTGTAAAAATTATTTACTAAATATTTTAATAAGCACATGCAGCATATGTCGTTAGAAAAAATTATGATGATATATTTTTTTGATACGAATTAATTTTATGCATCAAAATTGCCTTGAGCTGAAGTCCATTTACTTGGCGTGAGGAGGCTAATTATGCTAATCACGGCCGTCAAGTTTCGCATCTGTGACTCGGGTGCACGGATCATCAGCGTGCATGTGTGTGAACAATGCATGCGCCTGTCATTCACATGAACCCGTGTGTGTGTGTTTTGCTCTGTTTTGGCTGCGGGGCTGTTGGAGCCGCCCGATAATGTCTTCAATCATCTCTGCTGTCAACAGCGACGGAATCTAGTTGCCCTTGGGAAAAGTTGTGAAAAGGTGAGTGCCAGTATTGACAAACAAATAAATTCTGACAGCGCGGCGACTTTTTTGGGCAATCGGTCAAGGCTCCAGACACGGGGCCCTGAGGCTCGAGCTGTAAAAAGCCAATGCCAGATGGAACGGGAGCGCGTGCTCGCTTTCAGCTTTCCCGCCGCGTGATATATCCGCGCGCTGCGGTGAAAATACGAGGCACGGCTTCGGAATCTTGTCGCAAAGCTCTTGAAATGACTAAACGGGCTAAATATAAAAGTCAGCGAGTGTGTTACGCGTCCGTAGCCTCGCCTCGGGATGGGGGCTCGCTTCCGGCTCTTCAGGTAATTGCGGCCGCAAAAGAGGACGAGGAGAATTGGCTTTTGCAGTGCACTCGAACCGCTACTTCATGTCCTCGTTTGCATGCAAACGCTCTTGAAGGGAAGCGCGTCCCTAAAAGTCGCCTACCTCCTCTAAATTCATCTCATCAGGATTTTCCCAAGGTTTGACGAACTTGCCGCCACGTTGCTTCTTCAGGGGCACCACCACGATGTAATACGCCCTGGAAAGGACAAAACGTCTCCGTCAGATCAGATTGGAATAGAAAATGGGAAATGTCTTGAGCAAGCAAAATTTGAGATACGAGTGTGCTTCACAAGGTTATAATAATTAGCTGAAACTAACAAAATAATTTTAAAAATGTTTTTATTGATAAAATAAAATGTAGAAATGCTTTTAAAAAATTTTAAAAAGCTAAAATGACATTTTATGTTAATAAGACTAATGATAATTACAGCAGAAATTTCTTTGTCATTTTAAATGTGTTTTTCAGGTCAACAACACACACACGCACACACACACACATCCCGATGGTATGCAGGAAGGTCAAACAGTCGTTTGGGAATTTTAGTTTAATTTGTTCCGCAAAACATTTTTAATCTTGCGCGCGAAAAACGCTTCATATATTAAAAAAACAAAAAAAACAAACTAATACTAAAACCAATGTCATCTATCCTACAACAAAGCATTTCCGAAGAAATAAAAACTAATAAAAAGAAACCTGAGCTAAAATCGAATTAAAATTAACAAATAAAAAAATAAATAAATAAAAATAATAAAATAAAATAAAAATAAAAACAATGACATCCAAAACTATTATAACCTTGGCGCTTCAAACGCCCACCACTAGATGGCAGCAGCATAGTTCGCAACATCCAGCCACAATCAAGTCACATTGGTTTCCTTGCAGTGGGAGGACAATATCGGTTGGTGGCACAAAAGCAGCATTAATGCCAAAAGTTTGGCACACCCATCTTTGGGCAGTTTTGTCCAATTCTTTTTTTCAGCACTTTTAAACGCACCATGGGGTGTGTTTTTTAGGATGCAGTCGCCGCAAATGCTTTCTGCATGCTTTGGACATTTCCTTCCAAGAAACTAGTTTGAAAACAGATCAACATATCAAGCACTGTTAAGGGACCGAGTGGGCCGATTGCATCGAGCGTCATCATAAGAAGCCAACATGGGTTTGAAGTGGCAGTCGACAACGGGATGCGCCGCCACGGTGGCCTTCTGTCAACATTCCTGCCTTTGAATGGCAATAAGAGACTTGGCGGGGCTCAGATGCTCGTAACGACTCGACTGATGTCGCTCTGAAACACACAAATCGTGTACTCACCGCACTTTTTCTGACGTCTGCACCGACGGGAGCTCCACCGTCACCATGCCGTCCGAGTTGGTCTTGCCGATCAGGTACGGCTTGGTGCGCAGGATGTCCGGCGCCGTCATGGTGGCCACGCGGTGCTGCAAACCGCCGGCGCTGTTGCCGCGGTTGGTCAACAGGAAGGAGTATTGTGTCTCCGGCTGAAGTCCCGTGATCAGCTTCTGTGTCAGCTTGCCGTCCACCTCCACGCTTTGCCCGTCGTCGTAAAGGATCTGGATGCGAGGAAGGAAACCGTTCATGTAGAGTCTTATCTTACTCCCTATTTTAAAACACTGACGCCGCCGACGGGTTCATACAAGTCCATAACTTTTACGGATCGCCAACAAGGAGGTGCGGAGGGTGCTCGGACTGTTTTTACTCCTCTTGCTAACTTAGCCTAAGGCGGTCAAGACATTAAGCATCTTGACATGCGTCAAAAGTCCGAAGTCACGCAAAGAAGCCGGTCACTTTTCAAAATAAAATGTGTTGTTGTGGTTGGAACACTTGTGTTTTGCTGAGTTATGTTTTTTCCGTGTTTTCTGAATGTATCACGCGACTCGCAGACAGGAGGTGTGTGCGAAGGAGAGATGGGAGTGGTTAGAGAGGGAGAGAGGAAGTTCCGTGAGACCCTTGACTAAAAACGCTTGTAGCTGTGTTGTAATAATATAAGGAAGAGAACGTCGCATCTTTGGAAGAGAATAATAAAATGAACCGGAAGTCTAACAAGATTTTGCGGCCCGGGCCAAAGTGGCCTTCGGACCGGTATCCGGCCGCAGCCCTATGGTTGGGGACCCTTGCTTCAAGCGATACATTTATACAAGCAATGGTAAAGAAAGAAAATGCTTTTTCGATTAATTTCATACGAGCACCAGAATTTTGTCCCAACTTCCAGAGCAGCCTACGAACGGAGTCAACCGATTTTTCCTTTTTGCGGGATGGAAGAACATAACTTCTCTGAAAAGCACACCCTTTAATTTCTTCCTAAGTATTGGTGTGTCGGTACAGTCGACTTGTTCATTGAACCAACCCAGAAGAAAAACCATCCACGACCGCGGAACTGTCCTCTTGGGTCAAAGGTGCTTCACATCCCTGGGTTTACCGGAGTCGATAACTCACCGTGAAAGGCTGAGCAGCGTTGTAGGTGTCGGGGATCTCCCACGTCAGCAGCACGGACGTCTTCATGGCAGCTCTCACGTGGAAATTTTTTGCAAACACTGCTAAAAGAAAGGGGGGAGCATCTGATTTAGACACGGGACAACCCCTTGCTGCTTTCTGCCAAGCTAGGACTTACCTCCAGAACACCCCAAAAGCAGACAAGTGTACCCTGAACTCTGTCCTCTTACCTTAACACCAACGTTTTACATGGAATGACTGACACAAACACATGGGAGGTCATAAATAGCTCAAAGGGTATGACGACTATATCCTTATACCTTCTCGTGGTTACGCCCTGCCCTTTTTTGGCGCTTGTTAGCTGCATATGCGACATAGCAAGCAAGAGCTAAGATGGCTGAGGGACTGGTCATACCTTGATCCAAAGGCTGCGTTCTGATTTGGACACTTGGGCTATAGGGACCAGAACCCTTGCTGGTGAAGGCACACATTTTAATATCGTAAGTAGTATCTGCCTTAAGGCCGTCCAAGACCACCGTGGATTCCGGGGCGGTGATAAAGAGTTCCGAGGGACTTCGCGGGCTGTTGATGTCCTTGTACTGCAGCGCGTACTTGACGATGTGGCCATTTCGCTCGGCCAGCGACACTTCTTGCCAGCTGACCTGAATGGTGGAGGTGGTGGCGGCATCGGCCGTGATCCACTGGGGGTACCCGCTTGGCACGTCCTCATTAGTGGTCACCTCCTTGACCGTCTCTTCGCCAAAGCCCACCTTATTGCGCGCTGAAAGCCGGAATGTGTACGAGGCGCCCTTATGGATCTCTCTGGTGGTGTAGTGGTTATCCCGCTCGGGGAACTCGATGACCGTCAACGGTTCCAGGTCTTTGCGCCCGAAGCGGAGGCGGTAACCTTGCAGAGGCCCGTGGGTGACGGCTGGGGGGTGCCATTGGAGGAGAGCGGTGCCCATGTTGGTGGTACTGACCATGAGTCGAGGTTTATCAGGAACTATGGCGATATCAGTAGAGACAGGATTGTTCTTACTAATCACAGCTCATCCTGATTGGTAAAGACTTATCGTATTTTCCGGACTATAAGCCGCTACTTTTTCCTGGATTTTGAACCGTGCGGCTAATGCAACGGTGCTGCTTTTCTGTGGATTTTTCTTTCGCCACTAGGGGCGCTCTATAGTTCAGAAAATACGCTAAATAAATCTCAATTTTTTTTTCTTCTCTTGGGTCTGTTCTGTTTTAATATGCAAAGTTATTACCGTGTTAAATAGAATTGTTTTAACAATCTGTTTATTAGAAATCCCTTTATTGTCATTGTACTCAAGTGTGCAACGAGATTAGAGGTTAGAGGTAGAGATTATGTACCTTTAGGTGCATTCACAGGACAAAATCGTTCTGTACATGCAGTCAACAACTCATTTTTTTCAACATAGAAAACTGCGGCTTATATATAATTATTTTATTTTTATTATTTTTTTCAAAAAAGAGTTGCGGCTTATATACAGGTGCACCTTATAGTCCGGAAAATACGGCACTAACCACGTACCGAGACACAACACAGAAATCAATACTACAGGTCAATCAATCTTGAGGTAGATTACGGTACAGGATTTGTACTTTGTACCGAATTGTACATAATGAAACGTACCTGCGCCCGTGGTCGTAACCAGTTTGGGTTTGCTGCGTGCGCCGTCGCCCTTTGTGGTGTAGGCCGCCACGGTAACAGAATATGTGGTCTCGGCCTGCAGCTCCAAGATGACCATTTCCTGTTGAGAGGTAGGACTTCAATGACGTGCAGACGAGGCGATATTATTTAATAACACGGACACGGAACGGGCACATTCTCGCATTTGGAGGCATGCTTCAAGGATGGGGATGGCTGGGTCTTAATTAGAGCTGAACGATTTCCGGAAAAAAATTGTATTGTGATTTTTCTGATTGATATTGCGATTTCGATTTAATTTGCAATTTTCTTCGCAATGTAAAGCGACATTTACAAACATGACAGAAAATGCCATTATATCAAAAACAAAAAAAGGTTTACTGTAATAATGCAAGGACACTAAAGAGGATTTGTTAGGGGGGGCTGTTATTTCTGAAGTTTTTAAAAACTACTTGCCGTCAAGTATAATTTTGTATTTGTCATTGTGTATATAAAAATATATTTTTTTAACTGCTAATAATTCGTAAAAATGTACATGTCAGATTATACGTCAATACGTGTTCCGATCGGAGAGCTTCTGCTAAATTGCTAACGTAGCCGTCGTCTTATTTTATGTCTCGATACATCTTGATTGAAATACAACATTTGTGTTCATAGCCGCTGGCTCTCCCGCCCTTACGCGGTTCTAGCCAGACTTCTGTCAAAAGTCAAGCGTACACCTACGCACTTATTTTGCGTCTTTCCCGATTCTGTATTTCACTTTAGCGATTAGCACGCTTGGCGACTCCTCGTTCGCCTCCTTGGTTAAAACGCTACTCATCGTACAAATAAAGTCCGTGCTGCTACGGCGCAAGCTAGCTGAGCACCGAGCATTGAAACAGCCGTGAAAAAAAAACATTTAAATCAGTACAGCGCTGGTTAGTGTGACCTCCTTTGTGAGCGTAGGGCACAAGCTTTGACCACCTCGAAATCGCGTCGTCTGAGTTCGCGATTTCGTTCCCTAACGATAAATCGTTCAGCCCTAATCTGAATATACTGAATATTGACAGGCCGACTATCGATAAACTGCACAGAATTCACATGCCATTCATGCTTAGGACGACAGGGTTGGGGATTGGTAGGCAAGACTCAAATTTGTTGGGACTACTCACATGATCAGTTGAATCATCATATTCCCACTGATTAGGTTTAGGGAAAGAGACAACACATGAAGCCAAGAATCATTAATCACTGTCGCTCACTCAGCTAAGTCATATCATTTATAACTGCTGTTTTTTTTTTTTTCCCGTTCGTCGGTGAAGGAACAGAAGATAAAGCAAAGAGCATTTGGTTTGGTGCAGGAGGGCGTGCGTACCTGGGCATCATCAATCAGGATATCCTTGATGACGGGCTGTCCTGTGGGCTCCCCATTAAGCACCCTGACATAGTGCACCTGGTACCCCCGGATCTGCCCGTTTTGCTTGGTGGGCATCGGTGAGCGCCAGATGACTTTAATTGACGACGAGTTGACAGCTTCCACCTCGACTTTACGAGGTGGCCCGCTAGGAACTGGGGGGGGGGGACACCATGGGATAGAATGGGAGGGGGGGAAAAAAGGTCAACATGACAGTCAACCCCTTCGCTCGCGGTTTAGAATCTTCTTCTGTCGTGCAAAATAGTGACCACCGCACCCCACCCCCCCTTCCAAAAAATTTTAAAATCACAAAATTGCAGCGACAATATTTCAACAATGGTAAGAAGGGGGGAAAAATAACAGCAAAAATAGGTCTGGCAAACTTTGACCTAATCTTGAAACATTAAAAATGGGTAGAGTGGGAAAAACATGTGGAGCCAAAAGTGTGGCTTCAAGCGGATCAAAGCTTGAAGCACAGCAAGAATTTTTGGCTATGAAGCAAGCAAAAATATATGAGAATAAAAATGATTCTACCACATCACAGTTGAAAAACATTAAAAAAAAAGTTTTAAGAAAAAAAAAAAAAGAATTGAAAAAAAATCCCACTGTCCAAGGTTAAAAAAAAAAAGACAGGTGGGACTGGAAGTCAGAGGTTGTACCATATGTTGAAATTGAGCCGAAAAATGTCGGGGAAAAAAAAAAAAAGTCCATCAAAAGTCCAAAGAGTCTTGTTAGAAGCAGGCGGAAGGGATTGTTAGTAACCGTTGTCATGGCGACGCTTTGGAATTGGCAAACACATACCGTCCTCCTCCGTGCGGACCACTTGCGGCGTACTTTGCGGTCCGGCTCCGGCGTCCGTATGAGCGGTGACAGTCACGTGGTACTCTGTCCATTTTTCCAAGTGTTCCAAAAGGTACCGCGAACTCTCCGGGGGGATGTCGGAGATCCGCCGCTCGGACGTGTCCTCCCCTTCCGCGGCGGCATACTGGATGCTGTATCGCGTTATGATCCCGTTCTGCGATTCCATCGGGGGCGCCTGCCAACTTACCAGGATGCTCGTGGAAGTGGGGCTCGAGCACCTGACTTCCGTGGGTGGGCCGGAGGGATCTGCTTGGTTTCGATTTGAACCCGGTTGTCGTTTGGCGAGGCCATTGTTTGTTTTCAAGTTTCGATTGGGGTGGTGATTGTCGAAATATCCAATGGAGGGGGGAAAAATAAAGGAAAAATGAGGACAAAGCACAATGAAAAATGGAAATGAACGAAAAAAAGTGTAACACAAAACCGATGATGAATGGAGGGTGTTGGTTGGAAAGAGGACAGCCGTGCCTTTGCGTAAGCTACCGACAGAACACACACACACGTCACCGAAACCCTTAACTGTTTTTCAAATCATCTCTGAACTTCTTGGTCAATGCAAATTTGGCAAGCAGTTACCATCAATCCAAAAACATAAAGGTTGATGCGTTCAATGGGTTTGTAAAAGAGAAAACTGCATTCGTCACCAACCTTTCCGAAGCCTGTTGGTTTGTGGTAAAAGCCTGATTGTATGACAGAGAAGCTTCCCAAGGAGACATGACTTTGTTTAGTAGATTCTCAAACATTTGGCATGCATCCGAGCACACAATCGAGCCGCGTGTTAAATTGTTTCATACCTACCTGATAGCTGCTACCTTGTCTTTTACAGAACTCACATTTACGTCAGACACCCCCCCCCCCCCCAAATAAAATAAAATAAAAGGACACACAGCTATCGACAACTTGATCTTTCTGGTTTTTTTTGTTATATTATTTTAAAGGAGGCATCTTAACACACTTCCCAACTGGCTAGGTCTGCTCGATTATGACAAAAAAAAAATTAGAATCACGATTATTTTACAAAGAACTTAAAATAATGAAATTATTATTCAAACGATGTTTTTTCAAAACCCAAAAAATTATATAAATTGAAATAATATAATATAAAAACAACATGTTTTATATCTAGAATATATACTGCGTATAATAATTTTTTTTATGATTATGCCAATTTTGTAATCATTTTGTGTAATCGAATCTGAATCGAATCAAATTAATGAATTGAAATTCGATTAATTGCAAAGCCCTATTTGGGACAACTCTGAACCGTTGTTCAACGACCGCTATATCAGAAGCTGCGGCGTAAACTTTTCATTTGTTCGATTTGAACCCCGCCGATATAGAAGAAGACCTACGTGTTTGTGGGGTCTCAGCGGAGATCTCGCTCGTGTACGCGCCGACGCCGTGCTTGCTACGGGCCGCCAGGCGGAAGGCGTACGTGGTGAAGGGCTTCAAGTCCTTCATGAGGTACGTCGAGGTGGGCTCGAAGCTAATTCGCCTCTGAAAAAAAAAAGAGAGCGAGAGAGAACGACTCGTCAAAAGTGACGAGGAGTCAAGATGTCAAGTTGGAGTGTCCGCTAACGTCAAGCGTTACCTCATCTTTATCGTCCCTCTTTTTGTACAAGAGCTCGTATCCCGTGATTTGATTTTCCTGTCCTGTCTGGACGGGCGCAACCCAGGACAACAAAATGCTGGTTTCCGACTTGGCCTCGCCTTTGAAGTCCGTTGGTTGGGAAGGCACTAGGCATGAAAATGAAGAGACGTTGACATGTTGAGCCACAGCGTATTTTAAGAGAACCGAAAAGCTAATTAAGTCGGAAAGACAACATGTTTTTTTCCACTGCGAGTCGACGACAAGTTATTTGCATTTCTTGTTCTTGGAGTTCTCCGGATTAGCGTTTGTTGACAGCCCCCGAGACGCTCGCATCCCCTTAACAAGCGCAACCGACTTCCGTAAAGCGCCTGTGACTAAAATGTTTGTCCTGAAATAGTTTCCGTCGAGGAAACGAAAGCCAGCTCACCTCCCGTCTTTGCAATGATCTGAAGATCTGGAGAGAGCGGCCCATCGCCGACCGACGTGTAGGCCAGGACTTTGATGTAGTACGTTTTATTCGGGATGAGGCCTTGGATGGTGACAAAGTTGGCGCCCCGGACGATTTGCTTCTCCCACAGGTTGACGTGCTGGCCGGAATCCAGAGTGTAGTACACCCGGTAGCCCATAATCTGCCCGTTGGCTTCCTCCGGCTCCTCCCAGTTGATGACAGCGGTGGTGGCGCTCAGCATTTGTCCGCGAACGCGGCGCGGCGCCGTGCTGGGCGCCTGCTCGGCCGTCTTGGCCTCCACACTCTCGCTCGGCGGGCCCCGGCCGATGTTGTTGACGGCCACCACGCGGAACTCGTAGTCCGAGTAGGGGCTGAGGCCGCCCACGCTGTAGCGCGTGGTCGCCACGCCGTCGATCTCCTTGTACAGGTCCTCAGAGTACTTGGACTTGTGCTGGACGATGTAGTACGACACCGGTTCGGGATTGCCGGAATCCCACGTCAGGGTGATGCTCGTGGCGGTGCGCTCAGTGACCATCGGGACGCCGGGATTGCGGGGCAATGCTGCAGAAATGCAAAGTTTATCATTCGCAGCGAAGCATCAGCTCAATGTCAGATTTTTTTATTTTAGATTTATTTGATTATTTTTGTCTTTAGTATCGGTGGCTGGTATTTATATTTTGGAAAAAATGGCGTCTGATAACGATATCTTGGATTGGTAATTGCCTATTCCGAGGATGAGGTATTGAGTTTTGTAAGTTGGTCCTTCCCAAAACATAGCCGGAAATTTTATTTTCTCCTCAATGGTCGGGAAATTCCTCGAGCACGAATCAAAACTAGCGTATTTTCCGGACCGTCAGGCCGCTACTTTTTTCCTCGATTTTGAACCATGCGGCTAATCCAACGGTGCAGCTTTTCTTGGATTTTTCTTTCACCACTAGGGGCGCTCTATAGTTCAGAAAATACGTTAAATAAATTGATTTTTTTTTTTCCAACATAGAAAACTGCGCTTTTTTTTTTTTTTTTTGCAGCTTACAGTCCAGAAAATAATAGCGTTCAATCTACGACGTGTGGATGAAAGGGAATGAAAATTCCACGCAACTCCTTCACTGTACTTTATTTTATCTACATGGAGCTGATGCTATAAACTCCAAATGTGCGTGATGTAGCGTAGATTTCCCCGACAGACGAGTTGATCAATGTTACAAAACTCGGCAATATATAGCCGGGCTGCGGTTTGTACGGCGCTACATAGTAATAACGTTCCGCCGGCCGGCCCAGTGCAGCTGCTCGTGCATACGAAGCTGCGTATTTGAAAGCACGTTTTTCATCTCCGACACGAAGCTGCTTATCACTTGAATAATTTAGCGGCGGAATTTATGGCTTTAATTCCTCACGCGGCGGAATATAGCGGCAATAGATTGTCTTTATACGCCGTGTGAACGATGCGACAGGGGCCGCCCGCTGTCAGGCTGTTATATTGTGACTAATATCTCTGTTATGTCTCCGGAACAAGAAAAGCTTGTCCCTCGTGTGCATGCGGCGACGCCCGCCCGTCGTATTGTCCTCGCGCTGGCGCCGCACCGACATGATTGCGCTCGGATTAAAAAGCGGCGGGCCTGCAGAGGACATCAAACGCTCAGGCCTGCCTCCTGTGTTGCTTTCCAGCTGCGAGATGACACACAAAGTCCACGGCGATGACGAGAGGCGCACCTTTGACGGTGATCTGCGCCACGGCCTCGATGACGCCCAGCGTCGACATGGCCACGCACGTGTAGTTGGCCGACTGGCGCACGTCGGTCAGCTCCAGGACGTTGCGCCCGATGGGCATGTCGTCCTCGGGCGTCAGGTCCTCGGCCCCCAGCATCCACTTGACGTACGGCATGGGCGAGCCCACCGCCACGCACGTGATATTCACGCTACCGCCCGGCATGATCTCGTTGTCCGTGGGCGGGATGGAGAAGCGCGGCGGGACTCGGCGCACTGCCACGGGACAACAAAAAAAAAATACAAGGAGGACATTGAAAAGAGGCCCGTGGGAGATAACGGTGTGATTGATGAGCGCTTGAGACCACGCCGTGACGCAGTGCCGCATGCAGGCGCACTGTACACGCACAACAGCTTGATGTGATGATCACCATCGAGAATTCACGAACGATAATAGTAACTAAAACACACGAGCATTTTTTTTCATGACACTGATCAACACATTTGCATACATTTTTTAAAAAAATCAGGGATGGTCAAAAAATGTTGAATTTATTTATTTTTTTGCGCTGATTCCGATTCTACCCTCGTGCTGTCTCGAAGCACATCAGGTCGTCATGAAAATAAATCAATAAATGATAACAACACTGCATGTAATATATTTTGTAATATGTTTATGTTGTACAAAAAATACGTTTCGGGACGCATAGATCCATCTCTGTTTAAAATGTTGCTGTTGACCAGTGTCATTGATTTATACTCAAGTAATACATTGATACTTGCATACTGTACAATATCACAGGACAAATATAAAATAAACATGTAATAAATGAGTGTGTTGAAAACTGCTAAATAATAGCACTTGAGCAACATAATGATGAAAAAAACATATTTAAATAATTCCAATAATTAAATATACTTGGGTATATAAGCATATTTAGATGAGTGGGTTATGAGGTCATTTTAGAATATTAACAATAAAATGATGTCAATGGTATAATATTAATACTTGAGTAAATCAATAAATCTGAATTTAATTTATGGAATGAAACTTTTACACTTGGAATGAAACTCATCAAAAAATATAACATCAAAAAAAATAAAACAGGCTACACTGTGGACAGAAATTTTGGTCACACAAAAACATAAGAAAAAAAGAATTATATATATATATATATATATATATACTGGACACTAACTTAAATAAACAGTGTTGCTGCTCATCCTGTGCAAATACCGCCGCTGCCTTTCATCTTTGGCCATTTCTTCCTGAAGTCAATCGCGAGCTGAGCAGCTCTGTCTGCTCGTTCATTATTAAATACTCCAAATTTAATTAATATTAAATTGGACAGCTTGCACGTGCTTCCCCACAGACATAATATTATCCCGCTCATTTGAATATCATTACATTTGTGAGGGCTCATCATAATAAGCCGCTATTCTTTCAGGGAGCCTCCCTCCAATCTCTTGAGGGCAAGGTTGCTTTTCCAGCTTAACACTTGCATTTAGTGCCAATTACAATCAAGTACATCATTCGGGAAGCTTGCGTTTATTCGGCTCAAGACGCATTTTCCTGGATTTTTAAGGCCAAGCAGGAACACTGACAACATGCAAATGAGATGCAAATGTTGGTCCTGTGTGAACCAATAATGACCGCCGGTTGACAATCGAAACAATAATAACAATATCACTTGAGCATTTCTCTGAATGAACAGTGAGCGTTGCTGTATTTGGAGAACAAGAAAACACACCAACCTTCTCGCAGCTCTGAAGGGGAGATGGAGGATTTTTTTGGGGAGGTACAAAAAAAAAAATGAACACAAAGAATAAAGGAGAAAAACAAGGGGGAGAGTAAAAAGGCATCCAGATTAAACAACTCAAAGGATTTTGCCCTCTAGACTTTGCTTAAAAAGCTCAAACGAGTGACAGAAGATACTTGCTTAGATACTAAACAGCATAGATTCAAGTCAGAACAACACAGCGAAGAAGAAAAAGTATTGAGACAATCCTTTAAATCAATATGTCGTGCAATTAAAATTCCTCATCTTGTGCTTATAGAAAATAATGAAACGAATGGCAGTAGAGAGAGAGAAATACACACACACACACACACACACACACACATTGATCATTCATATTGCGCCCCTCACTCATCTGAGCGTTCTTGTGGACCAACTCTTGTCAAGCACTTAAAGCATGTCACGTCGTCACGTCGTCACGTCTGCGAACGGCTAATCTCGCTCATAATGGCCGCATTAACCGAAGAAAGGTGGCTAATTGTAGGCCGTTGAGTTGTTCATTTTTAACCAAACACTTTCCACAACCTCTGGATTTCGGAGAAAACTCACGACTTAGAGTTTAAACAACATCTGTGCGTTTAACTCCTTCACTGTTGTTGATGTTTTTGTCAATTGGAATGCAACATTACTGCTGACTGCAAAGATTTGTCAAGCTAAATGTTTTAATAGGTAGGCATGGCCCAGCTTTTCATGATGACAAGAACAACACGTTGCAAGATGGACACGTTCAGGCATCTGACACGGAGTATGAAGAAGTATTGTCTAACACAGGGGTGGGCAAACGTTTTGATTGGCGGGCCACAATGAGTTCTAAAATTTGACAGACCAGAAGCAGATGGATGGAATGTTTTGGTCACCTCACCTCATCGGAGAAAAAAAAAATACATTTAATTTGAAATGAAAGTGAACAAAAGCATCACAACAAAATACATGTCTTTGAAAAACCGCAGTACTTAGAAAATAAAACATGAACAAGGTTTATTCATTTAATTTTTTTCAAGTTCAGCGGGCCGGATTAAAACATTTAGTGGGCCGCATTTGGCCCACGGGCCGTAGTTTGCCCGCGCCTGGTCTAACAGAATTATTTTTGGTAAAAGAAAGTGTCTCGATTGTGAGGTAATAGTAAAGTTCATGAAGTAAAAAAAAAAAGCCACTGACGTTCAACAAGTCGCTCACGGTGCATTTCGGTAAATACACGATTTTGCCACCAAAAGCACTTTGCTCGTTTTCTTTGAATTATTTTATAGATTTGGATGTCCCAAAATCAAACAAATATGAATGTCAAAGTCAAGTTCTGCCACTTTCTCTTCCCATAAAATGCATTTTTCTTGGCTTTTTTGGTTTTATTGCAAAAGAAGGCGCGTCGGCTCTCATCTGATCAGTCAAAACGCCATAAAAGGGCTGGCAGTCAATGAATCGATTAGAGTCTATTAAAGCCCCCCCGAAAGGCACTTAAGCTTTAGGACAAGCGACGTCTGCGCTCGAGCACTAAACATTCCATAGCGATGCCACTGACGCAGGTCGCTCGCCTTCAGCAAAGAAATGTGAAACACTGGTAAATTCCTTCATGTCCTTTAAATGTTGCTCAACGGGGAGAAAAAGAGAAGACAGACAACAAAAAAATCGGATCAAACAACAAGTAATCATCGCCAACTGGGCCGAGTAACGGAAAGGGCCGGAAAAAAAGTGGAGCAGATTGGGTACTGTAATCGGTTCACGTATTAGTGCAGGTAAAAAAAAAAAATCAATTCAAGAAATACTTACAACTTTATCAACAAACAACTTTAAGAGCGGTTAGCGTACCTCGGACGTAAAGGTTGGCCGGCGCCGAGTAGCGCGTCCCGTCGTTGTTGGTGGCCACGCACTCATACTTTCCCTGGTCCGACTCCTCACTCTGCTCAATCTGCAGGGCTCCTGTTTGGGAATCACAGACAGGGGCACCAGAGGAGAATTAAAGCAGGCCAAAAAAAAAAAAACACACCAAAAAAGCATTCTTTCTCTTTTTTTTATTGATATATTTTATTTTGTAAGTAATTTTAAGAGCGCTTCTAATGACTACATCTGAAGGAATTACTCAGTGTTTCTTGAATCATTTGTTTGATCCACTAAGTTAGCCTACAGCGCAGCGGCTGCAAGTGCTCATCATGCAAGACTTAAGAAGATATACACAGCGGAACCTCCAAAGTCCAACGCCGTCCGTGACGGCATCTCATTAATGGTCAAACATGGCCACCGTTAACATTTTTAGCTGACGTGAAAGGAAAGGAGGATGATCATTCCGACCTCTGACTTATTTATTTAAAAAAAAAAAGTGTGGACTGTATTCTTATTGTTATGGTTCCATTAAATTATTTTTGTTACTCTGCATTTAAAATAAAAAAAATTAGAAAAAAAACTTTTTCAAATTTTTTATTATTATTTTTTTATTTACTGCATTTAAAAACAACCAAAATTGATAAGATGAAGAAAAATTCATGCGGTCAAGCGCTAATTTATTTATTTTTTTACTAATAAATTCCAAAAAAATTGTAATTAATTACGATTAATACATTTTTTGAACTAGTATTTTTTGTGATGCTTTTAACAGATATTTAATCGACTAATATCTTGAAATTAATGTAAAATCTGCAAATATGAAGTATATTTTAATTCAAAGATTGTTTTTGTAGCTTTCTTTGTATTTGAATTTGGCTTTTCAAAGTATGCAAATTATTTCTAAAATAAATCCAACTGAGTTAACTGAGTTCAAATTTTAAAATGACTTTCCAGTATTAATTATTTAATTTTGACAGCCCTAATATATATACATACATTATTATGGGAATAATTCTAATATTTTTTTTCCCCAGAAAATGTTCCGCTCTTCAGGGCATTTGACTTTGGAGGTTGACTACAAAAAAACCTTTGAAGAAATTTACAAAACTACACAAAATTAGAAAAATAATGAGTTTGAAAAGACACTCATCCTAGTGCCAATGCAGAAACGTTTTCGAGAGGGCAAGACCTGGTGTACAACATGTAACTTGACTGGTCAATATGGGGGATGAGTGGTACTGCTTTAGGGAGACATGGATCAAACAAAAGAGGTTTACAGTAGAAGAAAGCAGCAGAACAAGAAAGGACAATTGGAAGAAAGAAATTTTAGGAATGATTTTTTTTTAGCATATTCAATCACAAATCGCATACCATCTGTTTTTGTTTTTTTTATGCAAAAAAAGGCAGCATTGTGCAAAAAACAAAAACAAAAAAAATTTAAACTGCTGCTCACACGTGGAAAAAGAGCAATTGCAGGAGAATGCAAGGCAAATCCAACACATTAACCCTCTGGAACAAAACTGAGTTTTTTTTGTTTGTTTGTTTGTTTTTGACATGCAAATCTTGGCAAGAAATGGATGTCAGCACAACTTACAACCTTGCGACAACCCTTAGCTGAAAAATAAAATACAAGTGTATTAGAGGACAAAATTCAAAATGCGGGCGCCTGAGCCAACAAGAACCAACCACTGCTTTTTTTTTTTTTTTTTTTTTGGAGTTTCAAAAGACACCCATAAAAATCCACAATGGGATCAGCAGTGTGGTGTCACATTGACCAGACAAAAACAAACTGCTGCGGCTCCCCGGGTCAACATGGCCAAAAACTGAGCCAATGCATCCGCTTCCCTCCATCCGACTCTACTGTTTTTCCCAAAGCCTGAAGACAAAAAAATAAAAAAAAAGTCAAAAGCTCCAAAGAGGCAAGAAAAGTCAGAAAAATAGGTGTGAAAGAGGTAAAAAAGCACCGTAGAAACTTTATCAAAAAAGTGGTTGTTTGGGCTTTTTTGTAGAGGTACAGGAGAGGAGAGCAAAGTAGAAGAAATGGGAAAAAAATAGATTTTCTTTTTTTTTTTTGTTTTTTGGGGTGGGGTGGGAGGGGTGGGTGGGGCGTTGACTCCACAGCAAGAACAGCTAAGGGGGGGAAAAATGCTTGGTTGTTTTAGTTGGACAAAAAGAGGGACGCATGATTTGCTATATGGCAAACAAAAATGGAAAAGAGTTTGACAAAAATAATTGTCATTGGATATGCTTTCTTCTTTTTCTTTTTTTTGGGTGTTGTTGTTGGAGCCAGGGCAAGCATATCACAACTGGGCTCGGTGAAAGCGAACAGAACAGGGACATGGATGGAACAGGACAACTCATCAGAAAAGGGGAGAAATGCCATGGCGACTGAGAAACAAGACAAACGCGTGAGAGTGATTGCGTCGAGTGGATGACGGTGACAGCAAGAATGAACTTTGGATTGGTTTTTTTTTTTCATTTTTTTTTTTGTTTTTTTCATTCTGTGAGCGTCAGTTCAGCACGCTTACCTCTTATTGGCGTACCACCTGGGTGGATAATATGAATGCAAATAAGATTAGAAAGAAGAAGCATTAGTACGTGTGTATATAGAGGCTGGAGGGGTCGGGGGAGGGGGGAGTGGGGGGGGGGTTGGAAGAATAAAAAAATTCAACAGTAAATAGAAGATACTAGAGGAAAGAGACAGGAGAGATAAAGAGAGAGAATAAGAACGTTCTGTGCAGGAGTCAGCATTGCGAAATCACAGGAACTTTCACGTGGAGGAGCTTCTGAAGACCGTCTAGTATTGAGGGGGAAGAAAACTTTTGAGGCTCTTGTGTGCGTGTTCAACATGTCTCTTTGTGCCTTTTGGAATTTTGACATTTAAAACTCAAAAGAAAAAAAAAAAAAAAGTGTCAGCTCGGTGAAAGCTGGTGTCGTTACATGTGAGGTGAGCACTGCGTATGTGAGGGAGGTGTCTCAAATTATCGAGTAATCGTTGTAAGCCTAATGTCGTCTGTTAGTAAAATGCATGCCATGCATTTTAATAGTTGTTGGAGAACATGAGAATTAGTGGAGGGGTGATGTGCGCTTTAGAGCTAAACACTTACCAAAGGATTCTGTAGATTAAAAAAAAAAAAACATATAGAGAGAAGAAAGACATAAGCGTAAGAATATGATTATATTCTTAAAGTTGTTGGTTAACAAAAGGCGTCGTTAAATGCTTTGATCATCAACATCATGGCGCGGAGGGGGGGGGCGGTTAGTTCTCTTGGAATAAAAAAAAAACAAAAAAAAGACAAGGTGGTCAAACACATCTGGCACATTAAAAGCTGCAGAACACAAGTTGTTTCAGTACACTGTCAGAAATAGGGGTACCACGGATGGGGTTGTAGAAGAAGTACTGGTACCATCAGAAATAGATGGACTGGTAGAAATAACAACTTGAGGGGTTTGTAGGAAAAAGGGGTTAACAGGTCTGTAGAAATAAGGGAACAATAAAGAAGTTGAAAGCGGCTTTCTCGGAAAATACATAACAGAGGAAGTTGAAATGGTTGGAGAAATCGGGGGTAGCATTGGAAGTCAATGAGATTGCAAAAATTGCTTTCAAATAAACTGCTAATGTGAATGCACAAAAGCTTAACAACAAAATATCTGTCTTTGACACATCACAATATTTAGAAAATAAAACATGAACAAGGTTTATTAATTTAATTCTTTTCAAGTTCGACGGGCCGGATTAAAATGCTAAACGGGCCGCATGTGGCCCCCGGGCCGTAGTTTGCCCACCCCTGCCCTCGATAATTATAGCAGCTGAGCGCTACAGAAAGTAGAGCGGGGGTCAATGCTAACTGACGCACCCCGAAGAGTTACTGATCTGACTCCTCGTGTCAATTTTCCCAAGGCCAAAAAACGGATTTGATTCGTTACCAAAGGTTGTCTGGTGAGTTTAGCATCCCAGTGAAAGTTGGCGGACCCCTAAAGGTAAATAATTTTTTTCTGAGAGTGTAAAACAAAAATCAAAAACATAACACTTATTGTAGATGCTATATGGAACTTTTTTTTTTATTCAAATCAGATTTTCAATGGAGGTCCATATACCAAAAACAAACAAAAAAATCCTAGAACTTCCTAGACGACTTAAGTTTGTTATCAACTCAAAACCAAAAGAGAATGGACTCACAAAAACCAAACAAACGCTGTACCAACGTAGCATAAAGGAAAATCCAAAAATGGTCAGAGCCAACACGAGGGGGGGGGGGACGGGTCAAATCCCAACAGCCTAATGACAACACCAGAAGAAAAAGTGGAACACACTGGGGTACACTTAGAATAGAACAGGAAATAGTGGAAATTAATATCCCCTACCAAAAAGTCAAATGGGAAGTGAAATTAAGGGGGGGTCACAGAAAAACCAGAACGTTTTGGATGACGGAGAAGAAACCTACCTGATCGCAGCTGTTTAATGCGCCCGTTGTTGTTCGTGGTGTTGACGGGGAGGAAGTCTTTGAACCAGGAGATATCTGGGTCCGGGTTGCCGCTAGCGGCACAGAGCATGGTGGCGGTTCGAGTTCGCTCCACCACTTTGAGCTGTGGGCCCATGTCTATGGTGGGGAAACCAGGCGGCAGCTGGTCCTCTGGGGAGACACACAAAATTATAAAGGTGAGACGCGAGACTTGGGACATGAACCCAAATTGTACACCCTCAACTGGCCCATGTCATAATTCTTGAGCTGAGCCGCTTTGGAGAATTCTCTGCTTCTGACTTTACAAATACAGTGTGTGAGTTGGAACCCCAAAAGACCCCAGAACAAAGTTCTGTATAATTCCCATAGACTCGTGCTTCTCAAATAGTGGGGCGGGCCCCCCTGGGGGGGGGGGTCGTGGTGCGTGTGTGACCCTAAGGAACATGCTTTTTTTTCAGCCGTACTACAATAAAGTGTAATTGCACATCCACTCCAGTAGGGGGCAGTGCCATTTGTGCGCATTAACTCTACGGTGTCGGTTTGTTTTGCAACAAAAATGATATTATTTAGAGTTGCAGTGGAGAATGGGTGTTGGGAGGAGTGAATTGGTTTCTCCTTGCACTGCCATGGACCAAGTCTTTTAGTGGATGCTGTTACGGCACCGATTCCAACTCCTGTGGGTTTAACATTCCAGCCGGCGCAATGCATTTCCATAAACAATCCATTTCCGCGTGTTTACTAAGATGTTTGCTTTCAGTCATCAAAGAAACATCTGAGAGCAGCTTCTCTCAAGCACATTTCACGAGAGTGCAGCCCAGAAAGAAGACGGCAAACATGGCCAATTTCCCCTTAATGAAAAGAAGCCAAATGAGTCCCTGATTGGCGGTCACTATGGCGACGCCAAGCCTCCCATTCAAGTGCTTCTTGATGTTCACTTAGGACAGCAGGTGGCTTTTTTGGCTGCCAGGTGAACCAAGGGCGTACTTTATGACCTCAGGATTCGAGATGCGTTTGGGCTTTCAAGCGCATAAACCCGATACCCAAAAACTTTATTTAAGGTAAAGCCAAACTCGGTGATTCTTCGGAGTTAATTTTCCCGCGGAACGAGCAGTACGGCCATTTTGTTTACTCGCTCCGTTACGTTCCTGCGATACGGCTAATTGCTCTCTTTTTTTTTTTCAGGAGCATTTTGGAAAGAGGCTTCGCAGAGACGCCATCCACGCCTGCATGCCGCCAAATGACAATCATGGCCGACTTCCAACAATGCTTTTGGGTACTTGGCATCGCGAGCCAGCGTGATGGATAAATCTCGGAGAAGTAAAAACGTGTTTACGAGCAAGTGACTCCGGAGTGAACCGCAAACTTTTCTCCAAGTAACTCTGGTGTCCCTGCCTGAACCATTCTGGACAGTGTTTGAAGACCGCACCGGATCGTTTCAGTTGACAAACTGACTGACGAAGGGAAGCGGTCCAGATCAATCCGAACGACAAGTCGCTCTCCAAGACAGATGGCGGATTCTAAACGTCATTTAATGCGGCCAGAGCATCGCGTCAACGTTGGACGGATGATCTTTCCCAAGATTTTCCATAAAACGTGGGAGCAAGGGCCCATCCGCTGCTCATTTTTTACCCCTTTAGTAGGAAGATGACCGAGCTCCAAGCGGGCCAATGTTGCTCTACAAATGCTAAAGGTCCTGGCAACGGAATTGTAATTTAGAGCCGCAAAAATGGTGACATCAGGCTCGGGAACGTGGTGGCAAATCTCCCTCTCTTTGCTGACAAACTGAATCGCCATGGCGATGATAAATACAAGATGGGGAATTAAACACATTCGCTGGCGTACGGTGCGATTAGCCAAGCGCATCACCAAATAAAATCCCCCCCACCCCTTTTACAAAACCAAGACGTTGAAATGGAATCAGACAGCACCGTTCCTTTTAGCGTTAGCTAAAACTCATGAGGTGGTGGTTCTCATTTCAAATGTAGAGCTTGAAAAGCTTCGCATTAAAATAGCTGTTCGTCAAGGCTGAAATTAACGGGGACTGGAATCCCCCCCCCCACCCCCCCACGCTGAGCACTGCAATCTCAAGGACAGTCGAAGACAAGGACAGCAGCTGCTTTACGCTTCCGTACCGTATATTCAACAATGGCTCCGCACGCTAAATGAGATGGAAGCGAGAGAAATGCTGAAGTCACCTTCTAGAAAAGTGCTGAGCGCTGGCGCTCGCTATGAAAAGACCCCCAATGACAATTTGCACACATTAGCCATTGGCATCGCTATCGGACCCCATGAGTGCAGGGTGCCAAGTGTGAAGGGACGTTGGCTCCAAAAGTACCTCAGCGAGCAGATTCCCGCTGATGACAGAAGGCCACTGGACATAAACTCCAAGCCATTAGAAGATTATATCCACGGATCACTCGTATGCAAACTATGGAGGTGAACTCGCAGTGGCTGTTTAAGCATCTCGAGTGCCGTGGGAATTCCGCATTGTGTTAGCTTGTTGGCAACTGGCTTTTTCCGTCTGAATGAAATTGAGACTGCGAGTTCTAGAAAAGGCATGTCTTCCTTGGGAAGGAGTGGCTGTCTCTGATTTTTAACCGTTACTTCACAAAGGGGGGGGGGAGTCACCTGGGGAGGGGGGGGGGTCACCTGACTTCATGATGCCGCAGGAGACGACGGTACGACCAAGCTAGTTTTTAGTTTAGTTTTAAATATCTCACGCTCTCTCACGCTCTCTCTCTCTCTCTGTCTCTCTCTCGCTCTCTGTCTCTCTCTATCTCTCTCTCTCTCTCTCTGTCTCTCTCTCGCTCTCTCTCTCTCTCTCTGTCTCTCTCTCCCTGTCTCTCTCTCTCTCTCGCTCTCTGTCTCTCTCTCTCTGTCTCTCTCTCTCTCTCTCTCTCTCGCTCTGTCTCTCTCGCACTGTCTCTCTCTCTCTGTCTCTCTCTCTCTCTGTCTCTCTCTCGCTCTCTGTCTCTCTCTCTCTCTCGCTCTCTGTCTCTCTCTCTCTGTCTCTCTCTCTCTCTCTCTCTCTCTCCCTGTCTCTCTCTCTCTCTCTCGCTCTGTCTCTCTCTCTCTCTGTCTCTCTCTCACTCTCTGTCTCTCTCTCTCTCTCTCTCTCTCTCTGTCTCTCTCTCTCTCTCTCTCTGTCTCTCTCTCGCTCTCTCTGTCTCTCTCTCGCTCTGTCTCTCTCTCTCTCTCTGTCTCTCTCTCTTTCTCTCCCTCTCTCTCCCTCTCCCTCTGTGTCTGTCTGTCTGTACCTGGCTGAGATTATGTCAACAAATATGACTACTTTAGGATTCAATGATTATCATTTTGATGAATCTCGGAAAAAGACAATAGTAACCACCGCAACATGGTCTATAAGTTTGAAAAACCCAATCTGTCCAAGACGTGAAGGAACTCGGCCTTTTGCTCTCGTACGATCCCGCTTCTGAAAGCCATCGTGACAGAACTCAACTCCAAAAGAAAAGTGCTTGTGGATTGTTATTTCGGCACGTTTCCAAACTGTCTGGCTGCATTCGTCGTCGCGCTGCTGTCTTATCGCTGACAGGTGTGTGTAAATAGCCAATCGGCGATGAAAACCAGAGTTCAGAGAGTTGACTTTTGTTTTCATAGGTGTTCTCGCTGGAAGCCCTGCATTTTAAGCTTTCACAACTCACTTTTCCAAGTAAAGCTGTATAAAGCCCCCCCGCCAGTCAAATTGTGACTTTCGTTCCATGGCTGCTGCACAAGAATTGGATTGTGTTTGACCCTCTTTCTTCCCTATAGTGGAACAAGACGTTTCACCCCGCGCTGGAGGTTACTCGTCATAGAGAACCCCTGCAGGCTTTTTGAAAAGATAGATTTGTTGGAAGTATTTAAGGGGATACAATCCTCCAAGCCCCGCCCGCCTCCATCGAGGCTGTCACAGGTCACTTGCTGGAGAAAAGCGTGTGACGAGACGCATTGTTTGCAAACTCTTTGCAGCCGACAATGCAGGATTATGGATTCTTACGTTCTTCGACTGCTTTCTACGCGGATCTGCCCTGAAGGTTATCCCTGCCCAGTTTAGGAATCAATCGGATTCTCCCTGCCCCTCCCCTGATATGATTTAAGCCGGCGCAAAAAACATTACCCGCCGAGTGTCACAGCGGCAAGCAAACCTCCCCCCAAACCACTCTCTCCACGCCGAAGCATATCACTTCAAGTTGAGGGACACTAATCAAAGCGCTTTCCACGCTCAAAAATCCAAAAGGAGATAGGGAAATGTAGGCGGGGGCTGGTTGGAGTGTTAATCAAGTGAATCATAGCGCAGTGCTAACAAGGACGTCATTTGGAATTGGCTCGTTTCATGGCTTGCAAATGCATTAGCTGACCTAGAATGAAAAAGCAGCGGCGGTTTCCGACACTGTGGAGATAGAAGAGCTTCTCATTGTCGGCCTTCCCTCACTTTGATGGCTCATAAAAGCTTTGTCAACAGCCACTTTTTAATTTTAGGAAGCTTTCTTCTGGCTAGCTTTTTAACAGAAGCTGTTATTGCCATTATAGTATTTATTCCATATATATATATATATATATATTAATAAACAGATTGTTAAACCTGTGCCTTTTAACACGGCAACAACTTTGCTCATTAAAACAGAACAGACCCAAGAGAGAGAGAGAAAAAAAAATCTAGATTTATTTTGCATATTTGCAGAACTATAGAACGCCCCCTAGTGGTGAAAGAAAAACATTTGATATTCGGCACATCAAAATCGAGGAAATGGGTAGCAGCTTATAGTCCGGAAAATACGGTAGTTGACAAACGTCTTTATTTATTTTTTGTGTACGTTTCCCCATTACGATCATCGTTGCCAAGTGGGACACCGACTAAGAAGGAAAATAAAAAAATAAAATCACCAAAATGACGTCGAAAGGCCTCATGCAACCTCGTTTTCCATCAGGACTCCGTCTTGCGGGCGGCTTTTAAGCTTGAGCGATGGGCCACCAAGAAAGCTTTTTAGCATGATCAAATATTAAAATGTCCACCGGCGAAAGGGTTTCTTCCACTCAACTTGGATGAAGATGTTTGCCTCCGTACGAATGTCGCCGCCTGATGATACGTCATCCCGAGTCGTGACCCCAAAAGACGGCAACAAAAATCTCACACGGAATTCATGTCTCATCGGGTCGTCTTTTGGGCCCTTGCATTTTAGAAAAATAAATCCCGCGATGTATTAAAAAATAAATAAAAATAGGAACTCATAAGAATAACAGCGAGGAGAGAATAAGATTAAAACAAATAAAAAGTGAAATAATTTCAGGATTCATACGTAGACTTTTTTTTCCTGCAAAATGGTTGCCTTGCTGCATGTTTAGCTTAGTCTCTCTCTCTCTCGCTCGCTCGCTCTCTCTCTCTCTCTCTTTGTCTCTCTCTTCCCCCCCTCTCTCTCTCCACCTGTCTGCCTATCTCTCTCTCTCTCTCTCTCTCTCTCTGTCCCTTTCTTTCTCTCCATTTGTCTGCCTATCTCGCTCGCTCTCTCTCTCTCTCTCTTTCTCTCCCCCCCCTCTCTCTCCACCTGTCTGCCTATCTCTCTCTCTCTCTCTCCCCCTCCCCCCCTCTATCTCGCTCTCTCACTCTCTCTCTCTCTTTCGCTCGCTCTCTCTCTCTCTCGTCACTGTCATTTGTTTCATTATTTTAACATTCTAACCGACTGCAACCCACACGTTAAGGTAACAACTAAGTGGGTGGAAGAAAGTCCCACAGTTATCCCACCGCCCAAAAACGAAATCATATCTGTTAAGGAAATGACCAAAGTAGCTTTTAGCGAGCCGTAAGCTGGCGAGGCGTAATAGCACTTAGGCTTGAGAGCGGACCTGTTCCTCCTCACACTCGATTACGGCAAATTGGAATTAGCTGGCTGAGCCGACTGTGGCACATTTGCAGCAATATTCATTAGCAACTTTTATACCTGTTGACTCAAAGCGTTAGGATAACTCAGGGCGACGTCTTAGTCCAACGTTTTGGAACATATTGAACGGCTTATTTCCACCCGCATCCGCGGTCCAAGGTTGAATTGTCGACACACTGGCGTGCGCTTTATTACGACGCAGCGCTGAGCATTTTGTTCCCTCTTATTGGATTACTTAAGCGCCATCTTCCCAGAGCTGCTCCCCCAGGGGTGCTATTTGGGCGGCAGAAGCTCTTTAATCTGATTCCCGACTGGACAACATGTGTAACCAAACAGTGCTGGCTTATATCCGTACCTCGAGGCGTTATTTAGTCACTGCTTCTGCTTCTTGGCTTGGCAGCGGCGTGACAACCGTGCTGAATTTGTACTGCCGTACCACTGAAAAAAAGGCATTTGGCTGAGCTCAAATCAACTCGGGCTCGAGAGCAAACAAATCAATCATAAAAAGTGCGATCACGGAGTGTGAGGAGTTGGCCAGCGTGATAGAAGTTGGGGGTTTTTCATTCTGGGAGATTTTTTGTTTTATTTTGACTTTTGTTTTAATTTGTTTTAGAGCACTTTTGTTCGCTGTTTATTTTTAATGCTTCATTTACTTTTAGCATCAGTTTTAGCTTTTTTTTAAAACATATATACATATGCTCTCTAAACTTAGAGCATAACAATAAATAAATAATTTTAAAATGAACCCTGAAAGCTCATATATGATATTAATTGACAAAGATGAAAACAACAGCTTTTTTTTGCTAGAGCTATATGTTCCGCTACCATATTTTCCTGAATATAAGGCGCACCTACATATAATCCGCAGCAACCGCTTTTGAGAACCCCACCCCAAAAAAATTCAAAATAAAATAATAATAATAACAACAACTTTGCTCATTAAAACAGAACAGACCCAAGAGAAAAAAAATAAAAATCAAGATTTATTTAGTGTATTTTCTGAACTATAGAGCGCCCCTAGTGGCGAAAGAAAAATCCACAGAAAAGCTGCACCCTTATATTAGCCGCATGGTTCAAAATCGAGGAAAAAAGCAGCGGCTATAGTCCGGAAAATACGTTAGTTTTATAAACATGAGATAGACCATTATTATTTTTTTAAATTTACATTTTCCTTTTATTTCATGAACGGAAATGTTTTTTTTCAATTTCAGTTTGACTTATATCATTAGTTTTAACTGATTATAATAACCTTGATTAAGGCACATCTTTTCCACAGGTCCGTATATTTAATGCGTCTGCTATAGAGTGAGAGAAATGACATTTCTATTTTTCTCTGTGTTCTGGATATACGGTGTTGACAATCAAAACAAATCCTTGAAACTTCGAAACTCATTCATCGCCGTCAACGTTTCTTTTCATCAACTGGAATCCGACCATTTACCGTCACCAACGACAGGTACATCTTTCAACGGATCGACATGGAATACGGCCTCACCCAGCTTGTCTATGAAATTCTGGTTCCAACTAAGTGAAACTGGATCATTTCCAATCACGATCTTGTTTTAGGATTTTTTTTTAACGAGTCAGTAATAAGGTGAGTGTCTTCCTGGATAACGGGAAAGGTCCGACCAAAGGCTTTTGTGGCTCCGGCAGACGTTTTTCCAGGAGACTGAGAAGTCTGACATCAGTCCCGCCGGTTCCTGCTTGGTCTTAAATCACTCGCCGGAGCTTGCAGAGACTGATTGGATCGAGTTGATTTACTACGTAATATTCAGAGAGGTGTTTTATTTTATTTATTTTTTCACCTAGTGAGCAGTTCAATATCCATGGGGACAGCAGGTCTTCATGTTTTTAATTGCAGTAATGATTAACTTGTACATTTTGGAGCTGAGTTTGGACCAAGAAGCTTGTGGTGCTTTTATTTACAGCTTTATTTAGTTGAGAATTTCAGTTTCAGTTTTTGCATGTTTCCATTCACAATTTAGTTTCGTTCCTATGTTGATTTTTTTGGTCCCTTTTTTTTTTTTGGTACAATTTTGTTTATTTCCTATAAAGAAAATACGTTGCTTTTAGTTTGATTGAATTCATTTTTTTCCACGATGCTGTTTTTAGTTTTAATAAATGTAATAGATTTAATAGTTTTAAAATATCTCTCAATTTTTTCTTTAAAATTTTTTTGAGTTTAATGAATTTTCAGCTCGATTTTCAATTGTTTTTAATCCAAGTTATTTATTTATTTAATTCTTTCTACTTCCTCTTTGTTTGATTTGTTGTCCTCCTCCTTCCTATTTTAATTAATTAATTTATTTTTCTTCCAGAAACCACCTGGCAGTGATGCAACTACATATTTGCTAGTCTAGCTGACGTGAGAATGCACGTTTCATGACAAGGTCCTCCATCTTGTGACATCTTCCCGGAATACAAACGAGGTTTCCTTTGCTATTCCCGCCAGGTAAATAGTAACAAAAGGGCACTCATTGTCTCGAAATAATCACCGCTCATGTCGTCGCTGCGTTCATTGTACGCAGAATGATCCACCTCCAAGCTTTTTTTTTTCTTTTTCTTTTGCATTGTCAACGTTACAACCCCCCTGTGCCCTGCAGCCCCCCCCCCCCCCGCCCCCCTTCACTGGCAAAATGGAATTGATGCTTTCTGTTTTTTTCCGTCACAGGAGAGCGCCTTCTCATTTTCTGCTCTCACTGTCGACTTGTACACGACAACGTAAGTTTGGTGCTGTTTGTGTGTGTGTGTGTGTGTGTGTGTGTGTCTATGAGTGTGCATGCGTGCGTGCGTATGCAGGCAGGAAATGGTTGTTGACAGCATAATAGGGGTATGAGGATGCAATATAAATCCTTAATCATGCCTGAATCATGAACTCCAACAGCCCAATGCACACATCATTCCGCTGGAAACGCAGCTCGCTAGGAGTTGGAACCTCGGGGGATTTTTCTTTTTGCTGTTTCCTTTAGTTTTCATGAAAATACACAGCGCTTTTTTTTTTTTTTAATTTTTTTGTAATTGTTTTTTTTTCCTGTTGAAGTTTTCAGGGTTCATTCCTAAAAATGCTTAGTTGCATTATTTAAAAAAATATAGCACCTCCGCTTGACAATTAAGAGAACGTGAGACCTTCCTGCGCACCACTTCCTGAGGGTCCTCAGGAAATTCAACCTGGACAAGAAGCTGCTGCTGGCCTTCTACCACTCGTCCATGGAGAGCCTGCTGACTTACTGCGTCTCTACCTGGTACGGCGGCTGCACTGAGGCAGACAGAGTGAGACTCCAGACGACAGTCAAAACAGCGCAGAGGATTATTGGCTGCCCTCTTCCCTCCCTGTGGGACATCCACACCACCTGGTGCCTATGCAGATCTCACAAGATCATCAAGGACGATACTCACCCCAACTCACACCTCTTTGACCTGTTGCCCTCTGGCAGGCGCTACAACGACTCTCGCACACAACTATCCTTTCCTTGCAGAACTGCAATATAGTGTGTTTTATTTAATTAGATTTTTTATTTCATAATTTCATTGATATATTTAATTCAATTATTTGTTATATTGCACTGGACAGGGAAGCTCTCCGATCTCTTTGTCCACTGAGTACAACGACAATAAAGTGCATTCTGATTCTGATTCTGACATTTGGGAAGCGACAAAGCTGCAACAGATTCATCCAATTCTCGCTCTCCTCTGTGCTCCAATGATGAGAAAATGGAAATGGCAATAAAGATGTTCATGCTAGTCGGTGGCAGAGCCGGCACGAGTAGCACCGGCGTGTTCTATCTGTGCGTGCGAAACGTGCAAAATATTGTGCAACGTGGACGCGCCATCTTTCTCTCCCAATCGGCCTTTTGTGGGCTCGCCGGGCGAGATAAGACGGGAGGCGGGAGGATTGGCACAGACGCAGCCTGCTCTCAAAAGGAGCTCATTTGACGCCTTGTGTAATTGTGGCGCAAAATGGAGCGCACTTCAATCAGGCGGCCGTTGCAGTCAGGTATTTAATATAATATTTTTTTGCCTTAAACATCTCATCCTGAGGAGATCATTATAATCTAGTCCTAAAATCAAACTATTAATGCCTGTATCAGTATTAGCTTTCAGTTTCCAAATATGTCTTTTGAATTTTTTTTTCAAAATTGGTCGGTTTTGAGATATTCCATATTTTTCTTAAAAAAAAACGTCATGACATTGGTATTCACGTTACGTTGCAACTTTGATGAGACTACATCCGTCTTTTTAAGCATCAAGCTCTAATCTCGTTGCACACTTGAGTACAATGACAATAAAGGGATTTCTGATTCTGATGTCCCGACAGTTCTCTTTCATTTTGAATGCGATATCGTGAAAGACAGCAATCGTCATTTCTTTGAACTGTAATTAATTTGCCTTACTCCTCTTCTCTAATTTATGTTCTCATATACATTTCAAAGTGCTCATATTTACTTTTGAAATTATTAGTAATTATACATTACTAGTAATACTTTTATATATAATTATATGGAAGGTGAATTTTTCAGCTGATTTTTGGCGCCCCCTTGAGTCCACATTGCCTCAAGCATCTGTCTATCTTGGAGACCCCACTTCCGCAACATGGACGTTGACGAGACACTTATCACTCAATCTGGGGTTTGGTTACCCACCTTAACCTTACTCCATAACCCCCCCCCCCATCCCCAACCTTCAGACTCGGCAGGGGGGCATTTTTATCATTTCCGTACATAAAAGCAGCAATCTTGGCTGGCTTCACACGGTCAAGTCACAGCAAAGCTAATTTGAAAGCATTAAAAACAGCCGCCGGTGAAGGGACAGACGTCTATTTGCATAATTTAACTGGCATCTTAATTATTGTGTCAGGATGTATGCAAATGACTTCAAATCCAGAAGAAACTTACTCGGCTAAACGGCTAATGGACTTATCAGGTTGCGCAAAAAAACAAAACAAAAAAAAACCCCAGCAAGATAGTGAAACCCAGTTGATCGCGGGGGATACAATACATTCCAGGGTATGCGCATCTTGTTAGATTTTACAAGATCGTTGTTTTTTTTTTAAGAGAATGAGCGCGTAGGAGTGAAGGGGCTCAGAGTGGTAAGATGGAGCGAGACCGTTGAAAGATTTTAAAACAAATAAAAGCATGTTAAAATGAACAGAGAGCTAGTAAAGAGAGGGAAGAATTAGAGGTAACGCATGCGCTCTCTCCTACGAGCCCCCAGATAGGAGACGGGCAGCAGCATTTTGGCGCAACTGGAGATCCTTGATGGAGGACTGGCTGACTCCAAAATAACGTGCAATAATCAAGCTGAGATGTAACTCAGCCATGGATTATTGTTTCGGTTGTAAAAGGAGGGGGCTTTCCTTTAGCGACCTGCCCAAGATAGAAAAAAATAATAATTTTACAACAGCACCTATTTGCAGGTCCAATTTAAATCATTAAAATCCAAGTTGGAGACTGTTGGCTTTAGAAAAGGCGCCATGGGACCCAAGTCAACTTGATACGATGAACAAGGGCCAATGGGAGTAAACACCAAAACTTTTGTTTTCTTTTCTTTGAAATTCAAGAAATTGAGCGCCATCCAGGCCTTTATTTCCTCCAGATAGGTGGAAATTGGCCTTGACGGGAAAGTGAATAAGAAAATACGATGCTTTCTTAAGCTGGAACCCACGGACAACAAATCCAATGAAAACAGCAGGGGTCCCAAAATTGAACTCTGTGGAACACCTTATGACAATGGGGCAGAGCGAGAATCGGCGCCACCAAGGCTAACCAAAAATGTTCTGTTGGCCAAATAGAACCCAAACCACTGAGTCAAAGTGCCAAATACCAGTAAGTACAGTAAAAACCGCTGCGACAAACGTCAGATTCCCGTGACCAAGTGATGACGTACCACGTAAAACGGTGAGCCGGGTGGTGGCGCTGGTCTCCCCGACGCTGTTGGAGGCCACGCACTCGTATATGGCCTCGTCACGTGGCGTGCGCAGCGGCTGGATACGCAGCACTGAGCCGGAGCCGTCGTCAAACTCGATCACCTGCAGGTGCGAGAGACACGGTGTGTTAAAGGAGAATCGTGGCGGGCGGGAGGTGCAACAAAGGTGAGACCACCGTACACACAGGTAACACACAATCGGGACATTTGATGGCGACAGTGTCACACGCTAGTGTTCTCCTAGAATCATATAGCAGTGTTTTTTTTTTATTATAGTACGGTACTGGAATACACAGAAAAGGTCAATCAATGACATAGTATACTATTAAGTGCTAGTCTAACTTTAAGAATGGGCACATTTGAAGATGTAGTTTAGAGGGTGAACCCTGTCAATTGCAACACGTCCCACACTCTTAAAGCTAACATTGGACACCCTGAAACGATGCGTGTCGATGCAACAAAGTAGGATAGGGGCCACGCTGAAAAGGAATAAGCAAACTAAATTGTTGACGCACAAAGTAATAGTTCATGTTGTCATCCTTCAACATTCAAGTTGTATTAAAACTTACGGGAATAAAGTGAGTGATGAAAACACACAAGGATGATTTTTTTTTTTAGCTTTCTTGAATGACTAAAGACAACATGATGACATTTTTTTTTTTAAATTCTATTAAAACTCACTACCAGCTGAGTAAAAAAAAAGGGATATTTGACGTCTTAATCCGTCAATGGCAGTAAATTAATTAAAAAAAATCCCCCCCAATTCAGATTGATTGATTTTTTTTTTTTTTTTTTAGGAGAGCAGCTCTTTATTTCTACATCAAAAGTAATAGACTTATAGGAAGAAGATAAATATAAGATTAAATGTGATTAATAACATTTTCCAACTATTTTTTGTGAACCTTGTAACGGGTATTGAATAATATCTTAGAATGAATGTGAAATCAACAAATATGAAATGTAATTTTCCTTTCTTTTTTTTTTTTTTTAATTTCTGCCCACAAGCGCTTTTTAAGTAAATAAAACTGAGTTAACTGAGTTAAATATTCAACTGCGTTAAAAATATATAAATAAATAAATAAATATATTTAAAAAATAAATAAATATATTTGAAAAATAAATATATATATATATATATATATATATAAATTTAAAAAAATAAATGAATAAATAAATTAAATATATATATATATATTTATAGATATATAAATATTTAAAAAAATAAATACATTAATTAATTAAAAAAAAATATATATATATATATATATATATATACATACATATATTTAAAAAAATAAATGAATAAAGAAATTAAATATATCTATATATATATATGTATATATATATATATAGATAGATAGATATATATTTAAAAAAATAAATACATTAATTAATTTAAAAGAAATATATATATATATATATATATATATATATTCACTATCACTTTTTCACAATAACAAGAACCTTCTGATAAAATGCAACTCTGAGTTGTATTTCAGGTTCTCGTAAATTTTCCCTCTTCTTTTCGTCCTTTTCCACGTGGCCCTAAAACTGGTTGTCAGACAGAAAGGAAGCACAAACAGTCAACGGTGGCCTGAGCAGCAGTTCGCTTGTACCACGACTTGACGTAGCGCCACAGAAAGAGACAATTTTCTCGGACGGACGACACACAGAATGCGCACATAAACCAACGAACAAACAAACAAAACCAAAAACAGGACGATATTTGTTATAGGCGTAGTCATGCTCCGCGTTGGGTACTCACTGATGTCTAGAAAGCCCTGTGTCATAACTCAAAACTTGGGTTTCAACAAATAAAAAAAACTTCTGCATTCACCCACTCATATGCGACTCATTCACGACTCTGAAATGCTTCGGAGATTAATTTTTGGGGTTAAATTTCACGCTGAACCTGAAATGCATTTGAACCTTTCCGGGTAAATTGAATTGACCTCGTGTAAAACTGCTGTGGCCACTGAGGTAGAGCAGTGTCAAACAAAATAAAAGAAAATTTCAAGCAGCTTGTGAAAAATCAAAATAAAACAAAAACAGAAAGCAATACAAGCGTTCAGCTCATTGCAAGAGAAAAGATCGTTTTGCAAAAAAAAAAAAACAACCCCGGAAACAATAAACTTTTGGACTTTCAAAGATTTAGAGGTCAACTTAAGTTCACCAGTCAAGTTTCTACTTTCATCTTGAAATTTCACGCCAAAATCTAATCTCCCAAACTTTTTGGGAGCAGTGTACGCACACACACACACACACACGCACACACACTCGCGCGGGCAACAAGGATAGCTTCATTTAATACATTTTCAACCATTTCTTCAGCCATGCTTGTAAGCGGGTGGAAGGCGAGGGAAATGTTTTGTGTTCATAGTTGAACGTCATCAGCATGCGGCGCAACAAGCCATGCGATCCACTCGGATAAGATGTTCAAGCCATTGCGGCGACAGCATCAGAGTCCTCAGGGTTGACGCAGGAAATTAATACAAGTCTTATCAGAGCGCTGCCGTGACACGTTTGGCATGGGAATGGAGTGCGGACTCACGTTTCAGCCCAAATGATGATGCTCGGGTTTACAGTACGCGATATGGACAAACGTATAAACGCCTTCAACTTTTAGAGCCGAATGGAAAGAAATCTCCAGGGGCTTTGGGGCGAAATTTGCATGTGTTTGTCCATGTGGTGTACATTTGGAGCAAGCTGCCATGGAGCAAAAGGAAATCATTCATTTGTTGTCAAAAAAAAAAATAGTATCATCCAATGAAAAAAAAATAAACCATTTAAAATATTTTAAAGGAATTTAAAAAACTGAATTTTATCACTCAATGGATTAATCAAAAATGACATTTAATTCAAATGTTGTTTTGAACAACTTTTTTTGGCACCGTGCCCCCCCCAAAAAACAACAAACTTTAAAATCATCAAATGAAACAAATTTATAATCTATTACACTGTTTTAAAATAAAAAAGAAATTGTCAATACTTTTGTAGCCTTGTGTCAGGTTCATGTTGACGCCGATGGTACAAACCATCTTGAAAATAAAATATAATTGAACAAAATGTAATTCAAATAAATTGTGCAAGTAATTTGCCCCCCCACCCCCAAAAAATATATATAGTTCGGCAATTTTAATTATAGTTTTGTTTTGAGTTTTGTTTTTCACATTTATTAGTTTTAATTAGTTCTCAGGATGGGTTTGTTGGTTTATAATTAATTTTACTTTTTGTAAAACATTTAGTTTAGTTTTTTTACAAAAAGTGTTTTACTCGTCTTCAAGATAAAAAATAAACAAGTATTATGCATTGAAAATTCAACAAAAATATTATTTCAAGATATTTTGCAAATCCAGCATAAACATCCCGCAGACTTTGAATTACAATAAGAGCCATGCATAGCGCTTCAAAAGTTAGATGCAGGCTTGCGTATTAATTCAATTAATTGCCAAAGACGAAAACAAAGCACATTTTTGCAATAATTATCATTAGTCTAATTTAGTTTTGTAAACATAAAATGTCGTTGCAGTTGACGTTTTTCTAAATCATTTTGGTTTGAATTTTATTTCGTGAACAAAAACCTTTTTTCAATTTGAGTTTTTGTTTCCTCAAATAACCGCAGTTGCAATGTATTACCATTCATGTTTTTAAATGACTTCAGTTTTTGTTTGTATTTTTCTGGACACTTTTGGGGGTCTTTTCCTCCCCGCTAAAATATGTGATCTATCAATAATTTAAGATCATTTTTCTGCTATAATTGAGCGGACCCGACAGGCCAGTCCCCTCGTGATTAGCGTTTCTCGGTATCCAATGGAGACCTCCTGCTAACGGAACGGAACGCTAACTGCCATGAACAGGACATGAAATCGAAGCCTGAGCATCACGCGTGTGGAAAAGCACGCCGCTTCTCTTGCTTCGTGGCAGCTTTGCGCGATGGAATTGCGTTTGTGGGAGCGTGCGTGCGTGTGCAGCGCAGTGCAGTGCGGCAGCCCAAAAGCAGTGCAAGTGTTTGTCAGCGAGCATTTTACATCAGAACAATAGACCTAATACCTCGAATCGCTGGTTGCTCACTTTCTTCCCCTTCTTGTTCCACACGATTTTGGGACGCGGGTCGCCCGTGGCCTGGCAGATGAAGGAGGCCACGCCGCCCTGCACGCCCGTTTGGTCGTTGGGCGTCCGCAAAAACTTTGGCGGCGCTGCGGGAGACAGAAAAAGAAGATGGCGTGTTGAGTGCGAGGAGAAAGCAACTTGCGTAGTTTTAGAGAAAACATGTCGTTTTGTTGTATGAAGCAGAGTTGTCCGAAATGTGAAATTATTACAAGGTGTATTGTATTTATTGATTACACTAATTAATCCAAGCCAGTGATTCCCAAACTGCATGTCGGGTGAGAGCTTCCGATGTCAAATTTCACTAAATTGGACCAGAAATTATTTACAACAAGTAGAACAATTACATGCTCTTCCACTAGGTGGCAGAAGGTACATAAAAGGTGCCCTTTTTAAAAATTAATTAATTAAAAAGTCATTTCAATGAATCAATTAAAAAAAAAAAATCAAATATTCAGTTAAAAAATGGAATCATCAATAATCAAAAATCATGAAAAATGGTATCAGGAAGTCCGATTAATAGATACATTGTGATATCAATATTAAATAAATAGCCCTTTTTAAAGACATGATTTATCTGGTTGTGACTTGAATTTTTTTTTTCTCTGGTAAAATGTGCTTTGGCTCAATAATGCTGCGAAACACTGATCGAAGCAGTAGTCACCCAAAAAATAAAAAATAATTAATAAATTGCTCAATTTGGTGGGCAACATTCTCAAACCTGTTTTCCCCAAAAATTTGCGTTGGCGAAAATAATAAAGTTACAGGTAGTGGTTAAAATGTTTTTATTTATTGGAATTGTTTTATTGAAAATAATTTAAAAAAAAAAACAATACAATTCAACTCTATTCAATGAAATATAAATAAAATGAATGAAATGAATACACGAAATAAAATCACTATTGAATTTCTTCGGAGGAGTGAAACAATTACACGGGGGAAAACATTTATAAAAATCACAACTCTGTATTCAATATAGTATTATAAGAATATAATGACTAATACTCGGATCACACATACTGTTGGTTTTATTCCCACAAGCTTCAATATGACGGCAAAAAAAAAAAAAAGCTCGAGTGTCAGATTTATCGGGAGTTGATCTCCATCTGTCCCCCTGCGGGGGCCACTGTCCTCCTTTTATCAATCACTTTGTTTGCGGCAGGCCATTAGGTAATGCCCACCATCTGAAGTGGCTCATCTGTTTGCGTGTGTGAGGCGGCGATGGCGGCGTCGGGAGCGAGGAACAAATTAACCCGCAGGACTCGCCGAAAAACAGACGGGCAGCTGGGCCTCTGCTGCTATCGCAAATGAGTGCCGGATATCGCCGTGACGTTTCTCGGAATCGTCCACGCGCCAAAGATTCCACGTCATTTGGGGCGTGGCGGGACCCGACGGCCAATTGATACGGTGAGGGCGGGGCGTAGGGGAAGATGGCGTAGGGGGGGCGGGGTTAGTGGCACAATGAGGAAGTGACTGAGGCGTGACTGAAAGGTTTTCACAGACACGGCTGACCAAATCGCCATTGCTTGCCTCATTGTCGGCGTGCCAGCTCCGCAACAATACAGCGGTCTCCACCTATTGGCGCTTCGCTGGCTCCCAAAAACTTAATTGTGTAAGTTCTTAAAGCTTGAGGAATGTTGCCATCAATATTGCATAAAGCAAATCCAAGGCATGAACTACGCACGTATTTCGGACTGACATGGCCGTCTCACATCTCGTGGAATGAGAGGTGCATAGAGTAGCCAAATATTGGAGTCAAGTGAAAGTACTTTCAGTATATGACTCAAGTAGAAGTAAAAAGTAGTCATCCAAATAATTACTTGAGTCAAAGTTTAAAAAAAAGTACTTGGGGAAAAAAATACTCAAGTACTGAGACTGATCTATTTTTTTTATGTTTTTTAAACAAACATTCAATGAGACAAAAATACAAAATAATCATCTTCAAGCAAATTTAAGTCAATCCCATCAATAGAATAAATTCAATTGAATAAAAAATAGCTTAAAATAATCTTAAAGTAAATTCAAGTACTTTAATACATAGTAGGAAAAGAATAAATAATAACCACAACCACAATAATAATAATAAATAATAATAACATTAATAATAATAATATCGATAAATTAAGTTGGACAAAATTTCACAGCCCTGTACTTTTTTTAAATTTTAAAACAATGAAAGACACATTTGTCTATCGAGGGATGGGGGGGGAGAAAAAAAACAAATTTAGCTACATCCTCAAGTTTGATGTTGAGTTCTTGAAATGTTTAGCAAAGTAGACACTGCAACGTGTAGCGGGTATTTTGCACCCTTTTTAAGGAGAAAAAACGTTTTTTGATGTGAGGCCAGGGTAGCTCCTCCTCTTCTGTGTCCGCATCGTCGCATCATTGCTGAGTGACATTTTCAATCCCTTCATTCCCGAAAACTACTCTTTCCCGCTCCGGATGATCATGAGAAGCCTCACGAGAAACATCGTCACTTGGAAGACCTTGACAAAATTAATGCGCCTTTCCCTGAGAGAGAGACAAACGCGTACGCACGCCGAGGGGATTTAAGTAACGAGTTTAATGTAGAGAATAGTTTCTTCTCGACAAATCTACTCGAGTAAGAGTAAAAAGTAGAGTGATTTAAAATTACTTCTTAGAAGTACAACATTTCCCCAAACTTCCTCAAGCAAATCGTCACTACTCAACTCTGCGTCAAATGAACCTCCTGTCGCAACAAATATTGAATTGTGACCAGGAACAGAGCGCTCAAAACTATTCGAAACTACGTAAAAATAGCCCCGCTAAAACCTCCGAGACGATTTCCCAAGACATTTCGAAAAAACAACAACTCCTCAATCACCATCTGGAGTCCATGATCAGAAACTTCACCACACACACACGTAGATTTTAATTACTCCCATGAGTTATTGTTGAGCGGGCTTGGGTGTCTTAAAATGCATGAAAGTTATTATTATTAAAAAATGACCTTGGATAAGGACCCACATGCTGCTTCACCCCGTCTAAGGACTAAGATATTATTTCTCGCACAAAGGAGGAGCGATTGTTGAGAGCAAACGAGCTGTGTCGCCACCACAGCGATCGTTTACGGTCACCTTGGATAATGAGCCACATGCTGCTTCACCTCCATTATATGATGACATGGAGCAAGCCCGCTGGATTTTCATTTCCTCCACCAATCCGATTTTCGGTCACTTCGAGCCGCAGCGTGGCCGGCGTCACTCAACAGACGCCATTTTGGCACGCGCGCCTCCATTAAAAGTTGATTTGATGCGAGCTCAACTTACAGCCAAAGTCGGCGTCATTCATCAGCATTTCCGAGTGGCCCGGCGGGGCCATGAAAGCACATGAATCAAAGAGCGCCAATAAAGCCACTTTCAGTTCCATTCCGAGTTGAAGGGATCCCGTTGACTGACATGTTTAATTTCATTTGCATGAAAGGGGGCCCCATTTCCTCTCGGAATATTTAACGTGCGGGGTGAGCTTGGGTTGCGCCGGGCGATAATTAATCCCGATGCACAATAACCGCACTGCATTTTCAAGTGGAATAAAGGAGCATTTACGCGACGCCATTAACCTCCCTTGACATCCTTTCGCCACGCCGTATCAGCGGAGGGATATTGATGAAGTTTCACCGAGCTGCTAAAAAAAAACGACCACTCTGACCTCCCATTATAAATATGAGGAAACAAACAGCGGCGGGATAAACGGGCGGAACAAACGCCTGCGTTTTCTTGAGGGCCGCCGCTCGCTATCTGCGGCATTGTGATAAAAAAAAAAAAAAATGTCTTTTGTGACGCCGAGGGAAACAAACTCCACATTGTGTGCGCTCACAAAAGGGGGTTTTAGGCGCACAAGAAAAGGAGAGGAGCCCCGGCTTAATTAGAACTGTTGGCTGACTGGCGTCGCATGTTGGGCTGCGATCGCCGCCGGAAAGCCGAATCATAATTCCAATTAGTGACGACTTGAAAGGGGATTGGGGCCTGCCAATGGTTGTTCATTAGCGCACCAGGAATAGGATGTTGAGTCACGGCGCCGCCGATGAGAGACGCCTCAAAATCAACATGGAAATATGGAATTTGTCAAAAAAAAGATTTCAACATTTTCCACTTGGCTATTTCTTTAAAAAAAAAAAAAAACTCTTCAAAGATTTTTTCCGATTGCTGCCTAATTTTGTGTGCAAATAGATCAAAAAGACAAAAATTTACAAAATGCAAAATCTGGTCGCAATGGCCACTTCAACCACGACTACTGGTTGAGTGTTTTTTTTTTGTCTGGAATAAAAATGCCATTTTCAATGATTTTCAACTGAAATGACCTTAAAACGAGTACAAGTTGATTAGATCTCAAATGCTTTGGCTTCGTCTGCTACCCGGGGAAAAATTGGCTAGCATGTTTTAGTTAAAAATATCCAACCGAAAAGCTTGTCAAAATGACTGTAAAAGTTTCAAACAACATCACTTGCCCTAAGAAGTCGAGAGTTCAAATCCAACATTATTGGCGAGAAGAGCGGTGTGGCCAGTGGAATAAGTCGTATATTTTAGTAATCCGATTGCTTTTGGCCTGAATGTTTTTGTTTATGGAGGATTTTTGTTTTTTAGTTTTAGATTAGATTTAGTTTTTTCTCTCACAAAGATGGTGGCCACCTGTCATGTTACTGAGAAAACAAATAAGTTTAAAAATTGGCCCCAAAGCCAGTTTGACTTTGGAAGGACAAACTAGTTCCAGTAGGCAAGTTTCTCATGAAAGATCCAGAAAGTCTGTCATTTTTGTCTCACTTTGGCTATTTCAAAAACAAACTTGCTGCCTAATTCGAACCACAAATTGCAAAAAAAAAAATGCGTTGTTGTCATTGACTGTCAGTTAACTTGACATGGCGACAACTATACATAAATATTAAGACTGAAAATACCCAACAGGACGTTACTGTCCTCCGAAAATGCTCATTGACAGTTGTGAAGAACTTCTCTGTGAGTTTGGCGCACTTAAGTAATCACAAAACGGCTTCAAAAGGAATATCTAACGCTCCTGTCCCACATTCAAGATGCTAACAGACTCTGCGACACCCGTCACGTGTGAGGACGCTCTCACTTTTTTTTTTGTAGAATGTTTACAAAGGAAAAAGAAAAAAAAAAAAAAGTAGCGCTGCCTTCTCACGTATTCATCGCACACTCCTGCCCCCCCCCCCCCCACGGGACACATTAGCGCGCTAGTGGGATCCAGTTTGTCACTTAATAAAATGGCCCACTCAAACAGATGGCTTTAAAAGCTGCGAGGAGACGAGCTACACAAGCAGACATGAAAAGACTCCGCTTCTTCCCATCACGGCGGAAAGCAAACGCCAACATAAACATTGAAACGTATCGCTGTTGAGACATCAGGACAGCTGGGCTGAGGTTTTTGCGCCACCGATGCAAAACAATCGGGAGACTTTCTTTGGGCATCGGAAATTTTCGTAAACTAAGTTATGTGTTAGAGCGGGAAGAAGGAATTTTGGATTCGTTTGTTTTGCCTCTTAAAAAAAAAAAAAGAGCGGAGATAAGTAATTCTAATTGTGCAAGCTGCTTGGTAGTCAGCGCAGTCTCTCGGCTGCAAAAAAAAAAAAAAGGAAAGAAAAAAGTTAATTATCTGATAGGATAGGCAGCGGCAGCCTGGAACGCAGCAAAGGCATTTGTGTTCATTTTGTTATCCACTAGGCAATGGAACGATTCATTAAATGGCGCTAGCGCTTCAGCAAAACCGTCAGTAGTTATCATGCTAGGGCTGCGCACTCGTGGTGAAGAGGGGAAAAGATAGAAATATATATGAAATCAAATATTTAAAAAAATAAAAATTCTATATTTATTTATAGCTTGTTTTCTTTTCCAAAATGATAAATATGCTTTGACCCCGTTAGCTTACTGGAACGTGTAGATAGTTGGAAAACAGGAGTTTGAATTTTTGGGAGATATCTCAAGATGACATTTGCGAAAAAGTAAAAAAATAAATAAAGAAAAAAAAAAAAGAAAAAAAAATACCAAGAACAACAGAGGAACTAGCATGTGCCGCAAGCAATAGTTGTAAAAAAATATGAATGCATTTAATATTAGATGGCATAAGAAAAATTGTTTCAACATTCAGCAGTGTTCATCTGTCAAAGATACGCGTCGCCGATTCTGGCTCATTTCATTCCTGCGTCCTGTCATTATTGACATTTCATATCAAACAGTTAAACAGGTGTTGTGCTCGGACGCAGTTGTATTTTTTTTTCTAACTTTCTAAGGGCTGCAACTAAGTGAGTTTTTGGAGGGACATATTTTGAGACCATTTAACACTCATTAAAATTTACTGGTTTGCCTGTGACGGAAATTTCCATTCTGATGTACGAGCCAAAGAGTCATGGATATATATATATATATATATATATATATATATATATATATATAAATAAAATATATATTGGCAATGTAAATAATATAATATAAATAATATAATATTATATATAATATAAAATATAAAATAAATACATAAAAAAAAAATAGGTGAACTGATGAATGGAGAACCACAAATAGGTGGGGGGTTCATTGTATTCCGTTCTTTTCAGTCACGTGTCACGTTTCCCCTTGAGTGCCGATGATTGTCTCCAGTAATGAACTCCACAAACACACACACATCCAAGTGCAATATTTGTAGAATCAAGAGGACAAAATCCACAGTAAAAAAAAAGACTGTTTAATTCAGCTGCCGATGTCTTGGTGTATCTAAAAGCGACACCGTTAGTAACAACTTACTGCCTCTATTTGGTATATTTTTATGAGCAGCACTAAAAAAACCAGAGCGAGGGAGAATAAAATGGAAAAAAAAAAAGAGCAGAGATTGTCGCAAAATGCCGCGAGGTACTTCTGCGTTGTGGTGAGTTAACGGCTTGATCCGTTTTCTCACATAGATTAAAGGTTAAACAGCAAGCTGGCGCGCCGACGCGACTGCTCATTCATGTTTGCACCTTTAAGGCACTCCCGTTAATGGAGAGTGTGGCGGCCAAAGCATCAACCGAGGGCTTGATTAATGCCGCTCAAGGAATGAAAACGTTAAAAATACATTCACTAACATTCCAAATGACAACGTTGATTCATTTCAACTATTTAGCAGTCAGCGTAGGAGATACTCGAAAAACAACCGTTTTATACCCCACCATCAAAAAAAACAGAACAAACATTTTTGAAGCATCCATCAACACAAACTTACCAAACAGATTTTGTCGGACTACAGTTATTTTAGAAGAATGTGTACTAAACAGGTGGACGAAGCAAAATTGAAAAAACAAATGTCTTATTTTAGAATAGCGGTCAAATTTAACGTGAAACTCCAAAAGTCTCAAGAAGGTACGCCTGGAAAAGTCAGTCGAACATTTTGTTTTGAAACAGCCAATTCAGTGCCGCTTTCAGTTTCTAAGGGTCTGACGAGTCCAAGAGATTTTGTATGACTTATGGAAAATTTTAACGGTGCATGGAAAGCATTCGGACAACCAAAATTGCGAAACGTTTGCGTTTTCATATTTGCGTGTACAAGAAAGAAAACACACACACACACACCAAAGATGAGTTAGAAATTTCCATTTCATTTGGCTCTAAGAAATTTGCGCTTGTCTACCATAAGGAGACCCACAAAAAAAATCCTACGACCTAACAGATGAATGAATTCCGCCGTTTTGTTTTGCATCAGCCCTTCGAAAAAAATTCCCACCATTTCTAGCGGTCCTTCAAAACAAAAATGCTGATACAAGAAAATTAAATTTTTTGTCCATGCAAGCATGTATTTCCCCACAAAACACAAAATTCTCAAAATATTTGCAAATAGAAACTACCGTGAGTGCAACCAAAAAATATGCATCATAACTTACTGAACTCGATTATCTTTTCGCGATTTTCATCTGGCAAGTGACAAGTGTTAGACGCACGCCACGCGACACCATCCTTCTTGTCGTCGCCTGCATCTAAATACGCCTCCTCGAGCCCCTTCTCAACAACATGCCGCGCAATTATGCTTAAATGCCGCATGTGGCCTGTTATTAACGCGCAGAATGCCGACCTCTCCGGCAAGGGTATTATTTATGGCCATTTGGCTCGTCGTATGGATCGCTCAAGCTCTCAACAAAGAATGGCACAAAAGCCGAGCAATTCCCCCCCCCCCCTCGCCCCACACCGCCATCTGCGATCCTCCCACTTTTGAGCAAAGCAAATCATGGCCAATAATACTGACATGTTGTGCAAGTGGTGATGTAATTAAAGGGCACCCAACATTACAAATAAGCCTTTATCTAAGTGCACTTATAACGGCGGCAATTACACCACGAAGTGACATTCATGTGTATGTCATTTAAACTTGCTGTGAGCACAATTACAGGGCCAAAGAAAGGGCATGGGTCACTCACGCACAATTTCAAAAAGCACTGCATACAGGCAGTTGAGCAGTTAGCATGGAGCAAAAAAATAAATGGCTGACAAATTATTTGATTTTGAAAAAAATAAAAAATACGCCCCTATAAGACTTCCGCTAACAACCCAGGCTAAACTAAACTCAGATGTTTGGATTAGAGATGAATTTTGTGACTCTATACCCAGAAGTGATGCCGCATGGATCATCAAGAGGAATTTTTTTAAAGCTCCCGAAGAAGCCGGCAGTTGCACATCGAAACTAGAAGACGTAATAAAGAACCTCCGTTTGTCTGAACAAATGAAAAAATCAATTATTTCACATAAAGAAGACAATTTTGTGACTTTATACCCAGAAGTGATGCCAACCTGAAAGTGATTGGATCATCAAGAGGACTGTTCTCAAGCTGCCGAACCGATGTACTACTTTCCTACTACACAGCACCATATTGTGACATTGAAGAAATCGCAAAAGGACCGTGGATGGTGAATTCATTAAAAAAAAGCAAAAAAAATGACATTCTATAGACTTTTATCAGTTCTCGCTGATCGTAAAAAAGGCGTACTTGCATGCCAACATGATAGTTAATTAACTGTTATATCATATCGTCCTTTGGTCCAAAGAACCAAAACGGCACCTTGTGAGGGAAGGGTGCCACCCTTGTTTGCCTTCCTCGCAAAGCGTCTAAGAGCACTTGGCCCCGAGGCTACCGCTTTGCTTTCACTTCAGGTGTCCTCAGATTGCAACGCAATGCACTGATCTCGACGCATTCGTGCAGCCTGCGTGCACCGCGCGCGATTCTGCGGGCGACAGTCGACGAGGGAGGGGGGGGGGCGGGGGGTTAATGGTGTAAGCCATTTGTCTCCGTGGCGACCGCCTCAGGATTTTGCGCCTTCCCGGAGGGCTGCGAAAGAACGAGCTGCGCCTTTCCACCGAGCCCACCTAAAAGCAGCCGCCGCCGCTTGACGCACATCGAGAATCTTTACGCCGCCGGCTCTTCTTGTCACAGTCCATTTACATCGGGCGGCGTGATGGAGTGAAGTACGTCTTTGGAGAGCTGTCTTTCTCACCTTCCGCTCATTCGCGCGCTTTATCTTACTTTCTCACTCTCCGCTGTCAGCCCGCCCCCTTGTCTCTTGTTAGTGCTTTCTCCCCTCTCGGTGTTGACATTTCGGGAGGCTGAGATGTATTTATTATGCTTTATTCGTTAGTTGAAAGCCTTCGCGGAGAGGTGAAAAAGCTCTCACGCCACCACCGGACTCGACCATTTCCATTTGAATTCCGGCCAAAGTTTCTAAGTGCCTGTCGCGCTATGAAAGGGGAAATATACGTTAAGACGCAGAGCCCCTTGACAGTTATACTGCTTCAAAAAAAAAAAAAAAAGCATTAGTCAAAACGGACATTCCCTCTGTTATTTTTAATCACGCTCACTACTCAGCAGGTTGAACAAACAATTGCCATTATTTCATTCGGTAGATTTTGTTACCTTCCTCGATCAGGTTTGTGTCAGTCTTCTCAGCTCCAAACCGTGGTGAGGGCGAACTGACGGGAGCCAGCGCGGTGAACACGACACAGACGACGAGGCGTCAATTCGCTTAGCAAACGGGTTTATTATAAATTGTCATCTCTACTTTCATACAATACACAAGAAAAACTTTCATACAACACACGGACCAACAACTGTCGGCGCTAGATAGGGACTGGTTGCTAGATGTGGACGGGGTCCTTCGGCAGCCTTCGCGTCTGCTGATGACGTCATGCGTTAGAATATATTTACGTATTATATTTCTTTGACTCCATGTTTGTCACCCCTGTTTGTTTCATTTGTATGTTCTGCGTTACTAATTAAGAACAATTAGAAAAAATATAAAAAAGTAGTACATTTACTGCTACTTTTGCGAGGATCATCCTTTTTTTTTCTTTTGGTGTCCTCTGCGTGCCTGTTGAAAACGTCACGTCAATGCTTCTTTGCTTGGGGAATCAAACTGGTTAAAGGTCGGAAGGAAAATATGCAAATGTTTTATTAAGAAATAATTCACACTATATATAGACATTATATTCATACAATCTTGTAGCCCGAGTGAACCACTGGATTGTTGCAAGTTCGGCAGGAGAAACGTAAACGTTCCACAGCTGTGCGGCAGCGGCTTCTCGGGGCATGGGCGGAAGTGACGTAGGAGCAATTTGGAGTTTGATTTTTCCGCCGTGGCTTTCCTGTGTGGCGTTAGCGAGTCCAACGGGCGGTTTCCAAACGACAAAAAAAAAAAATGTTGCCATAAACATGAAAGTGACGTGCATCCACATTCTGCAGCGGTTTGGGAATCCTTTGAACCGTTAAGCTCCTGTGATAGCAAACAAGCCGCCTGACATATTTAATCACAAACTTTTACTTCCATGTTTGACAATCCCTTTGCGAAGATCCCTTTAATCCGTCCCCATCTCCCTCCCGGCATCATCGTTAGCGCAGGGTGGCGCCGGCCGACTTCCTGCCGCCTGGATTTGTGCCCACGCGGTACTTCTTTACCTTACAAATAAGATTCATAACCCCCCCGCCACACCCACCCTCGGAAAAAAAAAAATCACGCCGCAAGATGCGCTGTCTCTTATTACATAGCGACATCTAATTGGCCGCACTCCCTCCCATTCCAAATTTCATCCTGCAGATGTCCGTGTGAAAAAACAATGAGCTGTAGTTGCGCAATTAGTCCCACGCCAGGCTGCTTTTTTCGTGTCCAAATGATGCCATCTCGAGTGGGCATAGTAAGTACTGTAGGTAAAGCTGTGACAAGCCAGGAAGCATTCTGGAACTAAATACATTTCTGTTCTTTTTTTGGCCGTTGTTTTCAAGCTATCAGAACTGTTCCTAATAACGTGGGGGGCTATATAGGCCTCATGCAGTTTTGAGTGTACCACAAGTCAATTTCATCAACTCACCAGGCCACTGCTCTGCATCTATAAGATCGGGAATTATTGATTAGGCTGTAATTAAATTGTCTTCCCAGCAAGATATGGATTAATAATCGCCCCCACTAATACCCTGCCCTGACATTTTGTCGCATACACTCAATACTGCTTTACAGCGAGGTGCCGATAAGGCTCAGAATTGTTCGCCGTCCTGGGCCAAGTGAGACTAATCAGGGTGGTCTTGACTTTTGGAGTTGGAAGCCAGGAAATTGTATCTAATTCATATTCGAGATGTTTGGGATTTAGACGGCACTACGAATTCTGAATTAGACTTGAATTCCAACAAAAATCCAAAGCCTGAACCACAGAGAGGAGTCTCAAACTTTGAACAACACCGTGGTCCAAAAACGTGTAATTTGTCCTACAATTAAAAAAAATAAATAAGAAGGCTGGGAAAAAAAAATATCGTTTTGCGATGTATCGTGATACTTGTCGTGCCGATACCACGTATCGATACTTTCAATATCAAGTTGCAGAGCAGCGCCGGCTGCTTTGGATCGCAGCCAGTCATATTTTAATCTGCCAGGCCAATAGGGGGCAGCACTGCACCGCGCCACCGCAGCCTAGAGACAGCTCAGAAAATAAATACAAAAATAAAACAAAGATTATAGGCCGTGCATTTCATACGTAGGCCTTCACTGAAGTCCTACTTTGTCCGACTTGAATAAATATTACCATCATTTATGATGCCACGTCCGTAGAAAATTTACAGAAAGACATTTACGCACGACTAAGCGAGTGTTGGACGACCTAGCTTCTCTTGAAAGGTCCGTCTTGAAAATGGTGTCGCAAGTGTATATGCATTTAAATCCGCACTTTTCCCTCCTTCGGCCATCGTGGTTTGAAAAAAAATCAAGAATATATTTTAAATTTTCAACTGTTTATCAACGCTAAAAGCCCCCTTGCTCACAGAGAATAAATGCCGGCACGATTGTATCTGAAGGCCTCGGACGAATAGTGCCTGCTACTGGTATCATGAAATCTGCCTGGCAACACGAGCTAGCTGAATTCTGATTGGATAAAACCTCTCACCTAAAAATTCAACACTAGGATGCCAAATGGCACTTAAGTTGAAACTTTGCGAACACATGCCTCTGTTTTACGATACATATTTTAAGGTTAATACTTTATAATATTTAAATATCGCAACATGTATCGGATCGCCACCCAGATATCTAGATCCGTATCGGATTGTGACAAAAGCGTATCGTCCCACTCCTCGCAAACAAGGTCCGAAAGACAAAAAGAAGGCGCTCGCTTAAAATATCTTCAACTGCTTTGTCATGATCGGTTGATTTGTTGTGTCAAAGTCACGCAAAAAACGACATCCCCGGACAAACGACGGTCCTAAAAATACAAAGACAAGAAGGCAGCGAGGGCGTTTTGCCACATCACCGCTTCAGCTTCCTCGCTGCCATCTGTGAGCTCTCCTTCTCTGGCATTTCCACCACCCCCCCCCCCCCCCCCCACTCGCTCCCCTTCCAATTCCTTTTGTTTGCTAGCTTTAATTAGCTTATTTTGTGGCGACGAACCTCCCAGCGCTTCATTACGGCGGCCAGTGGCGGTTAAGGCTCCCAACAGGGCACTGGGCGAGATAAAAAAGTTGGGACAAAAGATGATAAATGTCGCGCATAAGCGTGCGCAATGCAACGTAGAGATAGTCTAATGGCTTTGCGGCTCGGGAAGGACGAGGGGAGGCTGTCAAGATGGCAACGTGATAAATGGCACCGGCGGGGCCCTGTGAGGACTGTGAGCAAGATGAAGGAAAAGCAAAGGATGACCACCAAATGCCGCCTAATTCATCTGGACGGGCTTCCTCCTCGTGACAAATTCAGTGCCGGGGAAGGAAGGAGAAAGCCAAACGGGAATTATTTTTTGTGGAAACGTGCTTGCGGTTTCTTCGCGTTGAGATGCGCCGGGCTTTTGACAAGGCTTGTGCACCTGTTGAATGATTAATGGCCGTCAGCTCGCATGCCAGCTCATCGGTGAAATCACGGGCGACCGGGGATAAGTGAAACTGTGATGTCACGGCGTTGCCAGAGGGTCTTGAAGTGCCCGTTGTTGTTGTTTTTTTTTTATGACAACGACAAGATATTGCCATGGACGTACCAACCGCATTTCATGTTGCCAAATCAAACCGGCTTTTGAAAAATCGCAATTTTGAAATTTAGCGCCTCAGTGACTTGAAAGCAAAATTTCGTCTCTTTTCAGGCATAAATAAAGTTGCATTGTATCGTACGACTTCTGGAAACTATGAGGCTTAATCATGATAGGTATAAATGTTCTAGGCTCTCATTGGGGTTTAAGTCTGTGAAAATCAAATAAATGTATCGGAATACAAACTGATGCAAAACTAGTTTTGTAATCTAAGTCAAGGGAAAGGTTAGCTGTTGTTCAATTAATTAAAAAAAAAAAAGTGAAGACAATGTAAAATGACAGCACATGTGCAGCAAGAAGTATGAAGCCGACGCTGCATTTGCTTAATTGGGTTAAAGTTGCCCATTGTGGGACTAATAAATAAAAAAAAAAAATTAAAGGGCTGTCAAAATGAAAGCGTTCACTCAGGAAATTAATTTAAAAAAATTAATATATAATATTTGAACTCAGTTTACTCAGTTTGATTTACTTTAAAAATAATTTGCATACATTGCAAATATTGTGCTGTATATCTTGAACACATCATTTCAGAACAAAACACCGTGCTCAAGTTACCACAAACTAAGACCTGTGGGCCGTTTTGAGAAATGTTTAAAAAAAAAAAAAAATGCCCGTAAAGATGACTTTGTGTAGATGGTATTCAATAATCAAAGAAAGCTATGAGAACAGTCTTTAAATTAAATATACTTGATTTTTGAAAAATATTTGATAATTGAAAAATGTGATTAATTGCATTTAATCATGGAATTTTTTTTTTGAAAGAGTTTGATCCATGCGGTTTCATGCTTTTTTTTTTTTTATCCCAGGCCAAATCTTTAATTTTTTAACCATACGTAAAGATATGGACTCGTTGTCTTTGCAATATTTAGGGCTCATATTTGGTCACAATCACACAAAATTTCGGCGATGAGTTTGTCTTTGAAAGCCCTTTGAAAATGGTTACATTTATCAAGTCATGATACTTGGTTTTCAAAAAAATGTGGCATTTCACACAATGTAATCAAATCTAAATTTACTTTGAACGGCGCTCCGGATTAGCCCAACTGCGCAGACACCGGACTCGAAACCAGCCGCCTTGAAATGAGCGAGTGGAGGGCGACGATGGGATTTCCACCGGAGCAAATGTCCGGCAGGATGATGAACGACCTCGGTGGAGTGGCGGGAATTACACTGACGAGGAGTTGACCCTGCCGCCTGCTCTGGGCTTAATGTCATTAAGTGGAGAGGCAAACACCTCGCGGATATATATATATATATGTGTGTGTGTGTGTGTGTTCACGTGGGCTTCTCTTAAGAGAACATACTGAGCGTTCCTAATGTGTGTGCGCGCGTGTGAGTAAAAGGCAATACACTCAAATCAAATTAGCATGCGGGCAAATTAAGCAGAGGGATTTAATTTGAGCTGTTGTAAAAATGCTAATTTCGGTATAGCCCCAGAGCTCATATGCAAATACAACACTACTTTACAATAATTCAGATTAGGCCATGCATGCATAAAACACACACATTACAGCCCGCTGTCATCTGGGGAATGGAAGATCATTAGCCTTCGGACTAGCTGCGAGGTTATCCTGCTGTGCTAACATGACGTTGTGGCGTGGGTTGTGGGAGACGTGTAGCGGCGACGGGGGGGGGGCGTATAAAATGTATGGAATTCATCTCAAAATGGCTTTCCAAAGCAGATGATGGACACAATATTAGGTACAGCTGCACCGTGCAAGCCTTTTGTGTCATTGGAACGCCCAAAATGAGAAATCGTCAGCGGAAATTCTTCACAGATCACAAAAATGGAGTTGTTCAGTTGGAAATGTTTGATGTAATTTCACCAAAACAGTCCATTTTCAAAATTTTTTTGGGGAGAATTTTTAACAGTAACTCGAGTCAATTAGCATCCCGAATAAAGGACCTTCAAATTCTATTTTTCTAAAAAAAAAAAACCAAATACAATTAAATATTTCTTTTTAATGAAAAAATACATTCATGTAAATTTATATTAAATTGTTCATGTGCCCTGTCATATTTCCTTGGCACACCAAAAATAATGTGACCTGCACAACTTCGATCAGATATATATATTTTTTTGTCTGTGACTATGTATAAAAAAAAATAAAATAAATTATAAAACTAAAACATACTATTTTCCAAAATATTTTTGGCAGAGTTTTAACTATTCAATACCAGCCAAGTAAAAAAAAAAAAAAAAAAGATCTTTGACGTCTTTAGCCGTCATTGGCAGTAAATGAGTTAAATAGTAACAGGCATTGCTTTGGTCTGCAACATAAGTTCAATAACATCCATCCAAGAACCCCAAATATATATAAATAATATATATATATAAAAAAATATATATATAATATATTTTTTTTCCTTGTGCGCTGACTTTTGTATTTGCAAAGAAGTTAGCTTTAAGATCAACCAGTGCATTACAGGAAAGTGGCCGCTTTTTTTAAGTGGTATAAAAGAACTCAACTACTACTTTTTTTCAGACCATCTCAACCATCTTTGTGTTAATGGACATTTATTGCGGGGTTGGGGAAAAAAAAAAAAAAAAAGAGGGCCGACACATTAGATAGATTCAGCGCTAAACGTGCAAACGCCCGCCGAGGCTAAAGGGAAGCCCGTCAATAGCAATTGATGGCTTAGAGAGAGACGAGTGGCGGGCGAATCAATTAAAACACTTTCCGGCTCGCGGTCTCACAGTCTGCCGTGGCATGTGGTCACTGCTGGACGACTACTAATCAGTGGGGAAAAAAGTACTCTGGACTCAAGTAGTAGTGCAGGTAACAGAATTAAAAAAAAATACAGATTAAACTCAGGTAAATTAAAAAAAGTACAGTATTCAACACAAAAGACGCAGTTTTTTTTTTTAATGTTTTTTTTTTTTTTTTTTTTACACCGTTAGTCAACCGTCCATCTCTATCTCACCGTTAATCCTTTTTGTCCAGATTAAAATTAGAATTTTGGAATGAATCATCCTTGGAGCGAGCAACATAATTAAATAAATTAATTCAATTCAATTCAATGAATCCAAATGTTCTGTCTTGACTAAAAGACCATTCGTCGCAGTTTTTGTTCATCTTTTGCCAGGTTTGTGATTCGCTGACTGCATTTTCTTCGCCATTGTCCAGTTCTGTCACGTTTGGCCGTGGGAGCGGCGGGTACAATATTTATGAACATAATAAAAATAATAAATCAACCAAGTTATTCCTTTGATGCTTACTTTTAAAGTCGGATTTTCCACAGAATTTTGGTCGCGTTCCAAAAAAACCCAAGCCAAAGCACACACGTACGATTTTCCTTTTCTTTCTTTTTTTTTTTTTTTCTTTTCATGGCGGCCCCAGCGGAGATGCGTCGTTCGTTCTTATCCGTTTTCCTTGTGATGGTTCAGCAGAAGACACAAAGCGTAAATTTGGTTGCTTCGCCGTCCCCTCGGCTCACTGGGGACAATTATGCACCTCTTTCAAGATGTTGACAAGCCCAATTTGCCGCACAAATTAAAAATGGACCACATTTGATGAAGGAGAAAATGAGCGGTGAAGGGGTGGGTGGTGTTGTTGGGTGGGGGGGGGCTGAAAATGATGACACCAAATAAACAGTTCCACAATCCTCAAAGACAAATTTTCAATCTATTTTGTGCAATGCTTCACATTTTTTTTTATTTTTTACGAGGAACAAATTTCCCATTATCCTTAATAGCAATTGTTGATTGGGTGCCGCGACATCCGACGAGCAGGGCTGGCTTTGAGCATCAGGCCATCTGTTGAGCGGGCCGACTCAGCCATTTCGGACTCCCCCATGCTTCATAGACTACGTCCGGAGCACCAACAGAGGGCAACGCCCCCCCCACCTCCCACCAACCGCCCGCTACCCTCCACCCTCCATCAAGGCGGGCACATTTGAATGGACGTGACGGAAAAGGTAGATAATTATACCTCGAGGGCGACAATGGCTTGTCAGTCGGGGGTGGGGGGGGGCGACACTCAAAGACTCTTGCTTTTAAAGTCCAATAATTAACCCGCTGCGAAAACGCCTCCTATGGTAAAACTGCTTCGGTTTTCTTTTCAGTGCATTTTCCCCCACACCAGATCAAAGACCAATTATTTGGAATATTCGGCACTATACGGTTTGTATGGTACATTGTAAAATGCCTGAGTCAACGCCTCCTAGTTTTGGTACTCTAATGTTATTTTTGTCTTATATTATATACAGTATACCGTATTTTCCGGACACTAAGCCGCTATTTTTTTCCTCGATTTTGAACCATGCGGCAAATACAACGGTGCGGCTTGTCTGTGGATTTTTCTTTCACCACTAGGGGAGCCCTATAGTTGCGAAAATACACTAAATAAATCTTGATTTTTGTTGTTGCCGTGTTAAAAGGCACTGTTTTAAAAATCTGTTTATGTACCTTGATTTTTTTCAACGTAGAAAACTGCAGCTTATAGCCTGGTGCGGCTTGTATCACATTATACATTTCTTTCCTTGGAAAAAGGGTTGCGGCGGCTTATATGCAGGTGTGCCTTAAAGTCCAGAAACTACGGAATAGACAGTATAAAATTAAATGAAACTGAACTTCAAAAAGTTCTCACATAAATATAAGTCCAATAATTAGCCTGACAACAAGTCCGGTACGTGGACTGATATAAAAGATAAAATGACTCCCATTTTCAGCACCACCTTCAGTATGCGGAACCAAAGAACATCTGCTTTGAATTCCAATATTCGGCGCGATTCAGCGAGTACGCTACATTGACTGTATACTTCCAGAGAAAATGATTCCCATCGGACACACAATTCCGTTTTCCATGCTTGAACAAAGGAAAGCAGAATTTAGTTTATTGCCTGATACTGCCTTGTTCAAAAAGTCGCTTAGGTCCAATAATTAGCAGCGCAACATGGACGGTAGTTTGAAGTCCACCCATTTCGAAAACCGTTATTTGGAACGATACAGAAAGTACGGTATGTTGTACGCTGACATAAATGACAAGCTTCAGTTTTCTTTTTCAATGCTCTACCGTCATGTTTTCCATACTGAACAAAAAGACTAGATCAAGAGCGTCGATCCACGCGGCAAGCGGAAGGAAGGAGGAGGCAGAGGAAGGTTTGGGTCCGAATTGTGTGTGTGTGTTGAAACGATTCGGACAGCTGTCTTGCGTACGTTTTATGTCAGGTCGATGGAAATGTTGGAAAAATTGGACCCATCAATTTCACTTTGCTTAGCTCAGTGCGCTACGACCTTGGGCGAAATGCCCCCCCCCTCCCATCACCTTCATCATCATCACGCCCCTCTGTTGTACTTCTCTCCTATTCAGTGATATTCACACTGAGGGGGATTTCAGCGGGTGCAAAGGGAGTGATAAAACTTTTATTCATCCCACTGTGACTCCCGAAGCTAATGATTCATGGATGCGGGCAGGAGGGCGAGGGGAGGGGAGGGGGAGGTGTCACCGGGCCAGAGCTCAATGAGGTTTGAAAGCTGTTGTCACACATCAACGGGCAGGTGCCTGATGTCGAGAAGCTCCATTCCCGACGTTCCCCGGCTGGCCTCAGCACTTCTACCTCACCCGATCGTCTCGCTCTGGCCACGAGTTGGGAAATAGAGACTTGAGTATATTTTGATGGGAGTCACGGATCACTGGATGGAGATAACTTCCTGCTTTCGATTGACCAAATGAAGCTATTTTTTTATGCGCCTATTTCATTTGTGCAAAGACGGGAAAACACGATCGCATGGAATGATTCTTTGGGCACTAGGTGGCGCAATCTTTTTGTTTTCAAGTGCTTGTATTGTGGGTGATGTCTGGTTAGCACGTCTGCCTCACAGTTCAGAGGTGCAGGTTTCAAATCCGGTTCCGGCCTTCCTGTGTGGATTTTACATGTTCTCCCTGTGCTTTTGTGGGTTTTCTCCGGGTATTCCAGTTTCCTCCCACATTACAAAAACATGCTTGATAGGTTACTTGGACTTTTTTTTTTTTCTTAGGCTGTCTCGATCATGTCCCACATCCAAAACCCATTCAGTAGCGCCCCCTGGAAAGTTGTAAAAACTCCAAGTGATTGACACGAAATGGGGTGGGCATGTCTGTTATGATGTGAAAAAAAAAAATCTCAAAACCAAAGCTTAAAGTTGAAGAGGAATTTTTCCAATGACCAACTCAACTTCAGAAACTTCAAGCAACCTAATACATATTTTTGAAATGGGGACATATGCAGATGGAAATTCTGTCCATTAAGCCCAATTATTATTATTATTTTATTTTCTTTATTAATATTTCAGTTATTATTATTATTTATTATTTTATTATTATTATTATGATGATTTTCTTATTTTATTATTATTATTATTTTATTTATTGATATTTTATTTTATTTATTGATATTTTATTTTATTTATTATTATTATTATTACTTATTATTTTATTATTTTAAAATTATTTTATTATTATTTTGTCAGCCTCAATTCCGACAGACTTTTAGCAGTTAACTAAACGTGACAAACTGTCAAACCGTCACAAAATCAAAATGAAAATATTTACGAGAAGCTCCTGCGTGCCAAAACTCACGCCCAGGTTTTGACACTGAAATTCGAGGCCAACCTGACTTCAGCTTCTGATGTTACTTTTTCGGCCAAACGACTTTAAGGCAAACGTCCATCACAAGGATACAAAGTGTATACTATAATTACACATTTAGAGATCATTTAATTTCTTTATATTCTATTTAATTTTTTTTTTACAGCATGCTTGTTTGTTTAGTCAAACATAATGTGGTGTTTTGGGGGCTGGAATGGACTTCAACAGAGCGGGGGGGGGGATCATTGGTTGATGTGAATTGAGTTATGAGCACACTCATGAAAGAAATGAAACCTGCAAGTCAAATCACCACTGTCCACTCAACGTCCGGACAATTTCATGGACGACAAACTGGCAACCTGTTGCGATTTATTCATTCCCCCCCCCCCATGTCCTCCAATGCACCCGTCCGGTGAAAAAGACTCACTCTGGGAGGACCACGCGTGACCCAATGCAGAAGGAAGCGGGACCACTTACTTTGAGCGTCGCCGAGGTGGACCAGCAGACCCAGGGCGATGAGCATCAGCGCGGGCCTGGCGCGGCGCATGGTGGGACAGCTTGGTACCAGCATGCTTTGGCAGCCTCGGTGGCGCTGGCTCACAGAGCCCTGTGAGTCAGTCCGTTCTGATTTCTCAGATGCAGGGAATGTAGTCACAGCCTATGCAAGACGGGATTGGAGGGGGAGGGGGGGGCAGAAAGAGAGAGAGGAAGTGAATGAAACAAAGCTGTTTACTCGCCGGGTTTTATCTCTCCCTGCACATTTGTGACATACCCCCGCACGGCCTCGGCTGGAGGTGCCACGGGATGGGAGGAGGCTGACATGCTCGCGGGCTATGTTTTGACACTTCTCTAAATGGAATAGTCACTCGGCGCCGCATGTGTGCGCGGGAGAATGCAAAAAAAGGGAACCGCACGCACATGATATGAATTCGCTCACACGCCACTCTTGATTTGGGCTTCCCGGAGACCACGAACAGCCCACAAATACATTTCCTCTCAGACAGAGAAATACAATGAGAAAAACGTACAATTAACAATTCACGGTATTTTCTTCACGCGCATGCCCGAGCATAAGGCGGCGCTGTCGGACCAATTTTTAGACAATCAAAAGTCATTTTGCAGAAGCAAGGCACATATTAAGAACAAATCGGGCGACAACATAGAAAGCGGTCAAATTAAAGCTGAATTTTCATATTTCAGGTTTTTGAGCAATGGGGTCATTTTTTTTTTTAAATTGGCCTTTTGAAGGACGGTGAGAAAAAAATGCAAAAAATGTTAATATAACCCGAATAACCCGTGTTGTTTTTATTGATTTCTTTTTTTTTTAGACTTTCTAGGTGGCCTACTCATGATTGACATGCTTCTCAGTCAAACTGGATCTTACATTTTTAAAGTTCCATGGTGAGTCGTCAAACTTTGCGCCCATGCTCCGCCCACACGCCATGACGGAAACCGTTTCGGAATATCTGAATTTACAATTTGGCCATCTGTCCAATTCGGTGGTTCTCAAACTGTGGGAATAATACTACAATTGGTACATGGGCTCCCTCTAGTGGTACATGAAATAATCACTGGCCAGGTACAGTTCAGTTGTATCGAACAAAAGTTGAACACATTTGTATTTGGGTTTTGGGAGTTTTTTGTTTTTAAATATTTATTTGGGTATTTACTTTTTTTATGTGTAATACTTAATGAGTCATTATTTAAGTACAGTTTTTTTTTTAAATTTTCTCGACACGATATTTAAGTCTGTGGTGGTAGTTGTAAAACAGAGAATGAACCCGTCTGGTTTAGATCTGGTTGCAACGGGGGGAAAATCTCAAGGACAAGTTCGTCTTTGAAGGGTGGAAATTGACTTCCTGTCGTGCACACTTTTTGAGGGGTCAATTTACGATAGTCCCCCCCCCCCGAAAAAATAATGTTGAATTGTTCCGCTACCGAACCAATAATTAGGTGACGCCCTCAAAAACGAACATTAATTTGGCCTCCGAATGATGAAACAATTTCATTCATTGCAAAGCATTCTTTGGTCCCAATTAAAAAAAAAATAATAATAAATCATCAAGTCAATGTAACACCAATGTAATAACTTTCCCCGTAGTTGCAAAACAAATTTCCGGTTCTTTCCGGTGGTTGTACATTCAGACTGGACCCGACTTCATTGGCGGTTCGGGCTGCATTCTTCATTCCGGCCAAAACGTTTCGCCACCGGCATGTCGGAGAGAGCGCATTGGCCACGCCAGCTCATCAACAGTCAGTCGGTTTTCGGGTTGAACAAAAAATGTGAGGGAGCGTCCGTTATGGAAAACATCAACAATCCTCCCCTTTCTTGTGTTTGGCCGATAAGGATCACAATCACATCGAAAAGGAGCAACAAACACACACACACACGCACACGCGTGCACACACTCCACTCCACCCTTTTCTAATTAACACTGCGCATGTTGTCTGGCTTTGTTTAATAATGCACGATCGCTATCATCCTTTTGAATAGAGGCAGCACTGAATGGGAACACAATAACACCACCGGGGGAAGAAAGACAACATTGTGCCGGCTTGATCTTTTTTTTCTCCCTCTTTCTCTGTATTGTCACCAATGTTTGATGCAGCAAAGAGTGCAAAGCTTACTTTTTAAAGAGCACTGCACACTTTTAGTCAACTTGAGGTGCTTTGGTCACTCAAGCGCAACAATTGTAACATTTGAACACATTGGAAAGATTGATTATCAAAAAAGACGTTTGCAACATTTTGATAATTGCATTAGCGTCGTGCAATTAATCGAAATTCAATTATAATTCCGATTATTACGCTCGACGATTACGAAATTGGCGTTATCGTAAAAAACAATGCATTCTCATTTTACACTGTCTAATACGATAGTGTGTATACTTGAGTTTAAAATGTGTGTGTTCTATTGAAATTGTTCATGTCATTTAGATAAAATTTAATTTATTAGTATATAGCAAGTAAATTCCGATGTTTGTTTCTACAAGGAAACCATACTCAAATTTATACATTTGCAGTTCTTTTTAAATATGATATACATTTTGAGACACAATATATTTGATTCGTTTGAATATTGTTTCCATTTTTTATTTTTAATTAGATTTGCACTCCCCACAAAAATTATCGCCCTAAAAATCGTGATTTCAACTATTACTAGGGTCAACCGTGATTAATAATATGTTTTTTATTTGTATGTTTTTTAATATATTTTTCATAATCAAGCAGTCCTAATTCATAGAAAATTATAATTTAAATTTAATATTCTAATGTTAATCGAGATTTTTACTACTTTTCTACAACCCACACCTTTTTTAACATGCGCAATTAAAACATTTTTCAATCAATCAATCAATAATGAAATTTATGGTGCAAAAAAGAATCGAATAATCGACAACTAATTGTTTATCAAATTAATAATAAATGATAAAATAAGACACAGTAAGCCAAGCTAACCAAAGCTATGCTACCGCTGGCTAGCTCACGGAGCAATCCTGACAAACGCATGGCAGGAGATGATTTACTTGGCTTAGTCACGTCCTTCCAGCACTCACAAACAAAGCTTTTTTTTTAATGATGCACTGATATTGCCCCTCCCCCCCCCATGCGGCGGCGCTCTGCGGGAAGCTAATTGGGTCTAATGACCTTTGCCAGTGTGATAATTGCTCGAAAGGCACCTGCTGATACTGCAGGACCAGGAATGTGCCGTGATATACGTCAAAAGTGTCGGCTCATGCTTTTTCTTTGGCTTTGGGTGGCTCACCTGAGTGATGCCAGAGCGCTCGGTTCGCCGTGTGCGTGAAGATAACCGCGAGGATGCTTCAAAGGTGCTTTTATTTTATCGAACGAGTCAAACTGAAGACGACGTCACAAAATAACACAAAGGTTGTATGTCATGAGAATTGTAGAAATAGTTGAAAATGGGAAGACATGAAATATTTAACACTTTTTCAGACCACGCGTCCACCAGGACGGGCAATTTACAGCACGGTATTGAGTGAGAATATTTTTTATATATATATATATATATATATATATATATATATATATATATATATATATATATACACTTTATACTCAAGGTGTAGGAGTACGCCAATAATTCAGCTTTTTTGCTGGAGTAAGGAAATACAATTTTCAGGGCTTGAAGTGAGTTGAATGAAAACTAAATGTAATTTTTCCAATGAAATATTTTTAAAATGAATTAAATGATGAAATATTCTTAATTTAACAAAATAATCTATGCAATAAAATAAGAAGATATATTTACAAGCTTTAATATTGCAACCTCATGTCTGTTCTTTCGGGTTGGAATAAATTAAGAAAATAAAATACAAACAAATAAAATAATTATACAATGAAAAAAAGAAAATTAAAAAAATTAAATCAAACTTATACAAAACCGTTAAGCAGTAAATTTGAAAGCTAACAATGAAAAAAAAAAATACATTTTTCTTTTCAGGAAAGTGAAACATCAATCGTATCGGAAATGAATAACCCGGACCGTCCAACAAAAACATTGAAAAATTTCACGCCGACTGCTAACAGACATGACGTCGGCTCGCCGGAGGCTGAGCAGCGCTGCATTTGTTTACAGAGTAGCCTCATGTGCCGTGTGGGACTTCTTGTTTGTTTTCATTTTCTCCAGCCTCTCCTTGACTTTTTCCCAACTCTCTCTTTCTCTTTCGCCGGCAGCTGTTGGCTTCAGATGGATGGTCACGAAAAGAGCAAGACCCTGACCTGCCGTGGGTTGACTGATTATGCTATGGTGCACTATAGCACACAAGGTTACAGCACTATTAGGTAAGCTTTTGGGACACTGACGGGGATGGAGGAGATGGGGTGGAATTTCACAAAAGTATTTCATCTTTGTCTACATGCCGGAATCACCCGCGTTGCCCTTGATGGCGCTCTGCAATGGACGCCGCTAACGTCTTTTCAATGGCTGATGACGGCGACGCTGAATGATTGGCAGCTAGGTTATGTTATAGCTCGTGGTCGCGTTTGCATAGGCTCGCGCTCGACCTTGCGTGTCAGCATTAGTACAAGGGAGGAGGTGTTGGGTTGGGGGGGCGGGGGGGGGGAGTGTTACACAAAAAAAATAAAAAAATACACGTTATCATGCAAACAGGCTGCTGCTGGAGGAGTCCATTGTGTCGGGAGCAGTGAGTGTGTCAGGAATGGGGTGGAGGGGGGGGGGGAAGGGGGAGAAATGAGAAAAACGTTAGGAATGGCAGCCAACCTGCAACGGCTGGGATTAAATTTACGCTGCGTGAACATGGCGGGGACGGGGGGGTCTAAATCATGTTACGTATTATGAAGCGGGAAGAGGAGTGGGGAACAGAGGGGTGCAAATTAAATGGATAAGTGGAGCAACAAGACGAAGGGGGGGAGGGGGGCACTAACGAGGAGGTGAGGGAGGGAGACGTACAAAAAAAAAAAAAAAACAGCTCCAGTGAATGCGATCGCGGAAAAGCGTTTTTCATCCGATGCTAATAAAATGCGCAACAAAATATTCTATGAGCAATGAATCAATCAAAATTAACGAATGGATCTGAATCTCAAACTGAAACGGAATAAACGTAACAGCCATCAAAAAAATATTTAAAAGTGTGATACGAATACCGCTAGCGATAACGCGAGCTCCCTCTAGTGGTGCGCAAAAGAAACAGAATTAAATATTGATTTTTTTTTTTTTTTTAATCCAGTAAATTTATATTGTTCTCTTGTATTAAAGTTAAAGTAATACACATTTTCATTGAATTATTTAAAAATGTTTGTTGTCAAAGTTTTATTTAGGGAGTTTTGATTTGGCGATAAATTGCAATAAATTTTAATTGAATTCTGATTTAAGTACAACTCTGCCATAGCTTTTCCTTTTTATTTAAGTGCACAACATGTGTTAAAACTCCATAATCCGACAATGGCAAACAAAAATATTAAAATATGAACACTTGGTCCTACTATGCTTTAATATCTTTGTGTTGGTTATTGCGATTGTACCTGGAGATCCAAGATTGATTTTTTTTTAGGTGGAATTCGTTCTAAAAACATTGGGAATGCAGCATTTCAATAAATGATTAAGAACATTTTAAAACATCTTCTAAAATGTAAGGGCAGGAGGTGAGGGAGAAACGAAAAGACCAAAATCGGTTCTGTTATCATTTCTGATCAAATTGGTGTCAACTCATTATTAATAATCTGATATGACCCCTGGGATGTGAATTAGTAGTAATATTGTATCGCTTCGTGTTTTGCGTTTGGATGCCACTGGATCGCACAGGTGTGCCTCACGTTTCAGCCCTGTGGCGTTCATTCGCTCACACAACAACCATATAACGGTACGTGCAGGGTGCAAGCACGCATCGCCGTTGCACCACACGCTTCTAGCACTCCCCCCCCCACCGAACTCCAACACAGTAGCGCTCTGTGTCGGGATGAATGATCTCGCTTCCGTGAGGCGGCGAGAGGATGGCGGGGAGGGAGGCAGAGCCGAGAGGCCTCCGACGGACAAAAGCAGCAGGACCACGGCGCCGCGTTTAAAACAACACAAGGATGTGGATTAAAAACACTTTTTTTTTTTTTTGTAAGCAATTGAACGCGGCTGGTGACATTTTAGTGCTTGCTGAAGTGCAGCCAAGCTGTTTGCTATGTAAATGCAAGGAAGACGCAAAGGAGGCGTCGAGGTGACTCAGGGGCCGAAGCGCTGTATTCGGAGGGCAGCAAAATAATTAAAATGCCAAGTGTCTCCCATTATCTAAATGCTAATTTGCTTCGGTGTACCCTGAGCTAGAATGTTACGCCACATTACGAGCGCCGAGGCAAACGGCGGCGGTTGGAGTTGCCTTCGATTACGCACGCGGCACAATGATATCGCTTTGCTGTAGGTGATGCGCGGGATGTTTTCGTGTTTGTCGTGAGGCTCGACATGCGTCGCTTTGCGTTCAACATATCGCCTTTATTAGCACAAATTAATCGTTTTAGCCTTCAAGGAAAAACCTCCTAATTGTTTAATATGAGTGTTTCTCTCCTGTTCGCAAAAATAAAAATAAATATCGGGGGAATAGCCTTATTAGAATCGATTTAATTCTAGAATAAGACTGAAAACCCCAAAATGTGTTTAATAATTGTCGAATATGCTGTTTCCCTCCCTTCAATCGTCAATTGATCGATTTTATTCCATACTAAAAATTTGACCCCGGATCATTTATTAAGTCGAGTATGGAACGTACAACTGAAGCACAACTGAAGTCCGCCGGGTCACCTTTACAGCACGTGAAAAGAAAAACATAAGGGAGCGGTAGGGGGATACAGTATGGATCTGGGAAAAAAAAAACTCAGCAAGCAGATACATTAACATGCAACACACAGACGAGCACATGTGGAGATCGTGTAAGGAAAGTCAGGGGAGTATTCCAGTCCACCTGCAGTGGGCAGGCTCTGCAGGCAACAGGGTGCCACCACATCCCATTTTGCAGGTGCGCCATAATAGTGGCGAAGCCAACAAAGGCTTTGATAGTGTGTGTGAGTCTGTGAAATAATTTGTTAAATTTGTTGTCATTTCTATTTTAAGTGCCCATTTATGCAATTCACCTATTTCAGGGCTTCTCAAATAGTGGGGTGGGCCCCCCTTGCGATGCTGAAGGGGGCACGTGGGAACCTGGGGAACATGCTTTTTTCCGCCGTACGACCACAAAGTGTAATTGCACCTCCACTCCACTAGTAGGCAGTGGCGATCTCCTTGCGCATCGTGTCCAGCAAGTGTCAGTTTGTTTTGCAACAAAAATGCGATTATTTATGGTTGATGGTGGGGGGTGCGAATGACCTTTTTCCTAGGGGGGGCGTAACATAAAATAAGAGAAGCTCTGACCTATTTAATGTTTGTCAAATACAGTATAGACATGAACACAAAAGTTCACCGCCAAGTGATTTACAAAAAATGGCCATTCTGTACGATTCCATGCTTCTGTTTTGGAAAGTCCCCGTCTGCGATTGGCCCTATGACCATGCACAATTCCCCAAAAGGCGTACGACTCTGTCACACTGCCATTGGATTCAGAAGGTGATGTCATAAAAAAAAAAAAAACTCACTTTTTCCATGTTTTTGCTCAGTGATAAGAACCTCGAGTCAACATCCCGGAAGAGCGCATGGAGAGCAATGCAAGCACACGCTTATCAAAGCGTTTTGCATGGAAATAAATCAGTGGCGGCAACAGCGAGGGTGGCAGGATGAAAATATGATTACAGATATGAGATGCTTATTTGCTGACTCCACAGATGCAGGTGCATTTTTGTTGTTGTTGTCGTTGTCCTTCCTATTTTATTTTCCATCGCGATAAGACCGTCAGAGGACACGCTTGGTGGGTGGGACGCCAGCGTTTAAAGTCCGTTAAATATTAAGCACAAATGTATGCTTTGCAGTGGCGAGAGTGCTGATTAATAGATAGATGGGCTGCCCTTGAAAGGTTTTTCAGCATTTCAAGGTTCCACCCGAGGCAAAATCAACTTGTGGGTCGTGACAATAAATTAGTGCAGTCACTTTAAAGCGGCTAACCGACGGACGACATGTTTCGGATCCTTCCGAGAATAGAATGAATCGGTTCAGGTTGGAGATTGAAATTCAAATGTCACCGCCAAACAAATGTCAGTACAGGAAATCAAAAAGCGTTTTGTGCACCTCCCCGTTTGACATTTTAAAGAGATTTCATTTCCCCCGCATACACGTAAATGTCATAAATTAAAGCAAGAAAAAAAAAATGTCGCCAATTTTAATATGCTCATTGGATTCATAATGCTTGAGTTCAAATTTTATTTGATTTTTTTCAACCCCAAATTACATTTGCAACACAAATATCACCTTCACTGCTGGCCTAACATAGTCAAGAAATCATGATAATAATCTTCACATATTAAATTCTAGGGTTGAATTTTTAGGATCGAGTTTTTATCCAATCAGAATTCAGCTCGCTCGTGTTGCCGGGCAGATTTCATGATACCAGTAACACGCGCTATTTGTCCGAGGCCTTCAAATACAATCGTGTGGGCGATTGTTCTGTGTCTCAAGGGGGATTTTACAGTTGATTGACAGTTGCGATAGCCAATCAAATCGCGAGTTGATGACAGTGAGGCCTTCTTGCTGGCCATTCGTTGAAGGTGATGAACACGGCATGTGATTGGATACTCACTCGTGAGGGGGCAGCGCGATGCGGAATCAACACACCCGAAAGTCGTAACTGGCGACAGTTTGAAAATCGAAAATATTTTCTTGCTTTTTTTAAACCACAATAGCCGAAGGAGGGAAAAGTGTGGATTTAATTGCAGATACGCTTGCGAGGCCGTTTTCAAGACGGACCTTTCAAGAGAAGTTAGATGGTCCAACACTCGCTCAGTAGTGCGCAAGTCTTTCTGTTCATTATTTCTCCAGCCGCGGCGTCATAAATGATGGGGGATTGATTCAAGTCGGACCAAGTAGGACTTCACTGAAGGCCGACGCGTGAAATGCACGGCCCTTCACAAAACTGCAACGGAAATAAGAATATTCACAGAGCCCTGACGTTGTAGTCCACTCCATCAATTTCCCAGAGACATCCTCCAAAGTCTCGTCAGTCCCACCGGAACACTCACAATCCATGATTAAGGACTACGTTGTCAAGTTTGACGTGGCCTCGCCGGGAGTCGACAGCGGTCTTATCATTAAAGGGGGGGGACTGCCCGCGTCGCCGCTGAGGGGCCTGCCCAAGTGTCATCAAAATGAGATAGGGCCCAGGAGCTAGGGGGATTAGGCGCTGCATAATTACCTATTTAAAGCTCCTAATTGAGCATTTCATTAAGAGACACCAAGATTCAGGGGGGGAGAGCGTTTGGATATGCGTGCGTTTGCATTTCAGAAGCGGCAGCAGACGCTAACCTTCAATACAAGGGTTAGCGTATTAGCATGCGAGGTCCCTGGCTTGTTTATTTATTTATTTATTAGCTTAGAAAGCACTTGCATTGTTTGTCAGAGATTTGCTGATTTCAGTTTCTTTATGAATTATTTAACGCAGGTAAGGTGATTGGAAGTCCTTTTTTTTTTTGGTCAAATTCAACTAACACCAGATATTAGCCGTAGGACATCTGTGAAAAGAGTTTGCAATTTTTTCGTTATGTCAAAGCCGGAGCTTGGCTCGGTCAAAGAGGAGATAAAAAATGTGATCGTTTGCTCACAGTGGTAAATGGTCTGCATTTATAAGCTGCTTTTCTGCCTCAATGGAACCCGCTTTACAATATTGCCTCCCATTTGTCCATAAACAGAGACAAGCAGACACATGACAGCAGGCAGGGCCATCTTGCAAGATTCCAACCCGGTCTTTGGTTGCCAAGTGAAGGATTATAAATGGAAACGATCAAGAGATTATTCAAACGGGTCGCGAGCGAGAATAGCCAAGGTGAAAACTAAAGTTATACCATAATACGTTACGGAGAAGCAGATCGCAATACCCGTCGTGAGAGTCACAACGTGGCATCAGGCCGCGGCTCGGATGAGTGTTTTGGCCTTGAGGATGTCACAATATGAAATTTGTCATTTTTTGTGAAAGGTTGTGGGTGTGGCTTTGCACAGTTTGCCAATAAAACAACGCTGATTTTCAGGTTCTAAATATGAACGAAAAGTCGTGAAACTTTGCACACACATCAGGCCTGACAAAATGTTGTGCAGTTTATTAAAAATGGCTGACTATAGCCCTCTAGAAATTTTCAAAAAAGCAGCCCCGGTTGTGCGTTTCACCTAGCTTTTTGAAAATGTTATGGAGTATGTATAAGGCCAAGACCTACGAAAAACTCTCTTGGAGCCATGAGTTAAATTGCACAGAAAGTCGGCCAATTTGAATTTACTTAAACGGGGGGGGGGGCGGGGTTAGGGGTGTCACCACAATGGACTAAATGCTCAATAACTCCCCTGCACACGCTCTAAAAAATCCAAAACTTCACGTCAAACGTCCGGACCTGGAGACATCTATATGTTATTATTCTGTTATACACACAGCGCCACCTCATGGTAGCAAAAAAATATATATTTTTTTACATTTTAACAAAGCCAACTGAAAATTTGTCAGAAAAGCCTCAAGACGTTGATCTTAGTCTATGCCGAATTTTGTGACTTTTTGGCAAAGGCAGATCGCCGCGATACCCGTCGTGAGAGCCACAACGTCGCATCAGGCCACGGCAACCACCACCAAACAAAAGTGGGCTCCGACTGACACAAGGGGCCCCTGTGGTCTTTTGTCACGGTAAACATTTTGAATGGCAACAACAATTAGAGCAGAATGATGACTTCAGATATTTTCCCAATGACCCAACGTGTCCCAATTTCTGCACACGACCATATGGAGGATCACTCGGGACGTTGGTCCGTCTTGATTTCATTGCTTGCTAAAAGACTAGTATGCGAAGTGGCGTCACTTTTTCGGGGGGGGTGGGGGTGGCTGTTGGGGAGACACCAGCTGCTAACTGTGAGAGATAAACTGTCCGGCCCTTGGGGGAAAATCAGACAGGCGCTTTCAGTCTGGAATGTTGAAGATGCTTAGGGCTGGAATGACATGGAAATACCCAGAGCAGGGGACAGAACACAAGCACTCTTTAGTGTTTTGGCACAATATTTGGAACACCCTCCGAAATAAAATCCTCAAGGTCGAAGCGACCCACTCGTTGATAAATTAGAGTGTGTACAATATTTTCCGGACTATAAGGTGCACCTGCATATAAACCGCAATCGAGATTTATTTAGCAGATTTTCTGAACTATAGAGCACCCACTACCGGTGAAAGAAAAATCTACAGAAAAGCCGCACCCTTGTATTTGCCGCATGGTTCAAAATCTAGGAAAAAAGTAGCGGTTTATAGTCCGGAAAATACGGTGCTAATTCAATAGGTACCGGTACGTTTCCAAGACGGCAAAGGCAAGGATTAGTGGTAGCACCTTTGTGGGGTCAAGCCATCCCGAAAGGGTGCAATCTCCGTCTCTGGGAATACAGATGCATGGGTCACACTTCCGAATCAAAAATCTATCCCCGTGTATAACGAGCAGCGATGCCAAGAGTTCCCCATGAAATCTCCCTTTGACTGATTATTCCATAATTTATGAAGCCTAGCTTTGCAAATAATTCCTCCTCTTGACTGTGCTTATCCGATCTGTCACACAAACATGACCACATTTCACCCCCTCCGGTACGGCACAAGCTCGACTAGACAGGAACACGCTCATTGTCACTGTTCCACTGCCTTTTTATTGTTCCTTCTTCCGCAGTCACGGTACAAGAGCCGCTCTGGCACACCGAATGAAAGGAAAATTCGGTCGCCTTTGTGGTTCTGGCAGCCTCGATGAGCGGAAAGCAAACTAACAGGACGCCGAATGGTAAAGCCATATGCAGACCCATCTCGGGGTCCGGCGCTTTCGCCAATGCAAGGGAGAGGGTGGAGATCTTGGGAGGTGCGGTTTCAGCATGCCGCAGAGAGGAAGTTCATCTTTATGTAATTATCTCGGGGGCCGTTACGCCGAGCCGGATAGCCGAGTGTTTATTGCGGCCTGGTCGCCATCCGCTTTACGAGCATCCTCTCGCGCACACCCATGCGGATGATTAACATTCACACAGCGACGCACACAAAACCCATGTGAGGCCCGAGTGCCATAACAGCCCAATGAAATATATTCAGATTAGAAAGGTGTCGCATTATTCTCCAGTCCGATGATAAATACCCGGTTAGCGCCATCATTAATCTTGTACGCCCCCTTACTCATTTTCCGCCTGCGTAGGGAGCCGTGCCGTGAACAACTGTTGTGTTGTCGTTTTCTTTGCGGCATGAGGTCAAGGGAGTTCAACCGGGGCCCGACTTGTTCCTGTCCGCTCTTTGTTAGCGCAACGTTTCAGCGCTAAAAGCGTTATTGATGTTTAGAGTAGCTTCAACCCTTACGGCCAAGCCGAGGAATCGCACTCTGCGTCCCCGGAAAATATATTCATGAGATGTTTCGCTGATTGATTGAATGTCTGCTGTCGACGACGAGGCTATTTTTGTCCGGCGAGATTACGGAGATAAAGTTGGTCCGCCGTCGATGCGCAGGAGGGCGACAACTGCGTAGGCTTCATCCTTCTCAAGGACCTCTGAGCTTTACCTTGTGTAAGCAGAGCCGATATAAACTATCGTTTTTCATTGCAAGGTGTCTGATTAGCCCTAAAGGGGGCCATAAAAACGGGATGCCATTGTTTGGGACGACGCTTGTTAAACCGGGGCGATGAAAAACGACCCCGCGCATGCCTCGGAATATAAAATGATAGAAGGTATAATCAAGCACACATTCCAGGGCCAAATTGTCACGCTCACACAGTTATCTCGTGTTGAGCCAATTGTGATACCACATTTTTATGGAATCTCTCAGTCGCCCCCGATTGCTCCGCGCTCCATAAAATGCCGGCGAGTGGATCGGGGCTACTATAATGATGGCCCGGGACAGGAATAAACTTGTTTTACTGCCGCAAACAGAATGATGTGACCTGGAAAGGTTGTATTTTTTGCTGGGATAATGACTATATTTTAGAGTCAGGCCTCAGTGTGAACTTTAATTACTTGTCTGGGGCCACTGAGCAACACTGGTCTCGAGTACTTAGTAATAAAGTCCATATTGGTACCCTGTTTATTAAACCCAATGTGAATGTGTGGTAACGCCATCTTTGCAGACAACTCGTCGCCTGTGTTTGGACTTTGGACTGTTGACTTTCACTCATTCTCGATCCAGAGTTTGTCCCAATCTAATGCTCTCAGTTAACACTAGAAGCCCCTTTTCTTCAAATGACACCTAGATTCTTATCTAATAACTCTGCTGGCTACGATTAGCCACTTTATATTGGTAAATGAGGACATTGCTGCAAAAGCAGCAGTAGAAAGAAAAGCAAAAAAAAAAGAAACACAAAATTTAAAAACTTGATGTAGAATATGACCGTATTTTTCTGGTCTATAAAGCACACCCGCATATAAGCCGCAGTAACTCCCGAAAAATTATATACAAGCCGCACAAGGCTATCAGCCGCAGTTTTCTATGTTGAAAAAAAATTGTTGTTTACTGCATGTACAGAACAATTTTGTACCGTAAATGCACATAAAGGTACATAAAAAGATTCCTAAAAACGGTGCCTTTTAACACGGCAACTTAAAGTGTCAAAAAAGAAAATGGATCTTTGACGTCTTTAGCCGTCAATGGCAGTAAATGAGTTAAAACAGAACAGACCCAAGAGAAAAAAATAATCAAGATTTATTTAGCGTATTTTCTGGACTCTACAGCGCCCCCTACCGTTGAAAGAAAAATCCACGGAAAAGCCGCAGCGTTGTATTAGCCACACGGTTCAAAATCTAGGAAAAAAAGTACTGGCTTATAGTCCGGAAAAAACGGCATCTAAAAGCTGTGGTGTCAATGGACAGAACTTCGGTATCAGTGGGTTGAAATGTCAAATTGAGTGCCAAAAGCAATTTATCGGTGAAGTGTATCTCAAGTTCTACCAGTAGAGCAGTTTTCTTTCCACCCCGCCCTCCTCTGTCCTCGAGAGGTGCCAACTCGTTGCAACCAATATTGGCATAGAATCAATGTGCCAATAAAAGGTACACCTATATAAACTCAGAACTCCAGTCCTCCAGTTCTAACTACAGATCTCTGGGTGCCACTGGCTCTCTTGTAAAGCACTTCTCCACAGGCTGAAAGTCTTTGTGAGATGTTGGGGGAAATAAAAAGGAAAGCAGAAGAGGAGGATTTGTAGGTGTGCCTGCTGGCTTGTATACTCCGTACGTTGCGCGCACCTCCCTGATCATTTTCAGTCGTCATGTCTCGCTGTGCCTGCGCTTCTCATTGACATGAGGCCACAGCATGCAGACGAACAGCTGGGAAATCGGTGCCCCCGGACCGCCCTTGCGCTCCTCCTCACGCCACCCATTCTTTCTTCCCTGCGCCGGTCGGTGGGCTGGCGGCTAATAAAAGCAGCGGCTCTTGACTGCGAACAGCTGGGGCCCCTGTGATCCTTCTCCGCGGAGCTTTTCTGACACTCCAGTCTTGAGGACGGTGCAGGGAGAATTGGGATAAATTTGCGGGAGCAGAACGACAGACGAATCAGCGGCACTTCACTGTGGCCTAACCATCTAATCGATACAAAAGTGTTTGCGATCTCAACGCGGGAGGAATACTGAGCGTTTCAACACGGTAGTTCATTTGTTCCGATCATGTGACAAGAGCACTGAGGTCACAAGGGTGTGCGCCTTTACAAAACATTCATGAAATAACGGGTTGTCCTCTATAAATTTAAGCACTTTTTTTTTCGGGGTTTGGCGTTTGTTCTTGCAAATTCTTTTGGTCATTTCCAACGCCTCCAAGTTTGTGGGAAAAGCTTGGGGAAGGCCCTTGTGTGTTCCAAAGTGTTTTCCGCAAATGCATGGGTGGAGTTTGTTGTGGACAAAGTGGACTGGCACTCACTGAAGACTGACGTAAAACCCCATGCTGAACAACATGTTCACAGAGACACCCGCAGATATCTTGTGGAGAGTTTTCCCCGAAGCGTGCAAGCATGTGTTTAGGAATACCGATGGGAAGTTGTAAAAATAAAGTCAGCGAATTCCCACATCGGGACATGCTAAGGGTAAAATCTCAAAATCACTCTGCAAACAAATACCGTGCAGCTCAGCATCTAGCTAGCGAATGTCGTAACTTATGAGAAGTGGCCATGCCGACTTATTATTTTTATTGGTACGCCACCCAAATTTAATACTCGCTGCGCACAATGGAGAGCGCCACTGCCAACTACTGGAGTGGATGTGTAATTACACTTTTTTTTTATATAATACGGCGGAAAAAAAGAATGTTCTTCAGGGTCGCACCGCGCCCACCCCCCCAGGGGGGGCCCACTCCACTATTTAAGAAGCACTGCTGTACCCGAATGCGACCCGAGTCGCAACGGTTAAACCAGTGCTTCTCATATGGTGGGGCGGGCCCTCCTGGGGTGGGTGCGGTGCGATGCTGAACAGGGCAACCCTGGGGAACATGCTTTTTTTCCCGCCGTACTATAATAAAGTGTAATTGCACATCCACTCCAGTAGGTGTCAGTGGCGCTCTCCTTGCACATTGTGCGCAAAGTATTAACTCTACGGTCAAACCGAGGTTCGCGCCCAACCGTGATTGGGTTGTTGGGGTGTTCTGTTACGCCCTGACTAAATTCTCTTGCTGGTATGAGGAAGTTTGGAAAGATCCACAAGAGCAGAGGCAGTTGGGAATGGATATCCCCGTCTCAGTGTTGGCTGCGAACAAGTGAGGCTGAGAATGTGCCAGACAAAAATAGCTGCACATATGACCCCGACATGCCTGACATACACTCTCTCATCATACTGTTGGATATCGTTTATAATTGTGTGTGTGTGTTGTACGAAAAGCCCAGATGCTCCCAGCTGGCCGATGCCCAGTGAGGCTAATACACCTAATTAGACTGCACATTCACGAGCAACATCCCAACCCCCCCCAACCCCCTAGCTTTTCCAGTCCTGCTTTTTTATAGGCGCAACATATGCCCCCCCCCCCACCCCGACAACCTCATGTATTATACAGAGCACACATGCCTACAGCTACACAAACAACTTCGTACATCACGAGGGAAAAGCCGAGGGTGGGCATTATATAAAACGGCGCGAAAAGGTAATGCAGCAAACGGAACCGAATCGTTGATGTGAATCTGAGAGCTGACTCGGTTGTCAAAACATAACACTGGAGTTGATCTGCGCGTGAAGCATGAGGTGACAAATTGCTGGAATCTATTTACCGGAATACAAAAGAAAAAGCAAAATAAATGACGAGTGAATCTTAGGAAGGGGGTCCTAATGAATGGAGATGAGGGGGGCCAGAGCTGAAACGGAGAAAAAGATAAAAGGTCACACTTGTCCCGTACAAGACTGTTGGGGGGGCAGAAGGGGGAATGGCGCAGACAGATGTCAACAGCGATAAGCATCTGGCGTGACGAGCTCCAACTCAGCTATCTCTTACTACTCGGAGCCCGGGGACCGTGCGCTGCCAAGACGGCGCTCACGCCTCTCTGTGACGATCAGTGCCTCCGGAGGTTGTGCAAAATGGCCGCCGCCTTGCCAGCACATTACAACGCGTCACTGGCTCGGCTCTTTTTTTTTTTTTCTCCCCTCAGAGGAAGTGCCATCTGTGAGTGACAGCGGGACATCAGCCATTTATTTCGAAGGCAGTAAACAAACTGCCTTTTTTTTTTTTTGGAAGGGGGGGTGGGGGGATTATGTTGGCCGTCATGAACAATACAAAGCGGCGTGATGTATATCATTTATCCATCTCCATTTATCTCGAGGAATCGCTCATCTAAGCATCACTCAGGGCAAAATAAATCCTTATTTTCACATTTGATAGCAGGCTGGACACAAATCCAATACCCAGGAGAGTGCTTGGTCCTGCTTTAAGCATAACTGCTCACCAGATCAAAGAAAAAAAACCGATCAATACCAAGCCATTTACTATCATACTCAGTGGTCATTGATGATCTGTCAAGCCATTTATCTCACAGTCTGAACAGCAGAGCGAAAAATCATTTTCCAAAGAACTTTCCCTGCATCCAAAACAAATAATGGCTAACTTAGTAAATAGCAAATCAATACAGTGTGCTTTATTGAGCTCACATGCTTGACTAGATCCTGGCACCTGGCCCATTTTCCACAGTCGCCTGATACACGATGTTCCCTCTGCTTTGTGTCAAGATGGCAAAAAATACACATAATTCATGTTGGACCGTGTGACATGCGGGCGCTTTCCTGATTTTCGCGACAACGAGGCTCAGCTCTACGGGATCACGTGTTTCCAGGCGGGCCAAACACTAGACTGATTCAACTGTTGATTATTCAGGAGCTCGGATCAGCATAGAAGCATCCGGCACCCTCCGTCTGAGCTTGTATGGGCCAATGGGTTCTCCAGAAGGTTGGCGGTTCCGCGTCCGCCCCGGTTCCACCCTGCTGTTTGACTCAAAGGGCCTGAATATAATCATTGCAGAAAATGACTTGGGAACCCGAATCCTCTCTCGGTAGGAATCGTGCTGAAACACAGCTTGGCACTGGAAAACAACGTCTTACCTTTGTACTCTTGACAGCGACTTGAACAAAAAGGAACAGACGTGGAGTATTTGGAATCGTGCTTTGATTCACGGGACAGAAATATGCTCACCAAAGAAGTTGCCCTTGGTTTTGTGGGTCATAGTCACATAGTTGACTTCAACTGGTGCGGGTGAGCATACCATAAAATGCAGTTTTTGCAAGTATCCAGTAGTGATAGATCGATTTGGCATTTTTCCGATTATCGGCATCGGGCCTTTTTTTTTTTTTTTTTTTAACTTTAAAGGCCGATAAATTAAACGCTGGTTTATTTTGGCTTGCTGCAGCACACATCTCTCTCTCTCTGCTGTGCTCGTGGCCCTGCCCGCAGAAGCAGATAGCCCCGCTCACTGCATTACCCGATTGGTTCCTTGTAGCGGCCAATCAGCAGTAAGCTGCCCGTTTGTTTTTTCACCTCGAGTCACACGCGAGGTTTCGCGAGCAGAGGAAGGAACCAGACTATGTCGACTACAACTCACAACTAATAGAAAACTATTTGCCATCGTAAACTTTAAAGTGATGCTTGTTTTCATTGAACTAAGTCAAGTGTTGGAGTTTTCATTTTTCAAAATCTTTTAACCTTTTTTTTCAACAAATGAATATCCAGCTCAAATATCGGTTATCGGCCTCCATGACCACTAATAATCGGTATCGGTATCGGCCCTGAAAAAAGCATATCGGTCTATCGCTTCAGCCAGTCCTGGGAATAGTCTGCCTTCTGCCGGTAAGCCAGCTAGGGTAAGAATAAGAAACCAGCTGTTGCGGCGCAAGTCAACATAGAGTTTGTATTTGTTCAAACAGCCCACTTTAAACCACCTGGATCAAACTTGGATCTCGAACAGTGCTCCGTGGCTGTCTGACGAGCAGGGCAGGCTGGAGCCGGCCTTTCAATTTTGGTTAACTGGGACAGGCTTTGGAAGCGCGCAACAATCAACAGGCTACAGTAGGAGTTTGTTGGTTGAGTGTGTAGTGACAAAGCAGAACTTTGAAGTTCCTGGGCGGTCCAGTCCAAAATCTTTCTTACCAGGACCTGATCAAGAAATGGCTCCCCCCAAAGAAAAACGCAGGGCATCCCATCTCAGTGACCCAATCGGTTGCATCATTTAAGAACCACGCTCGGGGGGCCGCAACCCTCGTATGTCGCCTACAGGCCGACGGGGAAATGGTATTGATTCCCAATAAACTCATTAAGCTCTAAGAGGAGTTCCTATTTGGACACAACAATTTGTTTCCTGTCAAAACAAGCGGCGGCCGGTCAGGGCGCTTTCAACTTTTGAACTCACTTTTGCCAGTCAAATCATCCAATGTCGAGCTCTCGCAAATACGTTATATTTCTTATTCTTCCGTCGTACTTTACTCAAAGTTCGCCGACATGTCCGTGATGAAATGCCACGCCAGTTCCCCCTTTTGCATCCACATGGACACCGTCTGGCTTTTGAACTTTTAAAGATGGACGTACCACCACAGAAGACGTTTGCTATCGCACCATTAAGAAGATGGGCCGCCGTTTTGCCGGCCCACGTTATCATTCTCCAAACGGCGCGGTGGCGGGCGGGTAAAACTGGGCTGAAATGTGTCAGCGCGCGGTTAATCGAAAATAATGGCCGGCAATTTATAGATGTCGTCCTGGCTGGTACTGGATGTACTGATGCGGGAGATGGAATTTTAATGTGTACGTTCCATCACTGGAGAGTAGATGTTTGGGGCAGTAGCCAAACAGCGCATGAATCCACGGAGGTTATCATATGGCAGTAATATAATGCGCCACATTTGGGAAAAAAAAAAACGGCACGTTTGCAGGATGTGGTTCAACACAGTTTGACAGCCATCTGATGTTCGCCAGCGGCAATGGTAATAATGAAACACAGAGGGAGGGGCTCATGGGGGATGGGGGGGGGGTGGAAATGAAGGCTCTGGGGGGCTGAGATGTACGTTTTCCCCGGATGGACAAGAGCCAATCTAATCTCGAGCCTCTTGAAACTGATCTCCCTGGGTGTTAAACACTTAAAATAGTTCCACGTGGTCCAGATGATAAACAATTCGGTGGTGCTTTGTGGGGCTACTTAAGGCCCCCGCGCCAAAAAAAAAAAAAAAATTGAAAATAATAAAATGAAATAAAAGGCAAATTTTAGCTTTCACGTGAATGTTATTGTTGAATGAATATATCAAATAATGAATCACTATCAAGCCTCTCGGGGGGGATCGTGCCTTTTCTGTTGCCGGTCCTTCCCTATGGAATGAACGTCCATTCAATGTGAGGCAAGACCCCTCTCTGTCTACTTTTAAAGACACATTTTTATTCATTAGCTTTTGACTCAACATGAGACTGTTCTTCTGGTATCTATTGTATTTGTATTCATGTGTTTTAATTTGTGTTCTAATTACGCACTAATTTATATTACACCATATGGAAAGTGCTTTGTTAAAGCCCCAGCTATATTAATAAAGTTGTATTGTATTGTAAAAATGATAAAATATTGAACATGGTTTTCCAATGTAAAAGCAGATGTTTACAAATGTCTTAAGTTGATTGAACACAAAGATAATCATTCCGCTTTTAAGGAGGACGTGAGAAATCAGGAAGATTTTTTTTATTCCCCCTCGCAGGGAGGCTTAAAGTTTAAGTTAAACAACAGCTTTAAACGATGAATCCGTTTTCAAATTAATTACAGCACCAATTTCCAGCGCTGACTAAAACGTGATGGATTCACCATGAAAAAGTGGGCGCGAGGCCGCATTCATCATTGCTTGCAGCTTGCGTGTTATTTAATTTAAAAAAAATCTATTTAAAATCAAATGTCGACACATTTTATGCATATTATTATTCTTTTTTTTAAATCCCATATTGCTACGACGGACAAAGTCTGTTTCCAGGAATTGGGCTATTACCTATTTTAATTGCATTCTATCAACCAATGTGTGTGTGTGTGTTGGTGTTTTCCTCCCATATTGCATGGCAGGCAGGAAAAAATCCATTTGTGCACCGATATGTTGAAAAAGTATGATTGACTGATTGATTGTTTGACCTGAATTGACTACCGATGCGCAACAAGAGCCACAGCAGCCACATTTTCCAGCAAATCGACAAAAGTGCTGCTATTTAGATGGAACGTGTAAAGTCAAGGTCTGGATCAGCGAGAACAAGCTAAGCACGCGGATTTGACTCATCAGCTATGCTAAGAGCTTCTGATCTGCACGTACGTTTAAAATATAGAAATTACAGAGCCACTTTCACTCATGCTCCCCTCCGTTAAGTATTTTAATAGACTCAATCATTGAGCTCAGACTGTATTGTTAGCGTCCTCGGCTCGGAGCGCAAACACCCGATAACCTCCTTAAGGGTTTTTCAGAGGGCCAAATCAGCTGCACGCAATTTTCTTTTCAGCCGCTCGCTTGCCTTTCACTTCCTGACGTCAGCGGCGTTAATGAAGACGGCGTCGCTCGGCGTCGTTACCGGGTTCCGCACAGCCGCTCTAAAGATTTTATTTCAGCGCTTCCCCCAGCTTGCTTTATTTCACGACGCCTTAATGAGAGTCGTTTGGAATAATAGGCTCCCATTGAACGGTGGCATCTGCATTCGGCTTTAAATGAGTGAACTAATTTCCAAAGATAATCGCCTCTCCCGCTGAGTTACTTTTTGGCGAAGATGCTGTAGATTTGATTTGATTTTTTTTTATTTAAACGCAATGAATTTAACGATGTCAGAAATTACCTTGACGGAAAACGAAACATTTGTTTTAGACTGTGGGATAAGCCATCAGAATCATAGCTGTGAAATAATAATTACAATACTGTCAAATAATTTAAGGGGTCTCCACCAAAAATTGGGTTTACTGCGCACCGCCAAATGTTTAAAAAAAAATAAATAAATAAAATCTGCCTCTATCAGTAGGCTATAACCCAGGGGTGGGCAAACTTTTTGATTGGCGGGCCACAATGGGTTCTAAAATTTGACGGAGGGGCCGGACCAGGAGCAGATGGAAGGAGTGTTTTGCTAACCTTACCTCATCGGAGAAAAAAAACAAACAAAATTTAATTTGAAATGAAATTTAACAAAAGCATTACAAAAATATACATGTCTTTGAAAATACCAAAGTATTTAGAAAATAAAAGGTGAACAAGGCTTATTCATTTCATTTTTTTTCAAGTTTAGCGGGCCGGATTAAAACGTTTAACGGGCCACATGTGGCCCGCGGGCCGTAGTTTGCCCACGCCTGCTACAACCTATGCCTGAAAAGACACAAGAAAACTGCTTTTCGGTTAGATTATTTTAGGCTCATTTTGGCTTTTTTTTTTTAAAGGTCCTTAATAATAAATAATAATAATAATAATAAAAAATAACAATAAATACAAATAAAAGTCTGAAGAAGAATTTTTGAAAAGACACGAGCAGTCTGCCATTTTTGTATCAAGTGATCATTTTAGCCTCATTTTGACAATCACCAGAAATCCCTCAAAGTGATTTTGTCCAAACGCTATCAAATATGAAACCCTTATACAAAACTGTTTTTTCATTTTTTTTTTCATGGCATTGGAATTTGATGTCTTTCCCCAAAACAGGAAACTAATAATACAACTCAAGCATCTTTCATTTTTACCATTAATCTCCCTCTGATACTTTAAATTCAGTTTTCATGTAAATATTTGATTACCCTGATTAGAGATTAAAAAAAAAAAAAAAATCAAACATATAACTCTCCTTCATCCAAGCCTATAGGAGGCCTTGCCATCACACCGCAAATAATCCGCCAAACTTTCATCCCCGCCTTTGCTAATTGCTTGAAATATTCACCCTTGCGCTAACGTCTTGAAAAACAACTACAAACATGAAAAAAAAAAAAAAAAAAAAAGAATAGATGCCTGGGTAATGATGCCCGCTGGGAATTTGCCCGTCTTTTCTGTCTCTTGGCTCTGATGTGTGCGCGTGTGTTCTGTCAATGACGACACAATAGCTGTGGCGTCATGCGGTCACTACAGATGGCACATATAGGAATTTAAAAAAAAAAAAAAAAAAAAAAAGGATCGGGTCGGGATGTGAAGAAGAGCGCACACAAGGTATGCAGTAAACGGAAACATTACCACGGCTGAATTGCGGGACTTTGGAGGTTAATTCCCCGCTACGGCATTACGGATGCTGGCAGCGAGGCAACAACATGGCCGGCAGCTTAGCTCGTCACAATGGACGGTCAGGAGGGTTTTCCAAATGACTGCGGCGGCTTTTTAAGATGGGATGAGACGACGCGAGGAAAAAGTGAGCTTAAGCTTTTTACTTTCTGTATTGTTTGCGCAACAAACTTTGGACAATTGCTCATGCGAAAGAGCGAGGCCACAATGACAAAGCTTGAGGCGCGTTTACCGGCACGATCCATAATACTTCGCGTTAGGGGTTCATATTTTAAAATAAGCCCAGGCAATTGACTCTCATTTGCTTTTTTCCGCCGCACTCGAGGCGAGCCATCAAATATGAATGCCATTTGCAAGTTTGTCTTTTCAAGCGAAGATTCCTTTTTTTTTGACTGACTGGCAGCCAAAGAAGGAATATATTACATGCAATCAAATCCATATCGTGAGGACTGTGATCACAACAATTCGAACGAATCCAAACATGTTCATGGAATTTTCTTCAGTCGGCGTCATTTTCACTAATCAAATTCATCCCAGAGTTGCTCTCAAATGCCGACGGCAACTTGTCCAACCAATCAAATGCTCCTTGCGTCCTCAATTTCTGGTTTACGGATGACGGCCAATTTATGGAAATATATTCGGGCAGTCAAAATTAAAGCCTTAACTCTGGGGATTCATTTAAAAAAAAAAATGTGAGCGCAGTTATATAGAATATATTGTATATATTTTGACTCGGTTTTATTTACTTCAAAAATAATTTCCGTATCGTCCAACTTTAGCACAAAAATCCATGTAAAGACGACTCTATTATAGGTGATTTTTACATTCATTCCAGGATATTATTCAAGTAAATAGTTGAAAAAATTAACTGCAATTAATTACAGAATATTTTTGTGATTAATTAGTTAATGAATAAAAAAAATCAAAAATATATATATATTTATTTATTTATTTATTTTTTTTTTTATGACGTCGGTTTGACTAAGCAACAGGTGTGTTGATCATGAGTTTGCCCAAAATGTCTGAAAAAGTCATTTCGGTCAACATCCAGGAATTAAGCCAATCAAACCATGCCAGCAACAACAATGACATGTTCTTCCACAAGAGGGCACTCTAATTTGCAATGAACCTGTACATCCACTTGCTGCCATTCATAGAATAATAGCTTTCGGTTCAGTCCCACATTTCACAGTTTCACAGAAAATTGCGACAAGATCATCACGATTTCGTATGTAGTCTTTTTGCGACATTGCTTATGTAAAGTATGGGCCACAAGTAGGGCTGGGTATCGATTCAAATTTCTAAAATCAATTTGATTCGATACACAAGGGACCGATCCTTATGCCCCGGCTCAACACATGTCCAGTACTTGACACACGGACACTGCGAAATGAAAAGAGTTTTTCAACCAGTTTGCTGTTCCAGCCCACTTGCATCGCACTGAGTTGGACAATTTGGTCTTGGTGCCTCCACCATGACATGTTTTAGATTGTTGGGCTTTTGGCGATGCCTTTGTCCATTTATAAAAAGCTCTCATTCCGTCCCAACTTGCACGTGACGTCTGTCTGCCCACATTCCTCGCGTCAAGTCTGCAACCTTATTCCCGAGTCATTTGTTGCCTCAGGCCTTGAAATAACTTTGCCGGCCTCGCATTCCCAATCCCGCGTACAAACTCTCCCTTTCCCTTTGCTCCGACGTGCCGGCGTCCGGTTACCGTGGCGCTCGCGGAATGTTTCTTCGGTGTCCGCCATCAAGTGGAACACTCGCAAAGACAAGACAGCGACATCGGAAAGTGGTCACGGCCATCCCGTTGGACCGATGCCAACTGTACTTTTACGTGACATGACCTCAGAAGATATATATATATTTTTTTTAACCAGAAGTAAAACAAGTGTGCATCTAAAAAAGACACGCTATCTTTAACTGCTGCCATCTCATCTCCCGGTCGATTTAGGAACGCGACGCTCCAAATATAGTTCAGCGCAAAAGGCTAAATAATTGAAAAAGACCAAGATGACACACTGGCACAGTACATATACGGTGGGCGGCGGGTCGCGCGCTAAATGGAAACCGATGTTGCCGTGGTGTGATGCAACTCGCTGAAAGGCTTCCTAAAATATAAACGAGACGAGAGAAAGCAAACCAGACCGATATTGCAGCCTTACATCTCCCATTAGCAACGGAGCCAGTACTTGTGCTACAAGATAGTTTATACTTCATACAGAGCAGAGATTCCTTTCCTAACAGGGACCTTTTCCAGGTCTTGGGAAGTTTCAACGGTGCCAGTCATGTTAACGTCTATTAGTTGCTCATTTCTTTCCCACGCAGAGAGAGCTTCTGGAGTACCTCCCCGGGGGGACAACCATCCACTGTGCCAAATACATGCATGAAATTCCTGGGAAAAGACTCCGGCCCCCAACCAAGCCAGAGTCTAAGTAACTAATGAGCAACACAACCTTCTAGACCTGTTTGGAAGGAGTTCAGGTCCTCAACTTTATTGCAACTATTTTATTATATAATTTTTAGGTTGATGATAGGCATTAGCCAGTAAGCAGTTTGAATGTGTCGGAGACTGTTGCACCGTTTAAAAAAAAGGTGACGTCTCAATAGGGGTGGGTTTTGTTCAGAACCTCACAAATTCCGATTCTTTAGGTTAGGTGTGGGGAAAACTACGGCCCGGGGGCCACATGCGGCCCGTTCAACGTTTTAATCTGGCCCGCCGAACTTGAAAACAATTAAATGAATAAACCTTGTTAATGTTTTATTTTCTAAATAGTGTGGTTTTTCAAATACTTATATATTGTTGTAATGCTTTTATTCACTTTCAATTAAATGTATTTTTTTTCTCTCTGATGAGGTGAAGTGACCAAAACACTCTATCCATCAGCTCCTGGACCGGCCCCTTTGTCAAATTTTAGAACCAGACGAACAACCATCCGCGCTCACAATTCGGAGCGTCCAATCAACCTACCATGCATGTTTTTGGAACGTGGGAGGAAACGGGAATACAACCTGCCCAGGCACGGGGCGGACATGCAAACTCCACACAGGAAGGCCGGAGCCGGATTCGAACCCACGACCTCTGCAGTGTGAGGCCATCGTGCTAACCAGTCATCCACCAATTTTTTTACATATGTTTTTTGATTTAAGAAATATAATTTTCCTGAGACACGTCCCAGCTTCTTTTCACCACCGCGCCATCTTTCTCCTCAACTCTTCCCACCGCCGCCACCGCCACATGCCCGCTTCCAAATGGCAGTCATTATACAGGACACAAAAAGTCATTTTAGTTCCGCCTGGCTTCTTCAAAGCAGCGCACTATAATTGCAGATTGAGTGGAGGGGGAACATGCTTTGGTTACATGGACTCCTGACAGAGCGCCAATGCAGGAGTGCAAAATGAGAGCAGCAAATGAAGAAGAATACGGAACAATTTACATTGTGTCCTTCTGAATTCTTCCGAGTTTATTTTGCACATTTGCCACTTCAAACCGTCTTCGCAACTGGCTGCGGACGCTGAAAGCCGAGCGGAGGACAGCTGCGAGAGCCTCCTGCTACACATTGTTGAATGCCTGTATGCGCACCTTTTGAGAACTGTATGCGCTCCACCAAGACTGCTGCACCATACAAGAGAGACGTGTCTTGTGAAGAAGCGGAATATGCCATTGTGACATGCCGTATGTACTCCGTTCGCCAGATTCTGACCCAGTGACGTATGCGCTCCGCCCAGAGTCATTCCATGTTGGATTCAATTGCGTATATGCCGCATACTAGCGAGATAATGACTGTGTGCGATGCTGCAGTGAACATCCTGTATGCACACCTTAAGTCAGATTCTCACCGAGTACTGTATGCACTCCACCAAGTGTCAGTCCGAGTTTTACTCGCTTGTAGAGGTGTACCATACAAGAGATGCCTGCATGGTGACGGAACAGAAGATGGTGCAGTGGTTCAAACATCCTGTATGCGCACCTTTGACCAGATTCTCACAAAGGACTGTATGCACTCCATCAAGTGTCATTTTGATTGCACAGATGTATCAGACGAGATGCCACCAGTATGATTCAATAAAGAAGTTGAAACGTCAACATCCTGTTTGCACAACCTTAGCCAGATTGGTATCTACAACTTCCATTGGACTGTATGCTCTCCCTACCAGTCTTTTGAATTTCATGTGACGCCACCATGCAGCAGACTTGTGTATTTTATACCATCATGACTCCGATATTATGTATGTGCACCTTCTGCCAGATTCTCACCAACAATTTGAATAGAACTGTATGCGCTCCATTAAGAATGATTATGAGTATCATTAGCTTGTACCGTTGGATCATAAAAGAAAAGCAAAGCAGAAGATGCCATCGGGACTTTCCTTTGCCAGACTCTCACAGTACTGTATGCGCTCCAGCGCGCCATTCGCGATTCTTTAGATGATTATTTAATACCGCATACTTGGTGACAAAGTGGGAGGAGATTTGATGCGACACAGGAGGCAAGACAATGACGTAACGCGGTTCAACAAGCTCCGCTGCGGCTCCGTTTCCTTCCTTGACAGACTGACGGACAGCAGAGGTGATTTTTGCTTTGGCGCAAAGAAATTATTCCTTCGACCCCAGTGGGCACTTGAAGGAAGCAAATAAAATAAAATAAATACAAATATAAAAAGAAAGCTAGCATGCTAGCGTTTGCCTGACGTGTAAAGCGTAAATGCCCCGTAGCGGTGGTTTCGCTTAAGCAAGCCAGCCTTGAAGCTCGTTATGCAGGGAGTTGAGGTTAAAAGGGAGGAAATGCTTGCCAAGTCAATAAGCGAGCGGGCTGAGGCGGAGCGAGGGGAAAAAAAGTGGTGATGGCTTCATTATGCCGCCGTGCGACTGGCTCTCATGCGAAATCAAAGTCGCCAACCCCAAACAGCACGCGTTGCATCCATGCGTGGAACTCACTGGCCTTCTCACGTACGTAAGGTGGCGCCCTAGTTTTCCACCAATCTGGAAGCTGGCTAACTGTTAGCATCCGCTTGTACTTTTTACGTAGCAATGTTCACCAATATTTGGCGATACACTTTTGTAAAGGGAAAAAAAATGACTGAGCTCTGACCTCAACCCCCCCAATCAAGCAATTACAATAAATGCTGCTTGGGTTTCCTCCGGGTACTCCGTTTTCCTCCCACATTTCAAAAACCTGCATCTGAGGTTGGTCGAACACTCTAAATTGGTTGTTGCTCTGTGAGTGCCCTGCGATTGGCTGGCAACCAGTTCAGGGTGTACCCCGCCTACTTGCCCAATGACGACTGGGATTGGCTCCAGTACGCCTGCGACCCTTGTGAGGAGGAGCGGTTCAGATAATGGATGGGTATTGCGGTCCAACCAAAAGTTGGAGTTTTTGCGGTCCAAGCAAAAGAGTTTTATCACATTTGAAAGCTAGTCTATAAAATAAATGAAAAGGGGAAAAAAAAAAACTACTACATGATGGAAAATAAATCTGATGTGAGAAAAAAAAACATTTTTGATGCAGAAAAAAATTTAAAAATTAAGTTTGAAAGCATATAATTGTGTCCTAATTAAAATTAATAAAACAAAAACATTAAAGAATATTTAAATACAAAACAAAAGTTAGCCTCCTGTAAAAAAAAACAAAAAACTACATGATTGAAAATAAATGTGATGTGAGAAAAAAAAACATTTTTGATGCAGAAAAAATAAAAAAAAATAAAGTTTGAAAAGACAAAAAAAAAAAAAATTTTTGCTGAAAAAAAATCATTGCAGTGTCAGAAAAAATGCATCTCTAATCGTACACAACGGAATAAATAAAATAAAATAATCCCAATTCACTCCAAGCAGGACTGATGTCAACAAATGACTTTTTAAACAAAAATGAACTCTTATGAGGTCAACTCAGGGTGGTGGAGGTCAAAGTTCTTCCACACCAAACTCAACCCAGCACGCCTTCTTTATAAACTTCACTTTTTTCACTCGGCTGCAGTCGCACCCACTCAAAGTGCTCCAAAACCAAGCAATGAATGATTCATGAATTGGTTTTTTCGTGACTAACGAATCACATGCTACGACCGACAAGACCGGAATTTTTTATTTTATATATATATATATATTTTTTTTTATGGTTTGTCACGTTCCTTCCAAAACCGCAGCATGGTCTGCGGGCTTAACATTTAAAGCACGTGTCACGGCACATTTGAAAAAACAGGACATCTGAAAGACATAAAACCTCGCTCCAACATTCCTGCTTCATTCTTTCCAGACACTAAATGAGATCACCAGCCCTTCGAAACATTATTATTATTTTTTTTTCCTACGTCATCTAATCGTTCGAGCTCACACGCGAGCGTCCAAGAAATGCCCCCTAGTGGCCGCGAAAGTGCACCGCTCACTTTCAGCTCAGGACTGCTGCCACTTCAACTCAATTCGAAATGACGACCAACCTAAAATAGCACACTAAGAATAACGCAAACATCTCAGGAGAATTGCCAAGTTGTCAGAAATAGTCGTTAAGAGTTGCCATTTGACCTCGAGCTGCGTTCAAATATTTGCTGAATTTTTACAACGCACAGCCCTTTAAAAAAAAAAAAAAAAAAAAGAGTTTGAAGGGATCATTTTGTCAAATATCTCATTTGATTCTCAAGTGCACACTTGCAAACTTTGGGCTGTTTATTCACTCAAAGTTCAACTTGAATAGTTGACCATGGACTTGTCAATGATTCATTTGGGAAAAAAACTGAAATATGGGAAAAAAAAAAAAAAAACACACTCCAGAAGTTGAAATGAATCAAGTAGTGGAAACAACAATCACAATGTCACATATTCGGAATTGGATACTTTTGGATGAATAAATTCAAATGAGCGAAAAGACAGCAATGAAGGCGATCAAAATGTCATACGGGAAATAAAAAAATAAAGAAACGGGGGGTCCCTAAATGCATCAGCAGACCAGTCAAAGCATGTTTTGCGGGTGACAGCTGAGCGCACCTGAAATCACTGCGGCAGCCCAGCTGTCTCCTTCTCACACACACACACAAACACTCTTCTTACCTTATCAGCATTTTTGCGATCAGTTTCAAACTCGTCTTATTCTTCTACGTCTTCAGCAAACTGTGCACCTTTTTTTTTGTTGTTGTTGTTGTTTTTTTTTGTTTTTTTTGTTAATCCAGCAACGACAGTCCAGTTGGAGACACAACAACAACGTGGGTAAGCGTGGAAAGAAAACCCAAATCCGCTATTCTTCCTCCTCCTCCTCCTCCTCCTCCTCGTCTCGTCTCGTCTTATTTAGAGTGGGGAATAATCTCTGGGTTTGTGGCTTCCGTCTACGTCCCGCTCTCCATTGGCGTGAACGTGGCGAGACTGTGGCTTGCGAAAGTATTGCTTGCACGTCACGCTCGCTCCCTCCCTCCTTCTCTCTCTCTCTCTCTCTCTCTCTCTCTCTCACACAGTAACACGGAGGTGTGTGTGGATGTGTGCGTGAATATAGACACATGATGTACCCCCCCCCCCGCCCGCCTGCAGGAATCCACACTCGTAAAGCCCCTTTTTGGACATGAATGCATTTATCATCATTATAGGCAGTTTGGCAACCATATATGCAGAGTCTATCGGAAGAGAAGCCTTTCCAGTCTCTCCGATGGTGCAAAGTTCGTCACTTTTCAAAGTGCATTTCTTCCTCACTTCCCGCCTGCGGTCAATAGGGGGCGACAGCAACAACACGGGTGGTGACACTTCATTGGGAACACCTGCACCGGGTAATGACAAGCAACTTGAGAGCAAAAAGTATTATCATGCTTAAAGAGAATATGGGGAGTCCTAAAGGTGTCACAAACACACTAGTGAAGAAAGCGCCCCCACTCAAAAAAACCCCCCAAAAAAACAAAAAAACAATTGCCTGTATTTGCACTTTAAAGTGTAAACGTATATTTAAATTTCATTTCAAATTCATCTGAAAATATGAATCCCTTATAAATGAAAGACTTACAGATCACAAAGACAAAGTGGATGTGGACATGTGGCGGAGATACCGTCACTTCCACTAACGACCCAGGCTAAAACAAACTCCTCACAGACGTAAAAATAAAATATAAAAAGATGTCGGTCATGTCATACTTCCTTGAGCCCGATTCACACTTTCAGAGGGTTGGCGTCATCTTGTGGCATGAGAGCACAAAATATGCGAATAGGCAACTTCGTTTGTGTGAAAGGTTCCATACAAAATCATCATCATAGTCAAGACAATTATCATTTTTTTCTACTTTGCACGCCGTGAAGTGAAAGAATCTTTGGCAGCGAGAACTCAGTTCAAGTTCTCCAAGTTATGCGAACCGTCCACCACTGGTGCTTTTGTGTGGGTGTTGAGAACCTTCCGGCATGCACGTATGCCTCATCGAACTATATGCTGGATAAAATAAAACGCAAACGTGTTCTGCTAGGCCATGAGTCACGTAGAGTTATGAGATCCATGAGGGATCATATCATACTTTGTTGTCTGTGTTTAGTGGAGAGTACAATCAGTCAAGTCAAATAATAAATACATACATAAATAAATAAATAAATAATGAATTGAGAAAAAGCAAAGGTCTGAAACAAAGGCATGATTGTAATCCCGCGTCCACCCGATCCTCCTCACTCCTTGCCTTCCGCACAATCCCGATCAAGTAAACCAGCCATCGTAAAATTAATTTCCCCATCAAGCAAGACTGGCGCTGCCTTGCGATAACAATCGTTCCTAAGCGGATAAATCTAATCCTGCAATGTCGAGACCGTGCCTGGAGATTGACTTGTTTATGGTCGCAACCCAAGCAAGTCAAGATCAGCGAAAAGCCGTGGAGGGTCTTGAACACCAAGGTGATATCTCTCAAAAATAAAAATAAAAATAATACTAAAAAAAAAAAAAGCACAACTCGGCGGTCCTTGGCTGAGACAAATTCTCATCTTGGAATCTGTCAAAAGTGATGGACGGCTGAGCATGTGGGCTCACTTTCTGGCGCAATTAAAGCTTCGCCATAATTTGAGGTCTTGGGAGTCGTGGCATTGGAGAGAATGTGCCACTTTATGATGGAAATGATTGCAAAGATGGATTAGTGTTATTATGTACGCGATAGCAAAGAGGTGCTTTACGGTTTGGCCCCGTGCCACTTGGCTTTACTATCAGATCATAACTCACATCGGCACCAAAATTCCCTCTCTTGGGGTGAAGGATCATCTGAGATTGCCGGATATAAAACGCGACAACGGGAAAAGCACGGTTGGAGACGACAGCTTGAAATTAAAATGATTTTTTATTTTTTTTTTCTCCAGGAAGGATGTCGTATTTATTGGTTGCGACTGTAAAGGAACGAAGCGTCTTTGATTAGCTCGTGGAGCTAATTAATTGATCTCGCGGGATTTGATGTATTTGGCAGGAAACAAGTTGAAAAACACATGGGTGTGGGGAAGCGTTTTGGTGTCCCAGGTTGGTTGTTACTGGGTCACAGATCATCACGGAAAAGGGCCGCGAGCTATTTTATTGATCACTCATCAGTTTCACAATTTCTTGGCTTTTGGATTCATGGCGGTGAGCCCAGATACCGAAAATAGGAAATCTGAACAATTTTGGGATGTCAGTCTAAAAGTTTCACTGGAACCCAAAAATGAATACATTTTAGTAAACGAAAACAAAACAACTAAAACAAAAAGCGAAAGGACATTTTTGTTAGAGATAAAAATAAAAACTAAAAGAATTTAGAAAAAAATAATTCAGATTTTTTTTTTTATTTAATACACAAGGCTTTTGAGGTTAATTTCAAAAGTATTTTTTTACCAATATTAACGGCATAGCAGTTTCCCGGAAGATGAAAAGGTTGAACAGTTGTCCGGGAGTTGTAGTCCTCTTAATGTTTGCTGCACAGAAGCGACATCATCAAGCAGCAGCCAATAAAAAAAATTGCTAGCAAAATGACGTCGCTCGTCAGAATCGTAAAACGCAAACTGTACTCGTGTTATCAAAATGATTTGAAAAAATATTTCTGTAGAATTTTCACTGCACAATGCTTGCAAATTTTTTTTTTTTAAATCTTGCTGACATGTAAAGCACTCCTTTTTTAAAACTAAAACTAATATTAAAACCAAGTAAAAAAAACTAAAACTAAGTGTTTTTGAAAAAACTAAAACCAATAAAAACGAACAAACCCGCCCTGAAAACTCATTATCCATCCATCCATTATCTGTACTGCTTCTCCTAGCAAGGGCTGCAGGGGGCGCCGGAGCCTATCCCAGCCGTCTTCGGGCAGTAGGCGGGGGACACCCTGAACTGGTTGCCAGCCAATCGCAGGCCACACAGAGACGAACAACCACCTGCTCTCACAATCACACCTGGGGGCAATTTAGAGTGTCCAATCAACCTGCCATGCATGTTTTCGGAATGTGGGAGGAAACCAGAATACCCGGAGAAAACCCACGCAAGCACAGGGAGAACATGCAAACTCTTCACAGGAAGGCCTGAGCTGGACTCAAACTCACGACCTCTGCCAATGAGTTACGTATCAATTAGGTCCATCAGGAGTCCGACTGGGACTGAGTGGAGGAGCTCAAATGAAGCATTTGAGGAAAAATGTGGGTGGGGGGGATGCACAAGGAATGAACACCCACCTGCTAAAGTGTCCAGTTTAAGACATCTGTCGCGCCGAAATTCTGCTGACGTGTAAACTGTGAGTATCACTTAACGGCATTTCAAGTGTGTGCACTTCAATTGTGAGCCGCTGGTGCTTGCCAGAAAATTAATAGACAACAAATGTGATCATTAACCCATCTAATAAGGCGGGCAACCATTCTGCAGGTCATTAAAACGAAAGCTTTGGTGGATTTTCTAATTGGACGACAATGAAAAATAAAAGAGATCGCTGGACTTGAATACGTTACGGGTGTGGACCGCTGCCCCTTTTTCAAAGTCACCCACCTTTGAGCATTTGCGTATTTTCGCGCTTTCCCCCGACAAAAACATCATGTCATTCTATCTTCATCACTTGGTGGGCATTTACGAGAAGCGTCCGCGCTGCCCCCCCCCGGCCCCGCCCGTGCATCCCTGCGCTATTTATCACAGGCCGTTGTTTGCAGCGGCTCCTCCATTTTACAGTTCAGTGTTCATGAAAAGGCGCTCGCACCACTGATGCTATCTGTCAAGCACTCCCGCCAAAGCGCACGCACGCGTTCTCTCTTTCAGGCCAGTGGTCCTTCCGCAACTGACATTTTCACAAGCGCACCTTCATCAGTTTTACCCTTCGTCGCCATCGTGGAGGGGGAGGTGGGGATGTTGACGCGGCGGCGGAGTGCTGACAAGGCTATCTTCAATTCAAATTGATGGTGGGAAGAACTTTCGGATGTGCCATTACAGTCCACTGCCTCTGCTGCTGCACAATCGAGAGAGCTGAGCTGCCTCCTGAAGTTCGGGTTAAAGGTGTGGAGATGGAGTTGGTGGTTATGGGAAAGGTTGTTTTCGGAAATGAAATCGCTAACACTTAAATTGAAAGAAAAAAACATTTTCCTTCAAGAAATAAAATAAAAAGGAAAATCCTTTGAGAAAACTAAACTGAAACTACATTCATAAAATTAACTACCGTATTTTCCGGACTATAAGTTGCTACTTTTTTCCTAGATTTTGAACCATGCGGCTTCTCTGTGGATTTTTCTTTCACCAGTAGGAGGGCGCTATAGTTCAGAAAATGCATTAACATTAAATTAATTAATAAAAAAAAATACTTATATGTATATATATATATATATATATATATATATATATATATATATATATTTTTTTTTTAATATTGCTGCGGCTTATATGCGGGTGCGGTACAAAAAACTATCGTTACGACAATAATTTCCTTGTTTTTGTCTTTGGTAATTAATTTATTACACGAGGTTTGGAGGTGACTTCAAATGTATTTAGTTTGCTATTTCTGCACGGCCGTTAGCCACAAAAAGAGAAGGTTGTCTGGGAGTTGTAGTTCCCTCAATGTGTGTCGCACAAAAGCAACGTCATCAAGCAGCATAAATTAAAAAAAGAGCCAGCAGATGACGTCGCTTCTCCGAGACGAGTTTGTTCCGTGTGGCTCTTTGGCTCGAATGGCTCTTGACATTTAAGTCAGCCCCCAATTTTTTTTTTCATTCATGAAAAAAATAGAAACAGTATATAAAGAAAAGGTACGCTGTACAAACGCGTTTAATAATTCTCATCAAGAATTCCCTTCACAAATCCACTTTAGAAGTTGGCAACAAGGCATCCTTGCTCTCTTTAATTAGGGTGCATACATGCATGCATCCAACTTTGGAAGCGGTATTATGCACTGCAGTTATTGTAATTCAAAGTCTGTGGACTGTGAATCTCGCCTCCTGTATTATCAAAATATTTTAAAATAATATTTGGATTGAATTCTTACCATACAATACTGGTGTTTTTATTATCTTGCGCACAAGTAAAACACCACATTTTTTAGAAACCAAAACTAAGTCTAATACTAACTGCATTAAAAGTGTTTTTGAAAAAAAAAAAAAAAAACTAAAACTAATTAAAACTAACAAAAAAACCCAGCAAAAATTAACTAGAATTATATAATTCTAACTTTTTCCAGTTTCTGAGATATATTTAAGATTGGCGTGAATGCTACTAAATCTTCATTTTTTGGTTGGAGATTGTTGGCAAGAGTTGAGTGTTATTTTTGAAAGTATTATTTTGGAGGCTTTTTGACTTTAATAGACAAGACAGCGAAAGAAGAGGTAGGAAGCAGGAGGAAGCGAACAGCCAGCAAGAAAGAGCCGCTCGGCACAGGATTCGCACCGGGGTCGCCTCGACACAAGGAGCTGGTACGCTACCAAGCTAGCAAACGTCACCCCAAGTTGGGGGTTCGGAGTCGTTCCCACTCAATTCTCAGTTCGGCGTGAGGATTTTTAAATCATTGTTAGGGTTTAAGGATTATTGTTAGGTTTAGGCAGTGGTGGGCCGTCAAGGCCTGCAAGAGCTTCTCTGCTGGCCTAACATCATCACGAAATCATTCTTCACAATGATGTCATATTATATCCTAGTGATAGTTTTTATCCAATCAAATTTCAGCTAGCTCATGTTGCTAGGCAGATTTCATGATACCAGCAGAATGCGCTATTCGTCCGAGGCCTTCAGACAAAACGGTGCCGGCGGCTGTTCTGTCAAGGTTCGGAGTTTTTGTTTGGGTTAGCTTTATTCCTCACTTTGTAAACATTCAAAATGAAAAGTGAATTGTCAGGAAGCGTGCACGCGAAGAAAGAAGTGAAGGGAGTGTTTGTGAAAGCGCGTGGCGGAGCAAGGTGCCTCATTCAGCAGCTCCGAGGTTTATGGGATGGCTCCCAGCTGTCACTCCGCTGTTGTGAATCGGCGGTGCCGTAATATCTTAATTGTTTCAAATTAAATGCTCGTAAACGCGGCAAAGGCAAATTAGTTTGCTTCCCCGCCATCCACCTCGCCCTCGCCTTTCTCCGGGTAATCCAAAGCAGCCCCTCGACTTGCATTTGCGAGGGAGGCGGTGGAAATGGTGGAATGGGCTCCGGCGTGACATTACTGGAGTTAGCTGGTGTGGAATTAGTTTTTTATGGGTTGTTAGCAGCCAACCAATCAGGGCGCGAGGGGCTCCCTCATTTTTTTCCCCGTTACCAGTCCTGCTTTTGTGTAACGTCATAAACGGAAACCATCCCCGCGGGGATTCGCAGCAGCACAGGTTTCAGGTGCGCACGCACGCCAAAAAGTCGGAGGATAATCACACCGTCGCCAAATTATTCTCCCCGCCGTATGAACACAGCGAGGCTCTTTTAAACACAATTCTCACTCTGAATGGATCTCGGCATTTCCATTTAGCCGCGGTTAACTTGACACCCTCCACTCCACTCCCCGCGTGGAAAAAGAGCATCTCCGAACGAAGCCCCCACCGGGCGACTCAGGAAGGCAATTATGCGGCATTACATGTTGCAAAGTGGTTCCGTGGCAGGGGCGGCCAGAGCGATTATCGTCAAAACAGCGAAGGGACGACGTTGCTCTCGGAAGCTCAAAAGCGTCGTCGTTGCTCGGCGCTGGAGAGAAAATGTTTCCATCGGCAACCACGACATATGTTCTCTTTGTTATTTTGCTGATTTAAATAAAAGCAGTGATTTGATGTTAATGAAAACTTGGCGGAATAACCATTTAATGATCCAGATCTTCAGCATTTTGCCAACCGCCGGGGACTTTCGGTACCCGGCGAAACAACAAATATTTCATTGATCATCAGAGTCTGAAAGAAGTTTTCTTCGGGGGAATCTTTGCTTCCACTTATCTCCGTCCCGCGGTACGGAAGGAAAATAGCCAGCCCACGCGCAAGAAAATTTGTAAAAAAAAATAAATAATAAACACTTTTTCTTGAGAAAAGAGGAAAAGGCAAAATAATGATACAAAAGGGGAAAAGATCTGACGTCTTGAAAATATGAGCATTCCTGCTTGTAATATGGCTTCATCACTCCAGGTGAGTCTCACGCTCAGCGTAATTCGTGGCGACAGGACCGCAAATGAGGCATCCGAAGATTTCGAAACCGCAGAATACAAAAATACCTTGGCTGCTTTTCTGGCATCCTCTCATTGGGAAGTGGGAATTTGACGCGAACCAAAACGCAACGAGACTGGACATTGGTAACACATCTTGCGCAGAACGCTTGAAAATGATGACCAGTCATTACTGCTAAATAGAAAAACATTCACAGTTGTATTTTTTGTCGTGCTGTTAAGCGATTGCATTTTTTTAACTAATTAATCGCAAAAAATTGCCATAATTAATTGCGATTAATCGCATTTTAACCGATATTTACTTGAATAATATCTTGGGATTCATGTAAAATCACCAAATATAAAGTAGATTTGAATTGAAAGAAACATCCACAGAAAAGCCGCAGCGTTGTATTCGTTGCATGGTTCAAAATCAAGGAAAAAAGTAGCGGTTTATAATCCGGAAAACACAGTCGTTAAAAAAAATGTGATTAATCGCAATGAATTACGGATTTTTTTTTTTAAGCAGTGATGACTGGCCATTATTTTTTGAGTGTCCTGCACGTCACCATTTAATTCTCCAGAACTCAAAATGAACTGAGTTAAAATATTTAACTGTGTTAGAAATTTTCAAATGAATCTCCAAAGTTAACCTATTTTTTTTTTGTCATCTGCTTTTATTCGATTCTCTGCCTGTCTGTCAAAATATCGCTTCACGGGAACGACCATGTCAGTTTTTGATTGCCATCGCTCTGGATTTTTCATACGGGAATGCTGCATGCTAAATAAGAGACGCCCCAAAAAAAAAAAATCAGAGGTGCAGATAATGAAGTGGAAAATGTATGGTCTATTTTAGCGACATGGCCGACAAGCAGTTTCGCACAACCGCCTCCTCCGAGTTGTTTGGTATGCCACGCCGTCGTCGGGCATACGGCCGACCCTTTGCACCCTGCGTGCCTCTCTCTCCCACTCCCCGCCATGTTTGTGGCCTTGTCGCTGTGTGCACATCTAATGGCCGGGGTGTAATCCACCGGCTAATCTGCTGACAGTCTGTGTGACATGGTATTAGTTTTGTGTCACTGCTTGCCACACTGTGCCGTGCGACTCAACTCGACGGCTTTTGCGGGTCGCAAAAAGAGAGCCGTCGCAGCAAGACTGTTGGTAAAACCGCCGACGTGTGTGATCAGCCGTTGGTAAACGTATTTGCGTTGCCAAGCGGACGCCGGAACACAAAGTTCATTCCAAGATCCTTTTTGAGTTTTAATAAGACAGCAGGTCAGAGCTCTTGGTGGACTCCGGATGAAAAGTGGCCTCATCACGGTGCTTTCACTGCAAATCGGACGCAATTGAGAAGCAAATTTAGATTTGTTCTCACTGCAATGAGTTGTGAGGTGGAAGCTGAATAAACGTTTTGATTTTAGAACGTCATGGAAACAATTGACCGTATTTTCCGGACGATAAGCCGCTACTTTTTTTCCTCGATTTTGAACCATGCGGTTTATACAACGGTGCGCCTTTTCCGTGGATTTTTCTTTCACCACTAGGGGCGCTCTATAGTTCAGAAAATACGCTAAATAAATCTCAATTTTTCTTGTCTTGAGTCTGTTCTGTTTTAAGTAGCAAAGTTGTTGCCGTGTTAAAAGGCACAGTTTGAACAATCTGTTTATGTACCTTTATGTGCATTCACAGTACAAAACTAATTTTTTTCCAACATAGAAAACTGCGGCTTATAGCCTGGCGCGGCTTGTATATCGTTTTTGGGGGTGTTGCCGCAGTTTATATTCAGGCGCGCCTTATAGTCTGGATTTTTTAATTATTATTTTAAATCTATTTATTTATTTATTTGGGGAGCTGCTGCGGCTTATATACAGGCACACTTTATAGTTTGGAAATTACGGTAGCGGGCTCGAAAGGTGCATTACATTGACCACGACTTACGACTTGCCATTTCATTTTGATTAGAAAACATGAAAATTAATTAGGAATTTTCCAATGTGCAGCCGATTACGCTTTTTAATCCATTCTTTTTTTTTCTCTACAATTTAAATGGAATAACTCACATCGTGACAGAATAAGTTTAACCATTCCCTTTTTTTCTTCCGTTTCTTTTATATGCAGCATTAGATTACTCACTAAGCTAGGATGGAGAAATCAACCACTGTGCGGCATTCTTGTTGAGCCTCGGTGAAGGTCTTTTGTCCGGCGGGTTGAGCTTTGGCCTCAGCCTGAGATGTGCAGAAATGCATCGGGCTTTCTGACTGCTCGAGGGGAAGTTGCAGGAAAGATTGCTTTAACCCCCCCCTTCCTGACGCTGATAACCTGGCCGAGGCTTTGGGGCCAAGCGGTAGCAAGTCAACTTTAAGACGACTTTTAATTACTGGGCCTTTGAAAAAAAGGGATAAAGGTGAGAGCAGAATGCCTGCATGCTTTGGAAAGAGATTTAGCTTGTGATGAGATTGTCGTTTTTTTTAGTTATTTATTTTTTTTATTAGTTTTTTTTCAGTTCCATCAGGCACTATGTAGAAAGTCGGAGGAATGTGGGAGGAAACCGGAGTACCCGGTAGTGATGGGTAAATGAAGCTTCAAATCTGCTTCATGAAGCAGTTGTAGTATTTTTGGACTCCTGTAGGTGGCGCTCTCTGTTGCCATTTTTTAAAACTTTTATTTAACCCCACAGTGCCATCTAGAGGACTCAAAAATACAACACCTGGTTCATGAAGCAAATTTGAAGCTTCATTTACCCATCACTAGTACCCGGAGAAAACCCACTCAGGCACAGGGTGGCAGGTTGCCGGCACTGTAAGCGCAGAGCGAAGATGGGGTGGACGGTGCAAAATAACTTCAAGAAAGTCAACGAGAGGCTGTTTTGATTTTCGACTGAATCTCATCAACCATCCGAGAGCAACCGATCGTAACGTATCGCATGTGATGCCGTCGCATTGTTGCCGACCCCCTTTGCCATGCGGCGGGTGGGATGGGAGCGATTATCGGCACGAAAGCGGAAGCGTGTCTCGTGTGAAACGTAGCTTGCCAAAATACTGTCAGAGGCGCAGAGGCTTGACGGCTCGTCCGGCCGTGGCCTCGTCGCTTTGTCCTCTCCAGCTGTTGTTTGTCGGAGAGTGAGGAGAAGGCGAGACACTTTGCGCAACGTCATCAAGTGACAAGATACGGGATTGCGTTTTGTTATACTAATGAGGTGATGCCGCCGGTGGAGCGTCACAATTACTGTTTTGTGCATAATGGAGGTAAAGACACGTAGAGGGAAAGAAATGTAATTTTATGCCTCACAGGTACGGCTGTAGCGCTACATCTATTAGGATACAATCCAGATGTGTTCCCATGCGGAACATATTAGGCGGGGAAGAATCTTTAGGGCCTCATTCTAATCCGGAAACAAATACAGTGCAGCTCAGCCTCTGGCAATCAGCAAACTTGTTAAATGCTTCGGAAATGCCGCCGTTTCAGTTTTCCTATTTTCACGCTTCTGACTGGTCGAACAGTTAGTTCAAATAAATTTTATTTTCTCACGGTCTGTCTCGCTCTATTTATCAGTGGTGGGCGGTCAAGGCCTTCAAGGCCTCCTCTGCTGGCCAAACATAATCAAAATATCCTGATCATATTTGTCACTTTGATGTCATATTTTATCCTAGTGTTGAATTTTTAGAATTCAGCTAGCTCGTGTTGCCGGGCAGATTTCATAATTCCAATATTTATTATAAATTATTTATTTGAGACTCTTTCATTTAATTACGACTGTATTTAAAAAAAAAAAAAAAAAAGTTGAATTTTTGAATGTCATCCAACGTCTTCCCGTTTACACACAAGTGAAAAGAAAGTTTGTGTCCTGAGAAGGAACAAGATTTCCCAATCACTAAAACATCTTATTCAGCACCAAGAAAAATGAAACCCGATGGACTCATCGAACTGAGCAATTTTGTTGCAACAGAAGCATTCAATATTTGATTCTCAGCATACTCACAAATAGAAAAGGTTGCCGTGTTGTGCAGTACGTAAATCGCAATCTCATTCAAATTGCCACTTGTGCACAATATGCTCGGTCAAAACAAAGCCATATAGCGTTGCGTGAAACAAATGGCAAATAATCTATACCACGGTTCCTGTGGATGTCGACATGAGTGCTTTCCCGCATTAAAATTCCCATTACGAAACAACGTACACATGATCAAGCGGGTTGACGGTGAGCGTTGGCCGGAGAGCCACTCCACACTTAGTAGATCAACCTAATTAAAACATAAATCGGCACAATTGAGCCGGATAGAGGACGGCGGGTGGAGGGGGGGGGGCCTTCAGAGACACACTGATGCACTTTTGCAACAATTGCTCCGGATTTGCATCGAACCGAATGTAGACTGGTTGTAAATGAAATCAATATCAAAAAGCAGTGGTCGGCTTGACAATTAGAGAATTATAACGAGGCAGAAAGCGCCGGACGCAATTTTTTGCGCCTTTTGTCACGACTTTAGTTCATTGGAACGGTACAGCTTCTTCATGCTGGGAAAGGCCGAAAAATGGCTGGACAGGTCATTAGGTACACCTGTTAAGTGGAATTATACTCATGTTTGAGTGGCGCTATCATATAAATATCGTATTTGCCGCTACTTTTTTCCTCGACTTTGAACCATGCGGCTTTTTTGTGGATTTTTCTGTCACCACTAGGGGGCGCTCTATACTTCAGAAAATATGTAAATAATTTTTTTTTCTTGGGTCTGTTTGAATTAGCAAAGTTGTTACCATGTTTAAAGGCACTGTTTTTAGAATCTGTTTATGGACATTTCTGTGCATTGACAGTACAAAATTGTTTTGTACATGCAGTAAACGACTCATTTTTTCAACAGAGAAAAATGCGGCTTTTTGTCTGGTGCGGCTTGTATATCGCGATTTTTGCTGCTGCTGCTTAGATACAAATGCGCTTTATAGTCCAGAAATTACTGTAAATGTATAAGCTGTATAAGTGTCAAGCTAAACTCACAACCAATAATAAAATCTCAATAACGATATTAAGATGTTGAATGAAGAAAAAAAACAACTCGAGAATCAATTGAAATGTTCTTATCTTAATCTTGGTCAGTCATTATAGTAATTTAATAAAATCATGAGTATAAGTGCGATTAAATAAATTACCCTAATTTTTGGACTATAAAGCGCACCTTTATAGAAGACGCGGCAACTCTATTATCGGGAAAAAAAAGATAGACAAGCCGCATCATGCTAAAGGCCGCAGTTTTCTACGTTGAAAAAAAAAAAAAGATTCTTCAAACAGTCCCTTTTAACACGGCAACAATCTTGATAATTAAAAAAAAAAATTGAAATTATTCGAGCATATTTTCTGAACTATAGAGCGCCCCTAGTGGTGAAAGAAAAATCCACAGAAAAGCCGCACCGTTATATTAACCACATGGTTCAAAATCTAAGAAATAAGTAGCGGCTTATTGTCCGGAAAATACAGTATAAAAATGAAATCATTTGGACTTTGTCTTTACAATGATGACCCGTCCCCTAATATCCTTGAAAAAAAATAAATAAATAAAAAAGTTCAGGGTTCAGTCCCAAAGCTGTTTTCTCTTATTTCCCTCACGCTAACTTTGCGTGACGCCAGAACAGAAGCACGGGAGCTGTGCTGCGGAGGTGCCATGTGGTCGAGCCGAAGTCCCCCTGAAGAACAGCTCTGGGCGCACACCTGAGCCCCGTCGTGCCGAGCGCATGCAGTCATCTTGACGTGAGCCGACAGTAGCGACCATTAGCCATTCCCAGGCTCAAATGAGTAGACAGGTGAGCGCAGGAGCGTGTGGCGGCGGAGGGGGGTTGTTTGCTGCCAAAACCCAGTGGGCTGTGCAGCAAAGATTGGCAGCAACAGAGGAGAAGGAAGAGCCGGTCAACAAGAGATAGCGGAGAGTGGAAAGCGCGGTAAAGGCCATTATTTTCTCCTCACGTAGGCGACCAAACCTCAAAGACACTTTCATCCAGCCTCAGCCTCAGGTTGCTCCAACAATGTCTTCTTAACAGTCACACGGCAACATTTGACTCCAGCGGTGAGGAAATAAATCAATTAACGCATTCAATGTCGGACATTTGCGCTCATCGCAACACCAGAGTGCCACAGATTGATTCTTCAAGACCCACAGAAAATTCTATTCCGTGATTATTTTTAAACCAAATTTAGCAAATAAGATGGTGGACGACTGCTTAGCACGATGGCCTCACAGTGCAGATGTCGTGGGTTCGATTCCGGCTGCGGCCTTCCTGTGTGGAGTTTGCATGTTCTCCCCGTGTCTGCGTGGCTTTTCTCCGGGTATTCCGGGTTCCTCCCACATTCCAAAAACATGCATGGCAGGTTGATTGGACGCTCTGAATTGCCCCGAGGTGTGAGTGTGAGCGCGAATGGTTGTTTGTCTACGTCTGCCCTGCGATTGGCTGGCAACCAGTTCAGGGTGTACCCCGCCTACTTCCCAAAAGACAGCTGGGATCGGCGCCAACACCCCCTCGCAACCCTTGTGAGGAGAAGCGGTCGAGATGATGGATGGATAATTACTTTTCAGGGCAAGTTTGTTGGTTTTTAATTGGTTTGAGTTTTTTCTGTTTGTTTTTGTATTAGTTTTAGTTTTTAAAAAGAAGTGCTTTACAGGTGAGCATCCATGTGTGCCCTGCGATTGGCTGGCAACCAGTTCAGGATGTACCCCGCCTACTGCCCGGAGATGGCTCCAGTACCCCACAAATAATGGATGGATGGAAATCAAAACAGTCAGTGCCATGGACGAGTTATGTCGTCAATCTTTTTGCATTTAAAGGAGTAACGACTGGACGAGCGTTTGACAAAAAAAACAACAGCAAATCACAGCTGGAGAATCAAACCAATCAGTGCCACCGTCAAGTTTTGTCGCTGATTTTGCCGCCATGACTGTACGATGATAAATCACAGCAGACTCAAGACACGGTAGTTGAACAGGGTCGGCGATAAAATCAAAATCTTGTTTGATTATTACAACTTTCATGACTTCCGCTGCAATAACAACAAAAAAAATCAATGAAAGCATCGGTCCACGTGCGTTGTCATCACCTGCTTGCTAATGACGCAGAACAAGCCTCATGAAAGCCCGTGACCAAACAATATGAACCGAGCAGAAGTGAGACTAAAAAAAACACAAAGAATTAAAGCACGACTGACTAATAAACTACGACATGTCCAAGGTCTTGCACTAATTATGCCCCCGCTGCTACAAACTGTTCAAATCCGCCATGTTCGCCAAAATGCTTTTTTTTTTTTTTTCCTTCTTCTCACACTCTCATTTAAATGAACATTTGTCGCAGAACCCGCACGACAAATACAGATACGAGTCAATCGTGGTGGCCTATCATAGCAATCCCCAGACAGTGTGCAAATGTGGATTGAATTGCACAAGACCAGAGGGAAACAGACAGGGTGAGAAATAGCATCCACCGCCTTTTTTGTTTTTGTGTTTCCGGGCGGAAAACTTCGCTCCAATGATTTGATGGTTCATCTCGCAAACTGTCAAAAAAAAAAAAAAAAAAACACTCATAGGCATCCCAAAAGTTTGTACCGTCCGCAGCACAGTAAATATTCCTTGCGTCTTTGCATGTTCACCGCACACAAGAAGAATAGAGTTATTATTTTGTTGTGTGAGATTTTTGGAGGATTTTTGAATCTGAAAATAGGAGAAAACTGCCTGACTGTATTGCGGATTAAACTTTTGTCTAAAATAGCAGCTTCAGCGTAGGCTGACTAATATACGCTACGTTTTACGCTTACGATGCAGGCGTGGCAATTGTGTGCCACAATTCTTAACCAATCAGGAGTCGGACACGAGGGCTGATTCTGATTGGCTGTTTAGAACAGGAGTGTTTTGGTCACCTCACCTCAACGGAGAAAAGAAATACATTTAATTTGAAATGAAAGTAAACAAAAGCATTACAAACAAAATATATGACTTTGAAAAAAACCCACAGAATGTAGAAAATAAAATTTACAAGGTTGAATTTTTTTCAAGTTGGGCGGGCCGCATTAAAACATCCAACGGGCCGCATTTGGCCCCCGGGCCGTAGTTTGCCCACCCCTGCCCAAGGGGAACTAATTTGTTCCAGGAACATTTCCACGAGTCCTTTCTCTTCAACATCCCAGGTAGAATGAATCGACTTTTGGGCGTCTATATCCGTCAATGGCAGTGAATGAGTTGATGTGAGTATTGTGCAAATCCTACCACCGGTGCAGCTCCAAAAAAAAAAAAAAAAAAACTCAAGCCAGCGCTTACCTTTCAGCACCCAAGCAGACTTCCCGGGAGTTCAAGAGCTGCGGGACGACAAGAAAAAAGGCCATCAACATTGATAATAACAACATGAACATGCGAAAGCATCGTAATCACAGGTAGACGGTGTAAAGGGCAAACATTTATTTCGCACTGATTACACTTGACAGGGTCAGGCGTTGAAACATTCTCTAATGTGGAACAATAACTCCAAGTAGTTCCCGACTATCGTTTTTTCGGGGGTGCCACTTAAAAAGGTTAAAGATGGAGTGCTGGGGAGGTTAGCACATCAGCGTTCAAGGTCTTTAGATGAATGCCAAGCTCACTTTCAAAAGCATCGAGAGAGAATTAATCATGTGATTGATGGCCGGCATCTCTGCGCGCGCTGCTCCCCCTTGTTTTCCAGCTGGGAGATAAAAATTCATGCTTGGCAATGGTGGCCAGAGCAATTGATTCTGGCAGGCAGTGCAGCGCGAGGGGGCTAAGCGTGTGAATAGCTGCCGTCAAAAAAAGCTGAAGGGGGGGAGGGGGGGGGGTTGGATTTATTCCTAGTTCATATGCAAGCCGTATCGCGGAATTGCTGAGACGACTGTTGTACAGTGTCGCTGCCATTTCACATAATCACTAGTGACTCTTGTCGCAGGCTTACGGGTGCCACGTCTTATCAACGCACGCAACGAACGCCCGCCGCCATTTGCTCGGACGTGACAAATCCTTTACAATTCCAAAATCATCGCGTTGTAATTACCGCCGACTGGAACTAGGTCTACGCGTCGGCTTATCGGCGCAAACGTGACATTTTTACAATCTGATTTTTCACCGCGCACGGCGAAGGGAGAGCAGAAGTTAATTGCCGGGCCCGATTGGTCGGATCCACAACAACTGTATCCTGGCCGGTCAAGGAGCGCCGCAAATGATTAACGACCACGCTCCACTTATCAGCAGGTCATAAGGAAGCCACCTGTCTGCAGTTCTTCTGCCCTACGAAGATTTATGGCTCATAACTGGCCTTGAATGAAGCCACTCTGCTACATACGCTACCGCTAGGGACCGACAGGGCGGAGTTTAGTCGGATTATGCAAAGCCAATTTGCCGAAAGGTAAGACAGGAGAAATAACCTGTTGAATCATGCTTGGATCTGAGTGATGTGACACATTTGGCAGTTTGTGGCGAGAATTCCGTGGACATCAAGATATCTAATGTAGCAGGTGAGAAAAATGCATCCACCCGCTTTTCATCCCAAGGGCTGCAGGGGGCGCTGGAGCCTACCCCAGCGGACTTTGGACAGTAGGCGGAGCACACCCTGAACTAGTTGCCAGCCAATCGCAGGGCACACAAAGACGGACAACCATCTGCGCTCGTGGCAATTTAGAGTGTCCAATCAACCTGCCAGAAACGTCTTTGGAATGTGGGAGGAAACCAGAATACCCGGAGAAAACCCACGCAGGCACGGGGAGAACATAAAAACTCCACGCAAGAAGGCCGGAGCCACGACGTTTGCACCGTGAGGCCATCGTGCCGAAATTCTTAAAGTGTTGAGATGCCAAAGTGACGATTTCCGACGTTGTTGGGATCGTTCCCCGCGGAATAAAACCGATAGCACGGTTCAATGGTCGGTACAGTATCTGTGGCGGTTCATTAAAATGAGACGAATGCTGGAAAATCCAACTTCCTATTCCACTACAATCTGAGTTTTGATCAAGATTAGAGAGATATCGTCTCTGGGTCACCGTCCCCACGCGTGGTATTTTTTTTCCCCCGCGGAAATTCTCGGTAGATTGCCCCTCGTGACAGCCACCCATCAACCTGGGTGCAATTTAAAAAGCCTGCCAGTCCACCGGGCTGCCTATCAGCCTAGCTGCCAGAGCTCAGACAGGAACTCCACTGCGAGCAAACTCTGATGTCAGCGAGCTTTCCCCAAAGTCCAATGGGTGAAGGGGCGAACGACGCGTTCTCAAAGATGGGTGAAGGGGGAATGACAGAACACATTAGTGTGTGTCGGGACACGGACGTGTTTTTCCTCGTCGCCGCCTTAAACGCCGAGACGACGACCCACCACTTCATCGTGCCGTCATGTGTGCGTCGGAAGTGGCTCCCCCTGCTGGAAAGCGGCGAAACTTGCATGGAACAATCAAGCGAAAACAGTCCAGGCTGGAGGATTGGCAGTCTGCTGCCGCACACGTCTCTCCGCCATATGTCTTTGTCAGAAATATTTGCTGGGTGCTGATTGCGGGAGAGGAAATCAGTCCCCAGTTGCTGAGCGTCTCGACGGGCGAAGTCGACATCGAACGGAGCAACTGGCCGGCGATGACAGTCAAAGACGGACCATCTGGTCTCTGTGGTCTAATCGTCGTTTAGCGGAGGAGACGAACAGTTCACGTCTAGCAGCAGTCAGAGACGGATGGCAAATCAGATTTTTTGTTATTGACCGGTCAAAGACGTAAGCTAAGTGCTAAGTTGGGATAAAAACCGAACACACACTTAGCGTATTTTCCGGACTATAAACCCATACTTTTTTTCCCTAGATTTTGAACCATGAGGCTCATACAACGTTGCAGCTTTTTTGTGGTTTTTTCTTTCACCACTAGGGGCGCTCTATAAATCAGAAAATACGCTAAATAAATCTCAATTTTATTTTTTTTCTCTTGCGTCTGTTCTGTTTTAATGAGCAAAGTTGTTGCTGTGTCAAAAGGCACCGTTTTAACAATCTGTTTATGTACCTTTATGTGTATTCACAGAACAAAATCATTCTGTACATGCAGTAAACAATTTTTTTTCAACATGGAAAGCTGCAGCTTTTAGCCTGATGTGGCTTGCATATCGTTTATTAATTAATTAATTTATTTATTTATTTATTTATAAATGAATTTATTTATTTATTTTCAAGAGTTGCTGCGGCTTATAGTCTGATGCGGCTTAAATGTCGTTTTTTATTTATTTATTTATTTATTTTAATTTTAATTTTATTTTTAAAGAGTTGCTGCGGCTTATAGTCTGATGCGTCTTAAAGGTCGTTTTTTATTTATTTATTTATTTTACTTTTATTTTTAAAGAGTTGCTGCGGCTTATAGTCTGATGCGGCTTAAATGCCGGTTTTTATTTATTTATTTATTTATTTATTTATTTTAATTTTAAGAGTTGCTGCGGCTTATACTCAGGTGTGTTTTATAGTCTGGAAAATACAGTATATGTCGGTAAAATGCATTTTAAAGATGCCTCAAGTTCCATCTAAAAGCCTTTAAAAAAACAACAAAAAAAAACACTCCAACCCACTTTCTCTTGCTCCATACAATATTTTGGCCTCATTGAACCCCAAGCTCATCTTTTGTACCAAATTGAGCGCAGCAAACGATTCCATCGTTCGCCATTCGCGGCTCGGCGTAGTCTCTTTTTCCCCGTACATTGTGAAAAAAAATGCTGAGCACCAATTTAACAAAGTCATGACTTCCTTTTAAGGTTCAATGTTGATGCCTTATTCTTACGAGAACAACATTGAAATTTAACTTTATTTTACAGTTGCGACGAACAAATTAATTGGCACGGACGCTCCTGCCGCGCGAGCAAATAGCCGCCGTTATGCTCTCAAGTGAACGTCTCAGCAAAGAAGGAAAAGGCCGAGGCTATTTTCAACGACTGCTTCTGGACCGACGGCAGCTCATTGTGCTGCACGCTTTCGGTTCATTGTGCAGTCGCAACGGCAGCAGCGGCGTGTTTGCCAACAGCCACAAGAGCAATTGGAACAAAAGCTCCGGTTGGCTGGGTCACACTGTCATTTACCTGAGGGCTGTAGGCATGTTCTGCACGGACTGGGGAGGGTTATTTTGTTCTCCATTAGCATGTGAGAGAGAGAGAGAAAGAGAGAGAGAGAGAGAGAGAGAGATGGAGCGTTGACGGAGCATCCAAAAGTGAAAGGGAAAAAAAATAAAAATTGCCCGAGGTGAGCTGGCATTATGGGGGACGCATCTTCCCCTGGTCCCATTCAGCCAGGAACGTTAATGGAGTTGAAGTGGGTCGTCTTGAGTTAAATTGAAGCCGCTGCCAATGGGAAAGGCTTTGAAGTAACAAGCTTTTAGCGATGGCTGTTAACGTTATGTGTAAAACTCAAAAGTGAACCGGCAGTCTTTAAGAGCTCGGCATTCTTACTTCAACATTTGCTCAACATTGTCATTTATTTTGAAAGGTTACCGATTATGCAAATTTGCCTTTTGAAATACTTTTTGGCTGTCTTTAAATAAGGTTGGAGGTTTTGGACGAAATACTCCAAGGTTCCAGAATTACACCACACTGTCCACCAGTGGTGGGCGGTCAAGGCCTTCAAGGCCTTCTCTGGTGGCTTAACATGATCACGAAATCATGATCATATTCTTCACATTGATGTCATATTATATCCTAGTGCTGTATTTTTAGTGAGAGTTTTTATCCAATCAGAATTCAGCTAGCTGGTGTTGCCGGGCAGATTCCATAACACCAGTAGCACGCACTATTCGTCCGAGGCCTTCAAATACAATCGTGCGGGTGGGGATTTTACCATTGATCGACAGTTGCGATAGCCAATCAGATCACGAGTTGGTTATAGCGAGCCTTCTTGAAGGCCTTACGTTGAAGGTGATGAACGCGCTTTGTGATTGGATATTCACTCGTGAGGGGGCAGCGCTATGCGGAATCAACACACCCGAAAGTCGTAACTGGCGAGCGTTGGAAAATCTAAAATATATTCTTGCTTTTTTAAATCACAATGGCCGAAGGAGGGAAAAGTGTGGATTTAATTGCAGATACGCTTGCGAGGCCATTTTCAAGACAGACCTTGCTTCCCGTTTTTGAGTACCTCTCTTAACGACACGAGTGTCCTTCTCCTGCCCTTTTTCAATGGCCGAAAGTCATTAGCGAAAGGGTTAAAAGACACCCCGGTCAGCCATATGTTTCCATAATTACCTTGCTCTCGTGTCACGGTGCGGACAGAAAGCTTTCTGCTAAAACGCCACCGTGGCGTTTCAATTACGCCGCCTCTTGTTGCTCTGCCCGGCGAACATTGGAACGCGGCGGAAGGTGACGAAAGGTGCAGATGTTATCACGCCGCCAAGCGTTATCACGCGATAGTCAGGAGGCCCTGCGCGGGCCGTTCCCGGGTGGATTTCGTGCTTCAAATTTCACACCCTCATCTGACATATAGGCAATTAAAATAAGACACCGGCACTTTAAATATCCCCTTTCTTGTCGCACCCTTTGGATTTTATCAGCTTTGAGACAACGTCAAAGGGAACAGCAAACATTCTAGAACAGGGGTGGGCAAACTTTTTAATTGGCAGGCCACAATGGATTCTAAAATTTGACAGAGGGGGCCGGACCAGGAGAATTTTGGTCACCTCACCTCATCGGAGAAAAAAAAAAAAAATCATTTAATTTTAAATGAAACAGAACAAAAGCATTCCAATAATATATATGTCTGAAAAACCACATTATTTAGAAAATAAAACATTCATTACATTTTTTTCCAAGTTCGGCGGGCCGGATTAAAACGTTGAACGGGGCCGCATGTGGCCCCCGGGCCGTAGTTTGCCCACGCCTGTTCTAGAATATTCACGCCATCTTTCAAGCGGGACTGCGCTGCAAAAATCAATATGGACTTATTGTGCTACATGTGTCACCCCTCTGGGCTCACTTCTATTACGCCGTGATTTAAATTTGCGATTCTCCAACCCAATTTGAAGTTATTACGGCCAACTGGAGTTAATGGATAAGACAAGCACCTTGCATTATTAATTAAGGTGATTGATCTCGTTCTTTGAAGCTTTTGCTCTCTCTCACACACCCACACACAAGTGTTGGCAGAAGGTTGGGCTCGAGGAAAGCAGTAAATTAAAACAATCCATTTATTTTTGCCCGCTGAAAATTCATTTGGTTGAAATGTTCCACTATTGTTTTTTTGCCTCGTGTCTGGGCGCATTATTTTATATGTTGATTACACTTATTAACCCAAACGCTAGAAATTTGAGACTGGGAAAAAAAAAATCTTTTTTCTTTTTTTTAAATTTTTTTAAAATTATTATTACTAATTAAGTAAAAAAAAAAATCTCTTGGAATTGCTTTCATTATTCTTCGTTTCCAAATTAGTTTTGGGGACATCAACAATCCCCAACACAAAACAGCATAGCTAATGATTCATTAAAAAACTTGGTGTATATATTAAAAACATCATTCATTAAGCTAAATAAATAAAACTTAAATAAAAGCACACTTCCTTCCCCAGGTAAGTGACTTCTGCTCCTTGTGGAGAAAAACAGTTTGCATAAAAATAGTCCACAGTAATGTTGAGGAGAGGCTGCTGCATGCCAAAATGTGCCTTTTTTTTTTTTTTTCCCACACCAAGGTCAGTAGGTCTCGGCCAGCTTCCTCCGACGAGAGCCGCAATTAAGGCTGGGAGGCCGTGCATCATCACGAGCTGAGTCATAAGTCGCCCACCAGTACTATGCATCACTCTCACTTACACCACGCCGACTATTTATTTGGAAGGCTACCCAACAGCCCACGGGGGAGTCATTAAGCTCGTATGTAAATATGAGGGATGGATGCGGAGTTCACCTTGCCGTTGCTCTGCTGGGCCGAAAGGGGGGTCATTTGGCCGGGTCGGAAGAGAACGCCTGCGGACGCTTTCGTTGGGATGCTGCAACGGCAGGCTACCAAAACATTTTGTAGGATTTCATCTATGAGGATAATTTCAGGATAAAAGTCTGGGAAAAATAGTTTAAAAAAAAAAAAAAAAAGTGTTTTTTTCTAGAATAAAAGTAAATAAATAAATAAATAAAAATAAAATAAAATAAACATCTAATATGTGCATAACTTGCATGCATTTTTTAAAAATATTATTTTGTTTTAATATAAAAAATATTAACCTGTCCATGACCCAAAGGTCTTACAGGGGGCTGAAATATCCAATTTAGAATTTTTTGGGATAGACTGCATTTCATCTACAGACCCAAATATAAACTGCAATTTATTATAAAAAAATATTATTTAAAAAAAAAAAAAATCAATCAAATCATCAAAAGTCATTTGTATTATTTTGGGGGATTTTTTTCAATAGTAACCAAATAAGTATATTTATTTCGAGTAGTTATACTAATACTGACTAATTAGTTTTTTAATCTCTAAAGAGTGAAAAAAAGAAACAAATGTAACAACAGGATAAAGTGCAATAAATTAGTTACGGATCCCATAAAAATGCCAGAAATAAATGGTCAAGTTTGCTTTTTTTTTTTTATGCGTTTCTGCCGAAAAAGAATTCCTGACTTGTCACAGAGACACACTGATACTATTGAGACACATTGAGAGATTTTATGCTCGGGTCAGAACGACCCGGGGAAACGAAAACGAAGAGCACTTTGAATTCCGCGAGTGAAACGTTTAGATACAGGTCTGTGCGCGCAGTACAGAGACGTGGCTAGATTTTCACGGCCTCGCGCGGGAAAGCCATCGCCGGAAAATTCAGCATGACAAGCCGCAAAACGCCACACCAGGCGTCACACTGTGTGAACAAAGGACCTACGTGGTTGACATTTCTAAACTTCCCGGCGTGAGAAATGGGCAAACAGCAAAAATAATATTCAAAAAATAAATACATAAATAGCAAATGAAATAAAAATAAACAGGCTCAAAATTAAAGGAGAACAGCAACTTTCTTGTCGAAACCAGGGGTGACCAAATTTGATCTTCTTTCCAGCCTCCCTCTTCCAACTCACCCGATTCAAAATCTCAAAGCGTGCTGATGAGCTGATTTGAATCAGGTGTGGATAGCTGCTCTCGAGGACTGAATTTGGGCACCCCTGGCCTAAGCATTTTTTTTTTTTTTTGATCAGCTGAGGGAAATGCTGTCATTTATGTTGCCATGACAACTCTGCACTCTAAAGATTGGCGCATCAGCCTGGACACCGATAAATACTCCCCCGCTTCCCTTATCTAAGTCGTACGTAAGTATTGGAAGTCCGAATAACTGGTTGCTAGCCGGGCTTGGAATAAGGACAATAGTGCCACAACAACCTCGGATCATCCACATTATGGTCTAGATTTTTTTTCTACTTTTTGATTCACTTCTATTTATCTAGGTGAGGCAATTGTGAACAGATTTTATTTTGCAATGTCGACCTTGCTGCAGGCGCACAGGAAAGCGAGGCGAAAGAAAAGCAAATATAAAATGAATACATACACAACTAACGGCAGAGTGGCATTTACACAAAAAAAATCCATCCAACCACACACACACAAAAGAATATTTTTAAAAAAATATTACAAATAAGTAGGGCTGTCAAAATTAAAGCATTAATTATGGAGATTAATTAATTTTTTTTCACTACAAATGCATTATCTCATTCAATCCATAAGACAAAAAAGTAGTCACCGCCTCCCAAAGACGTATTAATACGTCTTAGCCTTTTTTTTTTTTTTTTACGTCACAGCTTCGTGTTTGTATAATAATAGAAGACAATATTCTATTGGCCTCACAAAATCCGTCAAAATCCAGAAAAACGCTGGACTTGAGGGGTTTCGTCTCGTAAAAATTTCTGGGATTAAATGTGTTCATTATTAATTAATAATTAACTCAGTTAACTCAGTTGTATTTACTTTCTGTAGCAACTGACTTTCGCTCACTGTTCTGTCAAACTTCATTGGAGGAATCCCCCCCCCCCCAAAAAAATTCACACTTGAAAAAGCCAAATTGAAATACCATATTAGCTGTATGTCTTTAGCGTATCGTTCAACTGTTTTTCCAGTATTTTACAGGAAAATAATCGGATTTAAAAATCAAAGGAAGCTATTAAAACAGTCCGAGTAGAAATATACTTTTGGATTTTTTCAACATTAATTGCAAGATTTTTCTCGAGTAAATATCCGTTCCAAGCTTCGTAAAAACTAAATTTGAAAAACACGATTAATCGCGATCAATTATGTAAATTTTTGCGATTAATTATTTAAAAAAAGATCTCTGTGTTCTGGGGTGGGTTTGTTTCATGGAGGTTTTGTTGGATTTTTCTGCTTTGTTGGGGTAGAATAAAAAAAAAATTGCTGTACAATGGTGTGTGTTTTAATTTAATAATAATAATAATAATAATAATAATAATAATAATAATAATAATAATAATAATAATAATAATAATAAATTAGATTTTGAAGCTTGCTTGTTAATGAAAATTGTTTATAAAAAATTGTTGAAAAAATTTAATCACTTGGCAGCACAACAAAAAAGACAAAAATCTGTCTCTGACGCATCTGTCGTTCCCTAACAACCGACAGTTTGTCCGTTGGTTGAACTGTTGTCCCATTTCGTCGTCTCTCAATTCACTTGATTTCGCTTCTTGACATGTAAAAATTGTAACAGTTTGGAAATTATTTTAATGATAGCCAGTTTTGTTATTTGGGAGAATTTTGATTGTCTTAAAATATGCCTCGTCACATTCCATTGTAGCATAACGTTAGCAAGACGTTTTGAAAGAAAACGCCTGGGAAGTGGGTGGCGGTGGAGGCTCGTGACATTTGGCCACGTTAAGCCGGGAGGAGAAACAAATAAAGTGGTCGCTCGAGCGGAACATGCCGAAAAACAATTAGCACAATAAAAACATGAAATGGAAAAGTTGAGGAAATGAACTGTTAAGGAACATCTGAGGCCGCGACAAGCTGCTACGGCGAAGAAGAAGAAGAAGCCGCAGCCGCAGCAGCAGCAGCAGCAGATGCTCCTCGGGTGTTTGCAACAAAGCTCAATCTTCGCTCACCGCAGGAGGGAGGGAGGGGGAACAAGCCGCTATTTTTAGAGCCAATACAATTTTAATTTGTCTTCGAGACGGACCGCCCTCTCGTTCTCGGGGTAGCTCACCATCAATGTGACACTCACACAGCCGGCCGTATGCAAGTTTGCGTTGGAAAAAGTTTGCCGCCGTCGAGGTGACATTCGGGCTTCATTCGCTGCAATTTGGGAGTCCATAAGCGCGACTAGTAATTATGTGCACTCCCACTCGCTCGTTTTCTGCCGGGGCTTATGCGGGAAACCTCCTGTGAATAGTTTCTTTTTAGACATGAAATTAAGGTGCAATTAAAATCGCTTATGCTGTGATTATGCTCATTTACATGATTTTTTTTTTTTAGTCTCCACAATCACGACGGCTAACGTTTTGCACTACATTTGGGATGATCTGCAAAATGTCTTGCTAAGTTTTTTTTTTGCAAGTTTTGCAACAGTAGATTTTAAAATTCTGCTACTGGTGTAGAAATCGGCCTCTGAGGTCTGCATTCGTTGAGCCTCCAAGTTCAAAGTAAACATGGTGAAGAGGCATTTAGCCGTTATGCTGCACAAAAAAAGGGAATAAGCTGGCAACAGAAGTGAAGTCAGCACTTCAAGTGGCTATTTTCTCAAACTTTTGATTAAGGTCTTTGAAACGATCTTTTTTTTCTTTGACATATTTCCGAAACCCACCGTTATTTTTTTGCTTTACTTTTAAATGTTTAAATGTAAAAGTTTTCCGATAAATGATGTCAACGGAGCCATTTTTGTAAGCTCCTTTTGTTTTTTTTTTCGACTTTGCTTTTGATTGCGAACAGTTGTTTGTCAATGCTTGTAAGTATTTGCTTGTGTGAAACGCATTGAGTTGCCTCGTGTTTGAAGTCGCGACATAAATAAAATCTTAATGTATGCGGATGAGCAAAAACATGCTTTGCAAGTTGAACACTTTTGCTCAGACCAACCGCAGGAGCGATAAATGTGAACATTATTGCGACTGGTGACTCTGAAATCCGATTGGTTATAGAAACGGTCGCGTTCCTAATATAGTTAAAATGTCATTGGTCAACACTATTGACGGTGAAGGGACTAGGGCAAGTTCGACTGACATGGCAAACAACACAGAGGCTGGCATCTGATTGGACAAAAACAAAAAAAAAAAAATCGAACAACCAAAACAAATTGAGTTAATCGACTGTTCGGCTTTTACGGCAGAAATAACACAATTCAGTGAGAAAGTTTTACCGGCCCGATGGCCCACCACAGATTTTTGGTCATCCACTGTCCAAATCTGACTGACGGCTGATGAGACCAGGGCGTACCCCGAGTCTTGCAACCGAGCAACGCTCCCCCCTCACCCCCCCCCCCCCCCCACTCCCCTCCTCCAGCAGCTGTCTGCGGCACAGCTGTTTCCTTTTTCCCCTCGAGTGAGCATAGCTGCCTTTGCCCGGCGGCTCAATGAAGCGTCGCAGGGATACCAAGGAGGTGCGCTAGTGTGGCAGCTTCTTGTCACTTGGCAAGCGACGAAGAAGTTGGATAATGTGGGCAAACGGAGGCGGGCGGGGGGGGGGATTGCGCTGTAATTCATCAAGTTTCCAAGCGGACGTGAAGAACGTCCCTCTGAATATCAATGGACGCACGGTCGCCATGCACGCGGCGGCGACAGCCTCGATGAATAACGGCCGTCTTCCAACAGAACCCGAGGGGATGGACGCAGCGCGTCGTGATGGATGCGTTGCCCCTTTGGCCTGGCCAAGTATTTACTCTATCGCAACAAGTCTTCACGACATGAATGCGTCGCTCTTAAGGTCTCGGGGTGTCCGACGTGCTGAAAGGGACATATTGATTGCATAGTGAAACAGTCACTTATGACGAATGGACCCCTAAATCAAATTGGGAGATAAATCGTCTGGCGGCGATGTCATTAGGGTGGCAGGATGGCTGGCTTCATATTGCGATGAAATGAGGGCCGGCTACTATGTCACCATGTCGGCTCTGACGGGCTGACGCCAGATAGGCTGCGAACAGCGCTCGAGACATTTCATCATCGCACACCTTTCGAGTGTTTTACACGTCCGGTGTTGGTGTTTATCGTCCCCGGTTTTTCCTTACTCGTCATGTTTGGAACGGCTTGCGACCGACCGACTGAAAATTGTGCCACTATTCCCCAGTAGATTGAAAGCATATCGTTTCATTCACGGGACCCGGTTGATTGACAGGGTAGCGGTAAAGACGGCACATGTCACATTCCACAGCAATGTGGCCCGGAAAGATTTGGTTCAGCTCTGGGATTGGAAAACACAGAAAAAGGAAATCTGAGAGCAAATACTACTAATATTGAGGTTATATGGAATATGATGAGCAACTAAACTCCAGTGAAGATTCCAGAATCGGAATCAGAATCGGAATCAGAATCAGAATGCCGTTTATTGTCAATGTACTCCGTCTAGAATGAGATTGGAAAGCTGCCTTCTCCAGTGCAATAAAACAAATAATTTAATTAAATATTTCAATTAAATTACCGTATTTTCCGGACAATAAGCCGCTACTTTTTTCCTAGATTTTAAACCATACGGCTAATATGATGAATATTTCTCTCACCAGTAGGGGCGCTCTATAGTTCAGAAAATACGCTAAATAAATCTTGATTTTTTTTTTGTCTCTCTTGGGTCGTCTGTTTTTGTTGCCGTGTTAAGAGGCACAGTTTTAACAATCTGTTCATGTACCTTTTTGGGCATTTGCAGTAGAAAATCCTCCTGTACAACTCATTTTTTTCAACACAGAAAATTGCGGCGTATAATTTTTTTTGTTTTTTTCCCCAAAAACAAGTTGCTGCGGCTTATATACCGATGTGTCTTATAGTCTGGAAAATATGGAAATTAAAGATTAAATACTTAAAAAATAAATATGAAATTAAATAAATAAAGCCCAAGCCAGAGCCCAAAAATGGCACAAATCCCTGGACAAATAAAACTGATGTCATAATCGCAGAATTAGCCACTGGGGACTCAAGATATTGTACCCCAAATCGGAGAGAAAAAAAAAAAATTATTGAAGACAGACCACATAAACGGTGGACAGACCCACCGTGTAAGAATTCAAATTGGCACCAACTCCTCGTGTTCTGCTTATTCAATCTCAAATTCCAGAACCAAAATAGAAGACTTTTCATTTGCGCCAAACGAGATTCAAACACATCCCAATGATGTCACCCCACGCTGGAAGATCATAACACTTTTGAAAGCCCCCCCCTGATTTTGCTGGTGGAGCTCATAAAAAGTGCTCTAGGCTGGCAGGAAGGTGCAAATGCAAAAAAAAAAAAATAGAAACCTCCACGCTGCCAAGGCCAGCAGACAGTAGCGAATACATTTGGCTCATTTTGTAAGCATGCGATACGCTCGGGCGTTCGTGTGACCCTGGTGCTCCATATGGTCTCGAACATGGCACGGAGTACATTGCACCGTGGGCGAATGCAGCTTTGGCAGCCCTCGAAGCTCCGAAGGGCTGCAGTGTGGACACATGCTGGAAATGATCCCTATAACCTCCAATCGTGTTCCAGCGCTGCCGTCCTGCTTGGTAACATTTTGGGTGCGGAATAGAAACAAAGATGTGGCAGGTGCCGAATGTTCCCTTTTAGCTGATGGAGACAGATTTGCAGTATTGAAGGAAAGGTGAAGTCATGTCTTAGGGAGGGGGGGGGCAGTGAGTGCTGCAGAGGCAGTCAAATGATGAGGAGAGAGAGCAGATGCATGATGGGAATTTTTCAAATTCTAGATGGAGGTGCGTTGGAGACTAGTACACTGGCACCTATGACATCATAATCTACAAGAGTAACAAGTTGGAGCCCCTAAAATGACCTCTCTCTCTCTCTCTGTCTCTCTCTCTCTCTCTCTCTCTCTCTCTCTCTCTCTACCTCTCTCTCTCTTTATTCATTTATTTATTTATTTTTTTTTTTTCTCATCTGAACGAGAAATTTTCCAGAGAATGTTTCCCGTTTGGATGGAGACGCTTCTTGTTAGGATGAGAAAGTTTCTGGTTGAGATGAGAACGTTTTTCGTTAGGACGAGAACATTTTTCGTTTGGATGAGAATGTTTCTGGTTTAGATGAGAAAGTTTCTGGTTAAAATGAGAACATTTCTGGTTTGGACCAGAAAATTTCCCATTTGGATGAGAAAGTTCCCCATTAGTACGAGAATGTTTCTGGTTTGGATGAGAAAAGTTTCTGGTTTGGATGAGAAAGTTTCTCATTTGGATAAAAAAAAAGTTTCTGGTTAAAATGAGTAAAATTCTTGTTTGGATTAGAAAGTTTCTCGTTAGGACCAGAACATTTCTCATTAGGACGAGAAAGTTTCTGGTTTGGACGAAAACGTTTTGCGTTAGGACGAGAATATTTTTCGTTTGGATGAGAATGTTTCCGGTTTGGAGGAGAAAGTTTCTCATTTCTCATTTAGATGAGAAAGTTTCTGGTTTGGACTAGAACATTTCTCATTTGGATGAGAAAGTTCCCCGTTAGTACGATGTTTCTCGTAAGGATGAGAAAGTTTCTCATTTGTATGAGAAAGTTTTCCGTTCGAAATTGAAACTTTCTCATGAGCACAAGAAACGATCTCATCCGAACGAGAAACATTTTCGCGCAGAAACACAAACCGAAATGTTGCTCCACGATCTCCCATGCACGCACACGACTTTGTCGTTCTAACAAGAAACTTTCTAATCCTAATGAGAAACTTTCTCATCAGGATGAGAATGTTTTCTTATTAGGAGAGAAACACTTTTCTTTTTTATTTTTCTCTCCATGTCACTTCCGGGGCTCCGTAGCAACACGAGGTGCGTAATGAAAGACAAAATAGCTTTTTGTTGGTAAGTTGAAAATTGCTCACTATTCCAATGAAACAAGAACAAATTTGGAATGGGAAATAAATAATTACCATTTCCTACGAAATAGCACATGATAACAACTTGGCCTAGATAAATAGAATCCAATGAAAATAAAAATGAGATTGTAAAACTGCACAATATAAAAATGAGTGCTTTTAAAAAAATTAAGCAGCAGTTCAAGCTCATAGTCATGACTTTTTGGAGGAGCTCAAACTGAACTGACAAATGGATATCGGGAATATTATCGCTAAGACGGGGGCAATTTGTGTCACCGTTAGCGGCCCCGAAATGTTTTAAAGCCTCATTTGGGTCAGCGAGGAGCATCCATCGCCAGCGTCGCCGGATGACCTAAAGATGATCTGATGTGTGAAATCATGCCATCACGCCACTATATTCATAGAGTACGTCCACGTCGACGAATCTTCCAAATGGCGTCCTGGATTTGAGCGGACGGGACCACCATCAGGTCACCCGCCAGCTTGGTCATCCATTTGAGCGGGAATAAAGCGGAAATCAATTTCCTTTGGTCTCTTCTGGGGTAAGTTGGGGAGAATGGTGGTGGGAGGGGGGAGGGGGGAGCGGGGGGATGCTATTTGAATGGTGCTTGTGTTTGTGCCCGCGGGAGCACTTACTCCACTTTTGCTGACCTCTTTGTCCTTTCCTCCCCCTATGAGCATATCGCTCCCGTTGAAATGATAACCACTTTCCAATCTGTGGTCAACATAATTCTTCTATTTTTTTTTTTTTTTTCGCAGGCAGCCAATTGTCCTCTCGGCACTTTGCACTAGTTAGTGTCGAAATTGATTTTTAGCACCTGGCAAAAGAGTTAAATCATAAGAAGCAGAAGCAGCGAAATGACTAACAAATACAGCACAATGATACTTGGCCTATTTCAATTACGTCTCCGGCAAGGAGGCCTCGAAACGGGGCACAGAATGCTTCGCTACGACTCACCGCTTTGGCTAATGGTGTTTTCTTTGCTGGGGAAATGACATATAATATCATTAAATAGAGCTATGCAGAATGGAGTGTCGACAGATTCATCACGTGGGCCCGTTCAATCTGTTTGCGGGCGCTGAGTGGCTCCCTGACGGCAGATCCAGCTCATCATTTGGAAACAGACGCCGCTCATTGCATTTTGAGGACATTATTTTTGGAGCTCTGCGGCTTTCTATACATTGTGGGCTACAGCAGAATTTCTGCAAAGTCCACCATGACCAGAAAGCATTTATGGGAAGCGATGATTAAAAAAAATTGGCTTTGGTATGAAAGTTTCCAAAATATCTCGAGTGACGCGGAAAGACCGCCAACAATGACGATAAAGCTCTGCTAAGTACGGTGATGCTTCCATTGGCGTAAGAAGGCTGGTTGTACATCAAAGCTAGGGACCAAAGAGTCAAGAAGCGTTTGCCTGTTTAGCTATCCACAAGTACTGCTCCTGGAATCGCAATAAAATGTTTCGATTACCGATTATCTGCATCATCTGCACAACAGTCGTCGTATTTTAAGGACTGCACCACTGATCACTTTATTTCTGCTCTTATGACTAGTGATAGACCGATATGCTTTTTACAGGGCCGATACCGATACCGATTATTATTAGTCATTGAGGCCAATAACCGCTATTTCAAGCCGATTGTCATTTACTGAAAAAAAAAAACTGTTAAAATTGTGTCAAAATTTTGAAAAAAAAATAAAAACTTTAAAACTACACACATGTCCATTAAACATCTGTGATTTGCCACATATTAAAGATATTTTTTAGATTTTGTAAAATAGACAACTTAGTTTTAAAAGTCTAACAAGTGAGTATGACTCGAGGTGAAAAAGCAAACAGGCAGCTTATTGCTGATTGGCTGCTACCAGCTGTACAAGGAGCCAATCATATGGTGCTGTAGGCGGGCCAATCTGCTTCTGCAGGCAGGGCCACCAGCACAGCAGAGAGAGAGAGAGAATTTATCAGCCTTGAAAGTTAAAAAAAAGGCCGATGCCGATAATCGTCAAAATGCCAAATATCGGCCCCGATAATCGGTCTATCGCTACTTATGACTGTCCAAATTGTTGCACAGCTGGCATTGGGGTGGTATGACTGCACAATGGTACCCCTAAATTATATGTCATGTCTTTGTTTATCGTCGTTGCCTATTTTGGTAATATTCGTCTAGCTCAAACTGCCCCGACACAAATTCCGTGTGAGTTTTCCACACTTGGCCAATAAAGATGATTCTGTTTTCTGATTCTGACTGTGGACCGCCCTTCATTACTGCTGCGTTCTTCAACATGGAGTGACTTTCCAAGAGCGATTTCACACCATGATGCACTCCCTAACATTTCTTTGACCTTATGCAAATGAAGCGATGTAAAACACAACAATCCTTCAAGGACACTGGTTAAGACTCACACGGAGCCGCGACCAGCGAGACGTGACCTTAACGGCGTTTTAATTTCCACTTGGAGAATTTCATCTGCATGATTACGTGGACGCTCCACCATATGATCAGCTGCTTATATTTCCAACGCGGCCTCGCGTGTCACTTTCGCAATCGCGGCACATTTGTCTGATGCTCGGTGTTTGGGATTGGGGGGGGGGTTAAACGCGGTTCAGGAAATTGTCATCAGGCACCTAGAATAAAATCTGAAACATTTCACAGCTGCAACTGTTGGAACAATACTCTCAGCGGGTGAGTAATGATTTTGGCCTGATGTGATATGTGCCATAAAAAAAAAAAAAAAGCGGGACTACGACTGCGGAATAGGAATTTAATATCAAGAGAAAGCTAGCATTGTAAATGACTTTGTAACAGTAAATGCCGAAAGTCAATCATCTTTGTTCTGGCGACGGGTAGATTTGGAGTAATTGGCGGATTTTAAGTTGGTACCTGACTCGGGCGGATGTCAAAACATTCCCACCTTGCACATCCGATAAGACTTGATTCATAAAGATAATGATCGGATCTGCGACTGTTATTCCCAGATATCCTCTGACAGGGACACTTTGAAGGGGCCGCGACCTTCAAAGTAGTTGCCGCCGCCGCCGCGCGCGAAAGGGAAGGCGAGCAGGTCGCGTGAATTAGTGAGCGCCGACCAAAAGGTTCGATAATGGACTCCGGTTTTGTCAAAACAAGAGATTGATCGGAAAGAGAGAAGCTTGAGAAAGGACGGATTACGTCTTCTTTGAAATTGCTAACCTCAATCTCAAACTGGCCGGATGATTTCCGGTATCTCTCGACTAAAATCCAAAAATTAAAAAAAATGAAAGGTTGAAAGGTCAAAGAAATCAAACGAAAACCACGCAAAGTGTTTTTGTTTCTCATTTTCCCAAAGGTCCTATTCAAGCGTGTCTGCCTTATCTGCCAAAGGCAGCCAACCGCGTGGCCCAAAAGCGCCTTAATGCGACAAGTGTACGATAAACTTGACAGATCAACTTTTTCGATAGTCGCCAAGCCCGTAAACAAGCGGGGCTTCTAATCTGATAATCCACCAATGAAAGATTAGGACACCGGGAGTATTATTGTGTTGTCACTCTTGCTTACAGGGTCACCCGGGCTTTTCGCCGGCGGGGTTAGACATCCCTCAGTGAACCCCAGAACGGTGTCACATCCCAGCAGGTGAGGTGAAGCGATAAGACTAACTGCCGGATGCTCAATGGACAAACTTGAACTGTCACAGCCACTAATGGGAAAGCAAACAAGGGCAAAGGCTCAGAGTCTTTGTTACATTTTCTTGCCCGTGTTTACCATGTCGGTGTATTTCTGTACTTTTACGGTCTCGTCTCGTTATTGGACTTCAAGGTGATTGCGTTTTCGTGAAAGTTTACCAGAACAGGCTTTTTTGGCCAAGGTTATACTATCAAGCAAGTGGCGGGCGGTCAAGGCCTTCAAACATAATCAACAAATCATGATCATATTCTTCACATTGATGTCATATTATATTCAAGTGCTGTATTTTTAGTGAGAGTTTTTATCCAATCAGAATTCAGCTCGCTGGTGTTGCCGGGCAGATTTCACAATACCAGGAGCATGCACTATTTGTCCGAGGCCTTCAGATACAATTGTGCGGGCGTCTCTTCCGTCAAAGTCAATGAGCTTTCAGTTTGATAGACAGTTGCGATAGCCAATCAGATCACAAGTTGGTTACAGTGAGCCGACTCGCTGAAGGTGATTGGACAGACACAACATTGAAAAGCACTTCTAGTTAGATGGCAGGATTTTCAAATTAACCTTCGGACTCACTTTTGGCATTCACACAAAATAATAATAGCTTTGTGACCATTTTGTTTGGTGATGAGCCATTTTTTGAAGTAAACTACGTGTCTTGGCACAATAAAGGTTAGGAAACACTGCAGTGAGACGTGAAAAAAAAATGTTTGTTTGTTATTACGAGGCAGAGCAATAATCAATGCAACTTTATCAAGGGTGAATGCGACCACTTAAAGTTGGCCTTGGATGGTCTCACCACTCTTCTACAAGTACAAACATTGTTCAAACTGCAAGATACTGATGCACACAACTTGCAACTATGGCCTCGTGTTTTTGTTTTTCGATGATTGAAACCACCCATGAATCCATACTTTAATTAAAAAAAACAAAACAAAAAATAAACGATGTTTCAATATGCACTCTTAACACTGCGGAGGCCCCCAAGGGAAGAATGACAAGGCAGCACAATTTACAAAAGTTCACCAAAGCAGCTGGTTGGATGGTGGCGGGGGCACCCCAGGGCGCCATCCTCTGCACACTAACAAATTGGGCATTCTTGACAGATTGTCGTTCTTCAACTGTTTTATTAAATAACTTCCCAAAAAAAAAATTATTGAATAAAATAAATTTTAAAAAATGCATATTTAAGATTTCTGAATTTTTTTCCAAATTTCCCTGCTCGTATTGCGCCATACTTGAGAGTATTCATGATGGCGCATCCAGTACATGTTGCAAAAAGGCCCGAAAGCACTCATCATTTGAGTTACTATCCACACCCGTTTGGTTATTTTGGACTCTCATCTACTCCCATCATTCAACAATGCAAATAGAACGGACCCAGTTGTCTCATAAAATCGCCTCATTACATTTTCACTGCCCAGTTTCATTGCCCTTCTGATTTATGCCGCCGCCGTTTTCGCGCCGGGTCCCGTTCTGCCAAATATCAAGGGTCAACCTGGAGGGCGGCGGGCCCCCCTTCCACCTTTAACTCCCACTGTAAATTCCATCAAAGGTGCGCCAAAGTGTTTACCACCGTTAATTTAGCCCAGCGAAAGCCGGGTTGCTGACCCGTAAAATGAGCAAAGATAATACTGACCTTAACATGCTCTTCTGCACATGGAGGTAATTGCTAAGGCGCCTGGATCAATCAATATTGACTTTTTTTTTTAGAAAGCACCCCCCTCTCGTGCACATTTGTATTAATGGGAAAATGAAGCTTCAAGTCTGCTTCGTGAACCAGTTGCAGTATTTTCGGACTCCAGTAGATGGCACTCTCGGTTCAACGTTACGCTAAAAGCACACTGACTTGCCATTTTTTTTTTAAACCTTTATTTAAACCAACAGTGCCATCTAGAGGACTCAAAAATACAACAAATGGTTTATGAAGCCAATTTGAAGCTTCATTTTTTTGATCACTCATTTGCATTGGCGAACATCGAAAGTCGGATTATTAGCCACGACAATTTTACTGGTTATTTTGCAAACTTTTCAACGGCAAGCAAGAGAGCGATTAGAGCTCTGCCGCCCGGTCCAAACGGACCCCGTCCTCCCTTTAATTTTTCAACACAGCCTCGGCAGACATTTCCATCTCCACTTGATAAATCTCACCGTCTTCCTTCTCCTCCTTGCCACACCAAAGTCATTTATTTTCTATTTCTCCCAGCTACATTTCCCAGTTAATATTTCATTTTTTTTTTCCTCCCTCTCATAGCACCTGACAAAAAGATGCCATGAGGGATGATAAGAAGTCTGAAACCTTTGCACCGCGAAACAGGATTTACCTTTTTCTTATTATTTCGAAAGACTAAAATAGGCGCTTGTCACCATCCTCTTTTTTTTTTTTCTAACGCAACTACAGTGTGTTAATGGCGAAAAAAAAAACAACATTATGTCTGATGCAAACACTTGCCACACAAATGTGTCCCCCCCCCCCCCCTCCTCCTTGCGGGAAAGATCACAAAGTTCGCCTGACTGAAGTTCCTATTTATAGGTTTTTCCAAACAACAAAATCCTGATTGTGTCACTCAGACTTACTTTTGTAGCCGGCGGCGTAGCATTTATCATTCATGTGCTTCAAAATGCAAGATTGCGGTGATTTTTTTTTTTTTTTTTTTAAAAAGATCACGACGATTTGCAAAGCTTTAAATGAGGTGTGGAGTTGAGTGATGGGTAGCGGCATCCTTCTGGCTATTCAGCGAGGGCCTTCATTTGAATTTGAGAAGATTTCTTTGGGAGACAATTGTTCGGCTCATGCAAATGGGGCGGGCGGGCGAGAGCTTAATGTTGATGAGGTGTTAATATCTAATATCAAAAGCAGATAAAAGCCTTATTAGCCCCCGTGGAGTCGGAACTCATTACATGGTAGAAGATGGAACGCAGATGGAGGAATACGACGACTGAAGGGCTTTGTCACGCGACTCGCACGTCCTTAAGCTTTCTGACAGGGTCAACTTAATTTTGCGACTCAAAATGCTGAGGGTTTAACCAGTGGAGACAAGCTAACATTGTTTGAGGGATCTAATTCGGACTTGCATAGACGCCAACATCAGTGGGGATTACACTGTCTCAAGCTCGAAGCGCTTTGATAATCGCTTGTCATTTTCCGAGTTTGCGCGCACGTCGCAGCTTGGGCGCTTTCTAAAGGTCTTTGGTTCAATCCAATGTTGGCCAGATTAGTCGGACGCACTCCTTTTCGCGCCACCGTTTCCATGCCGACTGAGTCGGAATGTTTTCCTTTAGGCTGTCGGGGTAAAGAGTCAGAAATGAAGCGGGGGATTTTCGGGGAGGGGGGGGGGTGGAAAAAAATATTTTTGATAGGATACAGTCATGGGTGGTAAGTGGGATAATGGCATCTTGGTTTTTGACATGTGGAACATGGATCAGCTGCAAAAGAGCTACGGTAGTTTCCGGACTATAAGGTGCACCTACGCATATTCCTAAAAAAAAAAACATGCAAGCCGCACCAGACTATGAGCTGCACTTTTCTATGTTGGAAAAAAAAAAGTGTTACAGAATGATTTTGTACTGTGAATGCACATAAAGGTACTTAAACAGATTCTAAAAATAGTGCCTTTTAACACGGCAACAACTTTGCTCAACTGAACAGAACAAAGAGGAAAAAAAAAAAGATTTTATTTAGCGTATATTCTGGACGAAAGAGCGCCCCTAGTGGTGAAAGAATATAAATCCACAGAAAAGCCGCACCGTTGTATTAGCCGCATGGTTCAAAATCGAGGAAAAAAGTAGCGGCTGATAGCCCGAAAAATACGGTATCATATCTTTAAGGGGGAGGGTGGGGGTGTCATCCCGGAGGTTCCTTAGGGGGCCTCTACACCATGTCTAGGGTCTAGCGAAGTCAATCTGTGATGGCGGGAACCCCTTTCTCTGTGACTTTCCATGACGTTTTTTTCTTTTTAAGAAGTTTATCAGGGTGTGTGAAAGCGTGTGTGTGTGAGATTGTGAGTTCAGGTATGCGTGCGGATGTGTTTTGTTTTTGTTGTTGTCGTAATTGGGATGTTGTAGTTGCGAGCTGCATTTTATATTAAAGTGCTATATAAATAAAATTGGATTTGATCTGATAATAGTATCATTGAAGTGTAGTAGCGGCACAGTGGAGGCCGGTTCGCACGTCCGCCTCACAGTTCAGAGGTTCGGCGTTCGATCCCGACTTGTGTGGAGTTTGCATGTTCTCCCCGAGCCGGCGTGGCTTTTCTCCGGGTATTCCGGTTTCCTCCCACATTCCAAAAACATGCATGGCGGGTTGATTGAACACTCTAAACCAGGTGTGGGCAAACTACGGCCCGGGGGCCACATGCGGCCCGTTCAACGTTTTAATCCGGCCTACCCAACTTGAAAAAAATTAAATAATATAATAATAAAATGTTAATGTTTTATTTTCTAAATACTGTGGTTTTTCAAAATACAAATATTCTTGTAACGCTTTTGTACACTTTCATTTCAAATTAAATGTATTTTTTTTTCTCCGATGAGGTGAGGTGACCAAAACACTCCATCCATCTGCTCCGGGTCCGCCCCCTCTGTCAAATTTTAGAACCCATTGTGGGCCGCCAATCAAAAAGTTTGCCCACCCCTGCTCTAAATAGACCCAGGAGTGAGTATCAGCATGGATTGTTGTTTGGCTGACAACCAGTTTGGGGTGTACCCCACCTACTGCCCGAAGACAGCCGGGATAGGCTCCAGCACGCAAAATTGCCGTTATAACGGATCATAATCTAGAGAATCGCTTGAATAACCTCAAATTAGAGGAGAAATTGTTGGTGGGTGGACGCGCCAGGTCCGGTGCTATCATAAACGAAAAGACGGAATGTTGAATTCGAAGCAGCTGCGTTCGTGTTTAGCTTTGACATTAACGGCCTTGGCTTTCTGTCGCTTAACGGCTTCTGGCAGGAGAAGAAATGCAAGGCGAGGCGCGAAAGCACAAAGTAAGCATGCCATTTGCCGATCAATTCGTCGTCGGGGCTCCAAAAGAACGAGCTCTCGGTCCCGCCGATTGAGCGACAACATCGATAGCAAAAGTGCTGGCTTTAAAACAAGTGGCTAAACACCATCGCGATCCGACCATGCATCCCATTGATTTCAATTCAAGCCGACGCCGATCCCCGCAGCGTTTAGACATTTAATTCCCTTTATGGCAAAGTCATTACACGCCGTGTCATTAAGCCGTCTCGACACTGACCGACTCGGTGTTTAAATACCGGCCACGATAGCCTCGCTTCCGGAAACGCACACAAACTAGTGATGGGCAAATGAAGCTTCAAATCTGCTTCATGAAGCAGTTGTAGTATTTTTGGACTCCTCTAGATGGCACTCACTGTTCAACATTGGACTGACTTGCCATTTTTTAAAGCCTTTATTTAAAGCAACAGCGCCATCTAGAAGTCTCAAAAATACAACAACTGGTTCATGAAGCAAATTTGAAGCTTCGTTTTCACTAACACAAACTACCTGCGTCACAAAAACAAAAAAAAAAACACCGGGCCTTTTTCACGAGGAGATTTGCAAAGTGCAGTTCGTCATGGCTCGAAATTGACATTCCAAAAGTGTGCCGACTCGGCGGACGCCGACTGCGCTTTGCTGTGTCCCGATGTTGACCAATTATTTGAATCATTAAGCCTCGGAGTCGATTGCCTCGCCTGCACTGTCAGCATTGCTTATCGAAATTATCTCGAATGCAAGCAGGACGAAGCGTCAAGTGCACTTTCTGTCGTTTATGAACCGTGCGAAAAAAACACCAGATTGCGGCATTGGAAAGTTGATTGGTCCTCCGTTGCTTGACCAAAATCACATGAACTTTTGATGTCTTTGCGATCGAAACACAAATCCCGCTGTGTCCCCATCCTTAAACATAATCGGCAACTTTGATATTTGAAAAACTTGTGCAGATGTTAATCAAAGTCAAGGCTTAATCCGGGGTAGTGATAAGATGCTCTGTCTTTTAACGGGCTCGTTTAAGCATGGGGTGAGAAAAGGGAGGGGGTGGAACGGGGGGGGGGGGGCTCGATCAGGTGAAATGAAGAGGAACTGATTGCTTCTGGTGATTATACTGATTACATTTTAAATTTAAAAACTTTGCCCCCCCCCTCCCTCCCTCTCGCTGAACATAATCCTTTCCAGTTACGCAGACAATGACATCGCAGTCTCGGTAAATGCCAAGGCCGAATGCGATCTCTTGGGGAAACACACGTCGGCCAGAGGTTCTGAAAAAAAAAAAAAAATTGGAGAACCTTCCCACAATTTTTTTTCCCAGGGTGGAGTGTTTTAAAAGTGCGGCATCAGCATTAATCCCTCAAAGTTGAATAAAACAATCATGTCGCGTGGACGCGACCTTCTCGTCTTCGGATTGTGAGCGGAATAAAACATGGCGGAGGCTTGTTCTCTCGCCGGCGCATAAATGACATTGGCAAATCGGCGGTGTTGGACATTTGCATGAAATGCAGCGCTGCATTTGCATATCAGGGTGTTTTAGCATTGTGGTTGGGCTTTGACTTCAACATGGACGGCTTTACAATTGCACCTTTTTCCGAGACAAGTCGGAATCATGCCATGTCAGATTTTGTGTTCAGGACCGGCGGCACATGCTAACAAGCAAGAACTGAAAGGAACAGCAAAAATAGCCCCCGCCCATCATTAACCAGTTGTTAGATGACTTTATTTAGATTGGATTCAAGTATCAATATTATAAAATATATCAAATATAAAAAGCCATTAGAATGAAATATACTTTGTATTTGATGATTTTACGTTAATTCCAAGATATTAATCATGAAAATACCTGTTACAAGCTTCACCCAAAAAAATAAATAAATAGTAGTTAAAAAATTTGATAAATTGGAATTAATTACAGAATTTTTATAATTTTATAATATATATATATATATATACATATATATATATGATTCATCGGAATTAATTACGTAATTTTTATAATTTTATAATATATATGTAATTTAATTTATAATAATAATTTATATACACACACACCCACCACCCCCACACACATAAAATTCCTATGCCCTTCGATTTCGGGCTTCTACTCGACCTCTTCTGTCTTAACTAAGCTGCACTGAAAGACCATTTTGCTGTAAAGATAACGCCATGAAATAGTGTGCATAAAAAAAAAAAAAAGCCTACCTTGAGGTGTTCGCTGTGAAAGTCAATGAACATTCTCTCTGCTGAGACCTGCGACAGAGGATAGGGAAAGGGTGTCACTCATGATTAGAACACAGAGCAATTACAGAGCAGCCTTCTCTTCTCTGACAGTGATTGATCAATGAGGAACTCCCGTAATAAAGACAAGGTGCTCTGGGGCTCCCAGGAGCAAATTGGCAAAGGTAAGAAGTGGGAATACGGTGTGGCCTAGTTTGCCGAGGCAAACCCGGAGGTGCTTTCAAGTATTTCCGGATGGTCACGGTCCGTAACGGTTCGGAGACGGTGGGACAAGCAACTTGGGCACTCGCGGCTAAAACGCAAGACCAGACATTGAATTCAGATTTGGTTCTTCATAAAACCGCCCCCCCCCCGTTACTTACAAGGACTTGCCACTCTCTGCGGTGCTTTTGACTAAAAATCGAGTGAACTGAAGTGCCACTTCAACTTGAGCCTCATTGTGAAAACACCAGCCGGCAAAGACACCGAGGCCGTTTCACACGTCACTTGTACTGTTTGACCTTCCGAAAGAAGGGACACATTTCTTTGCCAAGGATGCCGGCATTTAAAATCAACTCAAGAGTGTGAATGTCCCTCAAGGTCAAATCTACACCATTGTTCCACATCTGGCTCGTCATTCGTCTTTAACGCATTCACTGCCATTGACGGGTATAGACGTCAAAAAGTAAATTCATTTTATTATTATTTACATTCATTGCTCGCATATTTGGTTTTTTTCCCCGCATGTTCTCTAATTTATTTTACACCAGTATAGCAGTTCATTTGTCCTGAGACTTGCTTTTCATAATCATAAGAGTGGTTTATAATTGTGTTCATTTTGTGTTTTATCGTTCCACTTGTAGAAATTGTTGAGCACGGTTCTACAGAGTGTAGGTTCTTTCCGTCGTTTTGAATCAGACGTCTTCAATCCCGTTCCTCAAAATAAATGATTCATACAATAATAAAAAATAAAAAAAAAAGAACAATACTCTTGAGAACAGTGGTCCTCAATCCTGTTCCTCAAGGGCTGGTGTCCTGACCCTTTTCCATTTCTCCGTGCTGCAACACACTTAATTGAAATGATCAGGATCGTTTTTTGGATTCAGCAGATCGTGCTGATGATCATTTGAATCAGGTGTGTTGCAGCGGGGAGAGTTGGAAAACAGAGAGGTCAACGGCCCTCGAGGAACAGGATTGAGGACCACTGTTCTAAGTATTTTTTTTTCATTATTGTATGAATTATTTATTTCTGTGAATTTTCCAATTTTTTTAACTTCTTTCTTTTTAAAGTTGTTTCTGAGAGTTGTGTGTGGTTTTTTTTCTTTCTTTTACTACATTTCCCTAGAATTGCCAGCTAGTGGCCGCTCTACATATTCCGTACGTTTTGCGTCATGTTAAGCTGAATAGTAGTCAAGTTGGTCGACATATTCAATTGGATGGTTGCAACATTAAATTGCTCGCAGAAAGTCGCACATTTTGACATTTTATTTGTTCAGTCCTTTTACGATCCGGGGTCTTTGTCGTCTCCCGGGAGATCCGTCGGCGTTGATCCTGTGCATTCCGAAGACAATAATAGCGCTTATTTAGCCTTCACGTCTGCCGATGACCTTTTTTTTTTTTCCCCCTCACCCCTCCCCACCCTATTGCCGCCTCAACATCATCTCTCTACAATAGCGAGTGGCAGTGGCCGGGGTGAACTTCAATGATTTGATGTTACTGTAACTGCGAGACGGGTCCTTGGGAGCGTCAACAGTTGAAAAGAGCGAGCGTTTGGCTGGCGGCCTTGCTTGCTTCAGCACTTTGAGGCGCTTTTTCTTTCCCCCGGAATTAGCCCACGGGAGGGAGGCTTGAAGTGGGGCTTCTGAGGGAATTGCACAGCCATTCATCACATTAATGAGTCACGTCACTTTATTTACACACACAAAAAAAATAAAGGGGGCTATTTTTTTTTTCCCCCCCTTGGAAGTTATTCACAATCACGATGCTGCGTTGTGATAATGTTGGCTGGAGTTAATTGAAAAAGGCAATACAGGAACTAATCTACAGAGGTGCAGGTAGCCAGCTGTGTCTGGCTGATTGCAACGGCGCGCTGGTTGGCTCCGGGTGCATTGTGACACAGAAGGAGCACATTTGGTTGGATTTTTGGGATGGAGCGACCCGGCGAGGCGGGTTCCAATCATTAGCACATGGGCGAGCTTTAAAGGCCAGAGGCGACTTGTTTGTTACACCTGCGCTCTTTCGCAACCAGCTGTGCCTGATGTGGGTTGGGAGCCTTAGCCGCTGAGACCCTCCCATCCTCGCCGCCGCCACCAATAAAAAAAAATTTGGGGGATGAGATTTCCAGGGCCAACCAAAAATGAGTACTGTAATTTCCGGACTATAAGCCACATCCAAATATAAGCCGCAGTTGCTCCTTTCAAAATGAATAAATAAATAAATAAATGACCAAATAAGTGAATAAATAAATAAATAAATAAATAAAGCCACACCAGACTACAAGCCGCAGTTTTCGATTTTGAAAAAAAAAAATTGTTGTTTACTGCATATATAGAACAATTTTAAAACATAAAAGTACATAAAGGTACGGAAATAGATTGTTAAAACAGTGCCTTTTAACACGGCAACAACTTTGCTCATTAAGTCATTTACTACCAGCCGAGTTAAAAAAAAAAAAAAAAAGACGTCTTAAGCCGTCAATGGTATTAAATGAGTTAAAACAGAACAGACCCAAGAGAAAAAAAAAAATCAAGATTTATTTAACGTATTTTCTGAAATGTAGAGCGCCCCTACTGGTGAAAGAAAAATCCACAGATAAGCCACACCCTTGTATTTGCTGTACGGTTCAAAATCGAGGAAAAAAATAGCGGCTTATTGTCCGAAAAATACGGAAATAATGTTTGTTTTTTTTAATTTAGTTGAATTCATTATTTCTGTATTTATTTATTTTCAAAAGCACAAACTCTTTCATGTATCACCCCGCTTGTCTTTTCGCACAATTCACTCAAACACCTTCAATCATGCCGACTTGAATCAGGAAGCGACGAGTTTTTATACCAAAAACTGCTCAAGGTTTTCGCCATTTTTACGGCGATGAATGCTCACAACCGAACGTTACAACAGCAAGAGGCGGGCGCTATTACTGTATATATCGCGCCGCTGTCAGCGTCAGCACAGGAGTATGCGGTCGAGATGAAGGGGAGCGTGACGCCACCGATGCTTTTCATCGAAAGGATTTGCGCATTAAAGCAGACAAAATGGTCAAATATCGAACGGGGTTTGATGTTCTTCTCAATTACAGTTAAAGCGCTGAGATGACTCGCTTGCCAGATCTTCAAGAAGGACTTCAAGGATGAGCTCGCTCAGGTAATGCGAGTTTTTTTTTTTTTTTTTTCGTGCAATGCGGACTTTTTAATTTGATGATAGACAATTATATTCATACATCAACATATTGTGTGACTAAAGTGTGACAGATTTAAAAAAGGCCTTTTGTTGCGGTGAAAGTAAAACTTGTCAAAGTGGAGACTAGATGTGGAGGGCCACGGGACGAGGTTGGTGTTGGGACTCCAAATGATGTTTCGATTTTGCAGCAGTGTTATGCTCGGTTCACGCCGAATACGTTTCGAGCGTTTCTGAGGCCGCGAAAATGATTGTTGAAGTCTGAGGACATCGAGAGATGTACAACACGGCTAGCTACAGGCACGAGAAAAAAAACAAAAAAACCAAGATCATATATTCTACTTTTTTTAAATTTTTTTTTTTAAACTTTACCAAGACGGCCATGTTGTTTCCATTAGCGTTAAACTTTTTTCTTCGTTTTTTTTTACCGTAAGCGCTCTCGTCGTCACAAAGCGAGTGGGTGCACAAAAAATAATTCCAAGATAAAAATATTGTTACATTTTTATGTTGATTAAAACTAAAACCGGCATGCAGAATCCAAAATTGCAGTCATTTTTTTATTTATTTATTTATTTTTTTTAAGCAAAATAATTTTTTTTCTCCACAGCTTTGCAGATAAGAAAAATTCCACTGATTAGCTATAGTCGGACTTGCATCTTATTACGATTGTACCCGCCAACATCTACGGGGCAAAATTGTTTGCGCCGTCACAATTGAGACAATGCGGTGAGAGGTGCGTGCAGCTCCCAATCGGTCAGTACGATCAATATCTGCAAACAAAACGCGATCATACGAGGAATTAAGAGGATTCGTGCTGCCTCTTTCCTGACCTCGTAAAAAATGGGCGTACCGCTGTAAAAATGATTTCATTTTATGTTGTTCTTACTGTTTTATTGACATCCATACACATTTACTTCATATTTCTTACGAAAATGGGGATGCTATCGATCAGATGCGCGCCCAAGTCCGGTCCTCGAGATCCCCGATCAGATTAGATGCATCCTCACTGCAACACACACCTGATTCAGATCATCAGGATCGTTATCAAGGCTTTTGCAAACGTTGCTAATGAGCTGATCATCTGAATCGGGAATAGGGAGATTCCGAAGACAATTTGGATGGGGGGCTCCTGAGGACCGGACTCTGGCACCTGCCATATATTGGATTCAGTACCCCAAAATTATTTTTAAAAAAGCTGTCAGGTTCGACTTAAAACAAAAAAATGTGTTCCCAAGTGTAATTGTGATGGAAGAACAGGTGTGAGCAAACTGCGGCCCGGGGGCCACATGCGGCCCGTTAAACGTTTTAATCCGGCCCGCCAAACTTGAAAAAAATTTAATGAATAAACCTTGTGAATATTTTATTTTCTAAACACTTTTGTTCATTTTCATTGAAAATTAAATTTTTCACCAAAACACTCCATGCATCTGCACCTGGTCCGGCCCACCAATCAACAAAGTTTGCCCACCCCTGTGCAAGAACACCACCAGCACAAGTGACGATTCCAAATCCGCGATCTGATTTAAGGCACGATAGACTGATGAATCACAGAATAGGATGAGTCACTATTTATTTACCCCGTCTAATTGGAAATGTCCGTCACGGGGCAGCAAAGCGCATCCTCTCCCGAGCCATTATCCCCGCCGCCTTGATCCCTCGCAGGTATTTCACAGTGAGTGATGTAGCGAGTGTCAATGGAGAGCTTTGCACTGGATTTTTTTTTTTTTTCTTCTTTTTATATCCGAAATGCTGGCGAGCCAGAAAGCTGCAGAGGGCGGCAGGTTAATTATTGTTTTGTCCGTTGTTTGCGCCGCCACTTGCCGAAAAGTCATCTGCTTTCAGGCCGATGTTTGACACGGCCCTCGGCGACTTTATGATTATGCCGTCAGCCGCTTTGGCTTCAAAGCGTCGCGATTAGCAGAGCTCGCTTAACGGAAGCCCTCAGTTTTAACTCCTAATGGCCCCACAGGGCGCTGCGATTAGCTTCTACCTCGTCTTGACGCTCTCGTTTCGCAAGCCGTCGGGAAAAATTGGCGTTTTTTTGGGGGGGAAAGAGGTCTTGTCTCATGCAAATGAGCCACCGCTCATCCCGCCTCTCTCTCTGGTGGCGAAGAAGACTCGGAAAGGTCCGCAAACGTCGATGACGACCGCCCTGCAATGTGTCACGCTTTTGACGCCTTCACGGTTTTCGTGTTTTCATTTGCAGAGAGAGCGAGTGAGAATGAGAGAGCGTTTCACGCGTTGCTCAAGGTCCTTTTGGATACTCCCCATCCCACATCTCCCTGCACAATTAATTTTATCTTTGGGGTATTATCAAGAGGGAGCCCGGCAAAGCAGCATGACAGAAAAAGGCTCCAGAACCCGGAGGCTCAGGGTGGGGGGGGGGGATTAATCGGTTTGACAAGATCTCTCACAAATGATTTTTGCCTTGGCTTTCCTTCCGTTAGATGTTTGCCACTCGCCCGCGTGTCTGAGGGGGGCGAGGGAGAAATTTAACTCTTTGAGGGCCGTTGACATCAAATATTATCAACGGGAACCTTAACGAGGAGCGCCAGCGGTGGAAATGGTCTTGGCCAGCTCTGATTTGGTCATTAAGCTGGGAAAGTTAAAAAATAAATAAATAAATTAATTAATTAATTCATGCAAGAAAATGGCAAATCTTTTAGATGAGATCAACGCATATCATGGAACGCAAAAGCTTATGAACTTTGCAGATCTTCGGAATTTTAATTGCGCCCAAGCTGCTTGTGACCGATTAAAATGTTTTTCATGTTAAATCAACCACCGAGAGTGTCACAAAAGACGTAATGCACATGCATACGTGCACGCACACGCTACTAAGTACTACTACTACTACTGATTAAATATAGAATGTAAACTTTGTCCAATGTAAAATTAAATAGCATGGAAATTAAGTTTGTAAAGTTTTGTCAAATGTAAAATTGTCGCAAGAGTGAATATTTGTAACGGTTATTGTCAAATTATTTTGCCATCAAAAACTTTTCATTGTTGCTGTTGATGTTTTGGAGAAGAAAGACTGTTCAAATATTTACGGCATCACTAAGGCATAAATTATTAGAGCATCAAAGTCTGTTGTGCATAAAATATATCTTTTCACAAAAACAACCTGCGTTATACGGGTGATTCCCCCAATTTGGAATAAGTTAGAAATATTTATTTTTGTGATTAAAAGAACAAAATCAAATATTTCATTTAGTTGTTTGTGTTTACCAAACACACAAAATTGGGTGAGCCCTTGAAAGATCAGTCAGAATACTCTAAATTGACTGTAAGTTACCGTATTTTCTGGACTATAAGGCACACCTCATATAAGCTGCAGCAAGTATTTTTGGAAAAAATACAAAATAACAAAAATATAGGCTATAAGCCGCAGTTTTCTATGTTGAAAAAAATGTGTTGTTTACTGCATGTACAGAACAATTTGGTGAATGCTCATAAAGGTACATAGATTGTTAAAACTGTGACTTTTAACACGGCAACAACTTTGTGAATTAAAGCAGGACAGACCCGAGAGAAAAAAAAAAAAAGAAAAAAATCGAAATTTATTTAGCACATTTTCTGAACTATAGAGCGCCCCTAGTGGTGAAAGAAAAATAAATCCACAGAAAAGCCGCACTGTTGTATAAGCAGCATGGTTCAAAATCAAGGAAAAAAGTAGCAGCTTATAGTCCGGAAAATACGGTAATTTTTCTCTTTTTTAAAACGGCTGACATTGAAAGCGTTAAGAGTGCCAGAGTGTTCATCAAAATATTTGACTGACCCAATCTTGCTGCGCTTTTCCTGCTTAGCGAGCATTGCCTTAATGATAGCCAACCACACGGTCAGAATAATAAATAGCCGCATTATTTCCTGCTAAATCTAAAAAAAAACAAAAAAAAAACCTTTCGCCTCATTCCGCCGACTTGCACCGCTATTGACACCCAGCAGACGTTTGACGCATTTTCCGGCACGTGGAGAATTCATCAAAGTAATGATTGAATCATTTTCTCAAGCGCAATTCATTAAACATGCCAATGAACTCATCTTGAGCAGCTGTCTTTGCCTCACTGCTTAATCACTGGCGAGAATTAGCGCGCGGCGGATGCTGAGCACGTGCGATAATCTCCGCAAAGTGCATTGTTTACAAACACTAATTAATAGCACGATCGGTGACGGCAGTGCACTCGTGGGACGGGCGGGGAGAGTCGAGTCGCTTCCGCCGCACTCGCCACGGCTTGTTAACAACCAAGACGGAGTGCTGACATTAAAGCGCCCGTGGTTTCTGTGCTTTACGGCGGCGCCGGCAGCTTGACAAGAAAGAAATGCGGAAGAAAATTAACTAATTCAATCTGAGACTAAACTCTTTCAATATGAAAATTAACTCGGTTGAGTTTTGAAGTCGGAACAGAGACTTTGACAGTTGACAGGACCGAGGCACATTTCACACGTTGGCCTTCGGCGAAGTAAACCGCAGAATACCATCATTTATGACACCACGGCTGGACAAACAATGGACAAATCTGCCCGGCAACACAAGATAGCTGAATTCTGATTGGATAAAAACTAACCAAAAAAAAAATCAACACTAGGATATAACATGACATCAATGTGAAGAATATGAGAATGATTTCTTTGTTATGTTAGGCCAGCAGAGAAGGCCTTGCAGGCCTTGACAGCCCGCCACGGGTCTAAATTCATATAGCGCTTGTATCCGGTGCCAAAAGCGCTTTACAAAAGCTCATCTAAAGATTCGGTGGTGAATTCCAGCTGATCAAGTGGGAAAGAAATGCCACCATGGTGAATTGAGTCGCTGGCGTTCAGTTCGAGCCGTGTAGTGAGTCGTCGCAAATTTTAATGAGTAGACTATCTGCACGGAAATTAACATACATTTTCGGTTGTGTTTTATAGTTTGAGGCGTCACCCAAAAAAGTTTCTATTTACCAACCCAAATTTTCTCCGCTTTTTGGTCAGAAACCAAATTGCTAGGAAAAAAAAAAAATCTTTTTTTGTATCTTTTACCTTTCAATCAATCAATCAAACAAACAATCTCTGAACCGTGTTTCACCTAACCTCTCGAGTGTATTTACGTCTTTTGGGGAGGAAATTACCGCATGCTCCACACTTGCGCTTGTGGTCTGAATGTTTGGAGGTCTTCAGCCAAGGTGAACGTGCCCATGTGGCTTTTCCACAATGGGCTAATTCAAGCCGTCACATGCTTGGCGTTCGTGGTCATTGAAGCCCGACATAGGAGGCATCTATTTTGGATGTCATCTGTCACCAGGCAACAGAGCGCGAGATAGCATTAATATAACAGTAATTACATATCTGCATAAGTGGTTCCTCAATCATTAGATTGAGGGGGAAAAAAAAAAGAGTCTGCATTTAAAAAAGGGGAATATTAGCATATTCATAATGGCTTTAATATCGTGCACAGTATTTTATATTACGGGGCAATGAAGCAACTTTTTCCCTCTGGTCTGAACAAAATACAATCCTTAGATAGAGACATACGAGTTTAATTGGTTCCGCCAAAAGGTTGTATCTCAAATCATTCTTTTGCATTGGAATGAAAGAAAAGGCCATTAATCCGTTCTGGCGCTAAAAAAAAAATCACAACAAATTGTATTTGAATGAGGCAAGTAGCACCCCAGAAATGGTTACGTCGGATAAATTCAGTAAATGAAAAGAATTCAACTATTTGTTCACAATATATCAATTGAAAACGGCTCCTTTTGGTCTTTCCCCCCCATGGCCACCAGGGGGCAGGATAAGACAGCTTGACGGCTTAACTCCCATTAAGGCAGGGGTGGGCAAACTTTTTGATTGGTGGGCCACATTGGGATAAAAAATTTGACAGAAGGGCCGGACCAGGAGCAGATGGGTTTTGGTCACCTCACCTCATCGGAGAAAAAAAACCCAAAAACATTTCATTTTAAATAAAAATGAACAAAAGCATTAAAACTAAATATCTGTCTTTGACACGCCAGAGTATTTAGAAAATCAAAAATAATCAAGGTTTATTCATTTCATTTTATTTCAAGTTTAGCGGGCCGGATTAAAACGTTTAACGGGCCGCGTACGGCCCCCGGGCCGTGGTTTGCCCACACCTGCATGAAGGTGTTATGAATTCAACGTAAGCACCAATCAGCGCTTGCCTCGTTGCAGAAGCCAAAGATATGGCAGCGGGATGTTTCCTGCCTCAAATCTCAAATCTTGTCGGAGCTCGTCAGTGCGGCACTAATATTACTAATATCCGTTGTTCTACATTGTCTGCGTATACGCTATCGTATGACGTGGTTGGCATAAGGTTTTTTTTTTTCGCCTTTCCAATATAATTGGCAGCAAATTGAGCCCATTCACACAAGTGATACCCGAATCCATTTGAGTCGCTTTTAATGAGATTTTTAAAGGTCCACTGCAGGTGTTAAAAGCGGTTCATGCACCTTTCAGCTCACGTATTACAATAACACTTGCTTCCCGTAAAAAAAAATGGCTTCCACCTCTGATCGTTCTTCTGATCCGCCATTCGGAGGAGCTCGATGTATTTTGAGAAGAGAAAAGGTTAATATCCGGCAGGCAGAACAATTCGATGCTATTGCAGCGGCACGTTCATTTTTTTTTTCTTTTCCCCGTTTCTTTTAGTCCTCGCGATCATTTCTGTGCACACCTGCACACGGTCATGGTGCTGTCTCGCTCGCTCCCCTCCCCTCAGCGTACAAGCGGCGGCAGAGTCATCCATCCAGACCCGCAGACCATGAAATTAGGTTAAGACGTAAGGCTGTGAATGACACAGGTGCGGATACAAATGAGAACATCCGAATGAAAAAGCACAGCTCCGAGACAGCTGATTCGTCGGTCGTTCCGGGCCTCTCGGAATCACATTTCACAGCTTCTCGTCATTTTATTAAGCCCACTTCTTCCTGTTGTTTATTAGGAGTCAGGCCAAAGCATTAGAATGGGAGAGTTTTTAGCTCAAAATCCAATTGGGGATGCAAAAGTCCCTGACGCTTTTCTGTGCTCCTGCGTTTCATTTTAGAATCAAATCACAATCTGCGAAATAAACTGCACGATTACATTTTAGTGACATAATTATCCTTGATTCCGTTTTGAGTGTGAAGAGGAACAAGCTAACGCAGGTGAGTGCTGCAAATTTTCAGGCTACTGTATGCAACCGGGGGAGTGCCACAAGGCTCCATGTTAGGTCCCCTGTCGACCTGCATATTAATGTGCGTGTAATCTGGTAAAAAGAGACTTACACTGAAAAATCAGACTTATATACCGTATTTTCCGGACGATAAGCTGCTAATTTTTTTCCTAGATTTTGAATCAGGTGGCTAATACAACGGTGCGGCTTTTCTGTGGATTTTTCTTTCACCACTAGGGGCGCTCTATAGTTCAGAAAATAGGATAAATAAATCTTGATTTTTTTTTTTTCTTTTGGGTCGGTTCTGTTTTAATGAGCAAAGTTGTTGCCGTGTTAAAAGGCACTGTTTGAAGAATCTTTTTTTTTTTCAACATAGAAAACTGGGGCTTATATATATATATATATTTTTTTTTTTTTTTCCAAAAAGAGTTGCTGCGGCTTATATACAGGTGCACCTTATAGTCCAGAAATATACAGAATTTATTTATTGTGATTTTTTTTTTTTTTTAATTGAATGTAATCCGCATCAATTATTTAGCTTTTTTTTTAACATTTTGATTTTGGTGATGATATATTGAACTAGTTTTACAGAATTACTATCAATTTATATAACATGTAAATCCCTGATGAAGATTTCCAAAAAGTAAATCCAATTTCCACTTCTGCCTTTTTTCATTGCAGGCGTCAGTTGAGCCTCATCAAAGCACTTTCATTTGTTTAGCTGCATTGTGTCATTGAATTGGAAACCGCTCGATTTTTTTTTTTTTTTTTGCATGCCCCCCCGCACTCAGAGGTTGTTGTTCTTGACCCGTTTGTTATTTGTGAGTGCAAGCTCTTATTGTGTGAGCAGACCGCAGCAGGTGATGCAACAGCAGTCGTCGTTTTGCCTGCCTATCTTGTCAGCTCTGTTTGTTCCAGACGCTCAAGCTCACCGCACTTCACCCGCATTTAACAGCTGTTATTATGTGTCTGCCAAAATGCAATCGACTTTTTTTTTTTCCTTTCTTTCTTTTCGCAAGTGTTCGTATTTTTCCTCCACTTGACGTCCAGACACTCTTTGGCCACTTACTCCGACTGTAATGCGCAAAAAGGGAGAAGAAATGCGTGGTTGCCGCCTCGCTGGCTGTCTTTTACCGTTGTTTACTGCGCAAAACGCCCGCCGCGGTGCTTTGTACTGGCTCGGGGAAATGGACACTTTTGAAGTTTCACAGCGGGAATGCTTGCGGTGTGATCATTCACACTTTGACATGTGACAAGAATCTGCAGTCCGCTTGCACTTGAGCGTTTTCGACTAAGATTGAGTCCATTGTGCTCGAAATGAAAAATTCAAAGAGGTACTTGGTAGGTTGAAACGTTTATTATAGATTTTGTTGGATCTTTTGCTTCTAATGGGGACATTTCAAACTGGTAGAAAATCGCCAACAAGCCCATTTTGCTAAGATGTGGCTCTGGATCGTCTACATCGGACGATTTCACCTTAATTTTCCTATTATTAGTTATTGACCACAAAACTATTTTTGTCGATCTATCTACACCAGGGGTGTAAAACTCATTTTAGCTCACGGGCCATATGAAGGAAAATGTATTACTGAGCGGGCCGGACCAGTAAAAAAGTCACGTCAAGTGCAACTAACATCGGCCATTTGGTGAATTATGAGGCGGCTTTTCGTTCGGTTGGGCCATATTTATTTTTATACTTTACCAAATCTTTTCTCGGGCTGGATTAAACCCGTTTGCGGGCCTGATTTGGCCCGCGGGCCGTATGTAAGACACCCCTGACATATACCAGTGATGTATAGACAAATGCAGAACAATTAAAGGCTCGTCCACTCACGGAATTGTGAACTAAATTGGCTTAGATTTCACAACTGAATAAAGTTGTTAGTAAACTGAGGCAATCGTTTTTTTTCATTTTGGGATTTTCGGAGATTTTAATAATGTTAACTACTGTAAATGTGCCTTGGCTCGGAAACATGGGTCAAGGATATTTTTGTGGTTTTTAAGTGCGACCAATAAAAGCTTGCACAATACGGATTTAACCAAGTGTTGTCATTTATACCTTTGGCATTTCAGAATTTAAAAAAATTGGTATTGAATCTCAGCTTTCATTCATAAACATCACAAAATATATTACAAAATTTATATATATATATATATTTTTTTTTACTTATTATTATATTATTACACATCATACATATTATTGTTATATTATAACTGATTATGAAAACCGGATGCGCTACAGAAAAGAAAATGAGAGAAGATTCACAATTAGCACAAGAAATGTCTTAAAAAAAAAATCCATTGACGGCAGTGAAAATTCATGAATAAACCGCATGAAATTAAAAGCCGCCTCGTTCAAAGTTCGGGAAAATAAGTAGTGGCTTAAAACCTGAAAATGATGCCGCATGTTCTCGGCTTTATTTGTTGTATAACAATCCTTTAAGAAATCCGTCCGGTTTTCTATTGTGCTTCTTGAATAGAATATACGCCAAGTGTCCCCCAACCCGTGTCCATATGAGCTTCATTTTAGCCGCAGCAGGCGCTTGAAAAGACCCAATATTGTCCATTTCATTGGCTGAACAGTTTCATATCCGGTGGGAGTCGGGAATCACACTGCTCGTCTTTTGACTTTATGCAAAGCGTACGCCTATTTTGCTTCGGCGAGCGCTCACGGGCGGCAACCGTAGCAAATATCAAATGTGTCCACGCACACACCGGCACACCCCCCTCCACACATGGAAAAAAAAACACCTCGCCTGCAGTGCACTCAGCGAAAAGGAGCATTGATCTGCCAAAGTGAGCAGGCATTTCACACGCGGCATCTTTGTCCGCGAATGGGAATTGCTCACATCGTTCATTTGTTCTCATTTATCCAAACAACGGAGGTAAGAAACATTTTTTTTTTTTAAAAGTCACGTCTCCCTCCCTCAGCCAAGGACAAACATAAAAACTCAGTGTCCGTTATTGAGTCTAAAAATCACAAAGTGGCGAATTCCCAACAGTTTTGGCCTTGCCAGCATGCCATGTGTCCGCAAGATGGAACGCTGTGTGGCCAACAGATGCTCTGAGTGTATGCGGCATGCGCGGCCAACAAGGAGCGTCGGAACATTATCGTATAATAGAGGAGGGATTCTCAACATGTGGTCGAATCGACGGCCAAGTCCAGTTCAATTTCACAGTTATACATTTTTAAATAATACTTGAAAAAAGTGATTTTTAATTTCAATTATCATGTTATCCTCCTTCAAATGTCTCCAGATGCTCCAAAATAATGCTGCTTGTCTCTTAACTGGAACATTTAAGAGGGAGCATACAGTAACTCGTCCTTGCCGCCCTTGAACTGCTTCAAAATTGTTGGTTAAATTGGTTTGAGAGAGGAAGTAATTCTTTTTTTTTTTTTTTTTTTTTTGGGAGGGGGTGGGGTTTAAATGACTTGACCAATTTGTGTAACTGTACATTCACTGCAGGGACAGGAAATTAATAGCAATATAATTGTTAATTAATTCATCGTAATTTGGCTCCTCTGGATCTTTGAAACGTTATAATGAAAAAAAAAAAATTTATTAATTTGCAGAACAGCGTGGTGCTTTTACAAGTTCAGAAAGTGGTGAAAATGCTCTAAATGCACCTTGTCGATATAGCAAGCGTGTGACGTTTATGATTCCGCCACCAGTGAGGCTTAATGTCACCCCAGTTGAAATTTCACGTGAAACTAAACACTCAATAAACACACATTGTATATTTCAATCCAAAACATTGCGAGTGCTAATGCTAACGTCAATGGAGGATCCAGTTCAAATGCTAACAGGAAATTAGCATTAGCTTCGGGAGTTATATTGCATCAAATAACGACTATTCACGCACAAATTCTGGGAAAAACACGTCCACACAGGCAACATAACACTCAAAGGACAATCTTGACAATCTCCGGAAAACCGACCAGTTGACTAAAAAAAAAAAAAATAAATAAATAAAAATTAAAAAATTTTAAAAAAGATCTTTAACGTCATTAGCCGTCAATGGCATTAAATGAGTAAATATATCTTATTGCAATTTTTTTTTCTATGTAATCCAAGATCCGAGCCATCCCTCAAAACGTTCGCCGGCATCACGCGTCAAGTGTCCTCCAATGCGTTTCTCCCGCTCGATCTCGCCACTCATAGACCGTCCCGCCTATTTTGCCAACGCCGCTGCTCCATGACAGTCTCATCACACTCTATCAATCAGGCTCGCCAGGCCCCTGCGCTGTCCCAGTCGGGTCCCATCACTGCCAGTCAGACTCCCGCTCCCTTCGCAGTCACTTTGCCAGATGTAGTCTAAATCACCCCTCCCCCTCCCCCCCACACTCCCACTCGACTTGTAGTCCAGACTCGACTCGCTTGCTTTGATATCACTTGACATTTTTCACTTGGCCCCTTCGCGTGGAACCCTTAAAAAAAAAAAAGGAGGTGATGCGCGGCATGAAATTGAAGCGAAAGGCGTCCTTACCTGCCGCAGGCCTCATGTCGTGGCGGACGTCTCAGGAAAGAGAACTGCGTAAACAAGAGAGACAGAGCGTGGAGATGAATGGCTTCATCAGCGCGAGGAGGTACCTGTGCAAAGCGCCGACACGCGCTTGATCGCTTTCCGCTTTCGTACAGAAAGGAGGCAGCAAAGTATACAATGGCAAAATTCTCCGTCCGGCAATTAGACTTTTATTGACTCGCTCGGGGTGATTACATTTTTTTTTTTTTCATTCCTCGGGCCATTTTTTCTAGACTCATCTTGTAATAAGTGATTAGCAGAGAGTCGCAGAAAAAACGGACAAATTCGCTGTGGCTGCAAAACAATTGATTGAATAGAAAAGTAGAAACATGTTCTTTTCATTTCTAATCCACACTGAGTGAGCTTTAATTTGGCTCGGCAATTGTTTAAAATGTTGTTGTTGTTTTTTTTTCTAAACGGCAGTCAAATGAGACGATTACCAACGTGGTGATTTTAGTATTCCCGGGCCAAAGTGTTAATTCCGAGTCAATTTTCTGTGTGAATGTCATCCGCAGATGGAAAGTCGCGTAGAAAAAAAGAAACGCAAGCACGCTGAATATTAAGTTTCTGGCTCACGTAACTCAACCTGATTTTTAAGGGTCGGTCAACTCAGCCGATCAGTACAAGCGGCGCATGCGGCAGACCAAGACCCAACTCAAATATTTCAACGACTTCACCAAGCACGGAATGGGCGCTGCTTTTCAGAAGCTGGTTCTGATCCGTGCTAAAACTGCAGCTGGTTTAGCTTGGTCCAAGTGGGGGATCTTCACCCAGCCTAGACTCCAAGTCATGGGCAGAGAAATTTAGCACGAGCGGGATTATTGTCGAAATTTGCTGCATTGCATTAATGATTATTAAATAATCAATTAATCTGTTGATTATGTTGATGGCTGACTGATTAATCAGATGAAAAAAAAAATTCAATTTCCGTATTTAAAAAAAAGAATACGTAAATTCAAATCGATCGTGTAAATTATGATTCGGTTACTGGTTTGGTCCACAGCATGTCACAAAAATAGGCAAAAATATTGGTAATTGTTTTCCAAAATAAAATCAATTTATAGGATATTTTGATTCAGCACAAAGATAATCAGCGTCATTTCAAGGAGGACTACAGAAGTCGGATATTTACTGTCGAGAAGCTGACATTTTTTGGGGACAATTTCAAATTGGAAATGGTTTCTAAATAATCGATTTTCAAAAAAATTATCGATTACCTTGATAATCGATTAATCGATATGTCATTTACCACTAATACTTCCTTGACACCAATTCCTATTGAGACAATGCTTCGGTGGCATCTTATGGCAGCTTTCACAAACAGCGCGAAAAAATATATCTATTGTTGGTGAGTTTTTCAACAAATAGCTCGAGGTTGGTTCAAAAAAGCAAAAACGCGAAATAGCGAAGCGTAAATACGCGGGGGATTACTGTATTGTACCGATGGCCCTCAGTCTGCAGCAGCCATATTTCATTACATAGCAATGAAGCTTAGGAGGCAATCAAGCATATTTAGCTGTCCTCGCATACACACATGCACGCACACGCACACACACGCCCCCCCCACACACACACACACACACACCGCCATCCCCTCCCAAAGCAATTATTACTCCCTATTTTTTTACTGTGCCTCGCCATGAGGAAAATGAAGCACGGTACTTATCAGTTCAATGCATACACAAGTGACTGGGACGGGGAGGGGTGGGTGGGGGGGGTGAGGAGGAGGCATGCGCGGCGAGCTCACCGACGCCATTCGGGCGCGCGAGGACCGTCGAGCGCCGGCCGCCATTAGCCGCGCGCCGTCAGCACATTTAGGGGCAGCCGGCGGAGCGGCGGCGGCGGCGGGAGATACAGAGATAACCGTAAACATGTCACCAAAAATGCATTGTTATTTGCATTCATAGCGGTAGGAGGCAAATTGATGCGGGGTCAGACAGGGAAGGTGAGGGTTTATGACCTGTGGATAGCGCCGCTGTCGGCAGCGCTGATCTATCGGGCCGGCCAGCCTTGTCGGGCTTTACGCCTGATTATATTATCACGGCTGACAATCAATGCGAGAGAATGATCGTGCCCATGCGCGAAGGGGAAAGCCGACAGAGGAGGCCCCAACTCCACCAAGCGGTACGGTCGCAGTGCGGTACATCCGCAAGCGACTTTACTTTTCCCGATCTCCAGTCATTGGCACATATCACTTTTTTCTATAAAGGCGCACAGTAACGCTTTCTTACGATTATTATGATTATTAATAATAATAAACTGGGCTTGGCGCCTCCTGCTGATGGCTGCCATTTCTTATCGCGCCGCCTCAAGAAAGCACTTTTGGAGGCGGCGGAAAAGGAAGGCGCTGGTGTTCAAATGACTTAAGCTGCCTACGAAGGTCTGTGCGGATAGGTCGGAAAAGGAAAAAGGTCATCTTTCTAAATGCGCCATTTGCAACATTCGCCTCACTGGTACACAGCCTCTGTCTGCTTGATGAACATACAGGCTTGGTCTTGTGTTTTTGGAGGCGCTGCCACATTGAGAGGGAGACGGGAAAGCGGGGGGGCAAAAGCACAGCGGGGAAGGAAGATGGAGGGGGGGGGGGGGACGCGAGGGTCTAAGAAAAGACGAGTGCCGAGCCACGAGACACTTGTGCTTCCACTCGCCTGCTCGCAACTGATCGTAGTGTAGCAGACATGGGCCACGGCACAGACAGATGGCATGGAGGTGCGCGTGTGCGCGTGCGTGTGATCGCATGCGTGTATGATGTGGAAAACACTGCAGATGCGTCAACTGCGCATTCAAATAGATTGTGTACTTTATCAGCGCGTCAAAGAAAAGTACATTTTTTGGTTGCTAAGGTAAAGATGGGTGATTCTCAATTGCTAGACTGCCATCTAGTGGAAGGGTTGGGAAATGGCTCCACAAAAAAACAACAACAACAAAATAAAACACCTTTGCAGTGATAGATCTTTCTGAGAGCTGTTTCTAATGTTTTGGTAATCTCACAAAGAAATTCAGAGATCTGAAGTGCAGGTAAGTCTCTTTAAAGTTGCGGACTGAATATATGTTGTCTGGAAATGCTTAACGTTTAAATGGTGATTGTGGGTTTTATTACATTATTAATATTTAGTAGAATTTATTGCAAAAAAAAAAGTCAGCAAAATGTGTTTGTTTTTTTTCTCTTTTTTTTGGTTCATATTGCATGTTTGAATATGTTTAATTAATGGGATTAAAATGTTTCTATTTTTTTAAAAAATCTGTATTTTCCTGTGTTAATTAAAAATAATATTAATAATATTAACAATAATTATATTTTTAATCCAGAATAGATTAATACAATGCATTTTTAAATTTTTTAACAAAATGTATTATTAAATGTTCACAACAGTTTTAATTGTATTTTATAAAAACAACAAAAACAAATGTTTTATTTTAATTTACTTTGGCAAATGTTAATTCATCTATTGAACATGAAACATAACTTTCAACTTAATTGGATTAAAAATATTTGATGATTTAATCTTTCAAGTGAAATATATCTATTAAAATATCTTTCTTTGAATCATTTACTTTTTAAATTTTTTTAGACAATAATGCTTGCAATAAAATTAAATGCAATTACGTTTCAATGTAAATGTCGTGTGTGTTTATGGACAATGTACTTTCAAACTGTGCCAAACGGTTTCATTTAAGGGAAGGTTTCACGAGCCAACGGCGCCATCTGGTGGCTAAAATGAGTTAAAGTCCAGAGGCTGGACGTGGATTGGGCAAGAGACTCGTGTCGTCACTTGCAAAGCAAGCTGCAGTACTTCCTGTCATGTGACCAGCTTCGTCGTGGACGACACTCTCACCTCTCTGCTCTCAATGTTAGTTCCCATTCGGATGAGCTTTTATTAGCTCCATTGTACACTGCAAAAATCACAAGCTTCTTGCGAGTGTTGATGCCGCGCTCTGTTGATTTACATGATTATTATATGCAAATGAGATAACAAGATTAGGCAGAGCCCAATATGGCGGGTCCCAGTGTGAGGGATGTTCGTTTCGATAATGGATTAAAAACTCATTTAAAAAAAATCATATGTTGAAATTCGAACCAATACGCAGCATTTTCTTAATAGGGTCATAGTTATTTTTTTGAAGTCAGATTATGAAACGTGATATTTCAATGTTGGCACAGGCATTAAAACAATGAAAAATAAAATAATAATAATAATATCCAAATACGAGCACTATATTAAATGAGAATATTTGATTTAATATTTGTTAATGTTTGCATATTTTAATACAAATATTTTGAATTATTTTTAACTATTTTATATATATATTTTTTTTATTTCAAATTTTGTAATATTTTTTGTATTTCTTTTAAACGCTATGCACAGCTTTCAATGACTCCTTTTTATAAAACTGAACAAGCAAAAGGCATAAATGTCATCTTGTGTTTAATATTCATACTTTACACGTTTAAGTAGATGTTTAAATTGATATCCTTGTCAACCAGAATTATTCATCTTTTTTAAAAAAAGCAAGGAAGATCATAGCAGTGACATGTGCGAGCTTCGGCAAGGTTGTACGCTTGTCGCTCCACTGCACAGAGTGCTGAGAGTTGTTTCAAAATATTTGACTCAAGAGCTGACATGTACTTAATATATTGGTCTTACTTACCGTAAAGCGAGGCTGGGGTCACGCAGGTGCCCACATGCTGTCCCGATGACACGGATGGACCTCAACGACCCACAGGTGGAACCAACACGGCCCAGGGGAGGGGTTGGACCTGATTGGACAAGACACAGCAAAAGTAGAGTCACTGGCTCGAAAAATGTCATTAAAAATAAAATCTAAATTTAATACATTAAAAAAAAAAAACAGGCTGTCAACTCATTTGGATGTAAATGTACAAAGTAAAGTAAAATAAAATACGTCAATTAATGAATTTTAATAAAAAAAAATCATCAGAATACAATTTTAAAATAGCACATATATATAATAAATTCTCCAAATATGATCAAATATGTATAAAAATAAAGAAATTATTCAATAAGAATAAACAAACAATTCAACTAAGAATTATTTCCCCAAATAAAAGAACAAAATAAATGGTAGGTTGGTTGTTTCAAATTACAAATGCAGGAAGTGCTCATTTCCACTAGAGGGCACTGCAGTATCGTTTGTGTATTGCAGGTGTTTACAATTCATTTAAAGAACCAGAAAATAATGTCTGCATATGAAATAAAAACATGCACTCAACTTTAAAGAAAATAAAAATAATTTCTACCTATTCGGAATAAGAGTTGCTATTGCTGCCTCGGACCAGGATGAAGAATAACAAAACTCCTCTGAATTTCCCTGCAGAGACACAAACAGAACAATTGAAAGTTGAATAGTTTTACTTTGTATTTGCCATTCATGTCCGAAATGATAAAAGAAAAAAAATGATTTGGTGATTTTTTTTTTTTTATGTATTTTTTTTTTTAAACCACCCTGGCGACAATTTGTCATCAACCGCCATCCTAGATGCTTTCTTCCCCTGCCAAACGTTCCGAACACATGCGGCAGGTGCGGCGCCGTTTGCTTTCTTTGTGCGAGCGAGCGGCTCCTACATCACAGCCCACTTTTCAGTTTGACACCATTGTGTCGAAAAAGTCCGCGCTCAGCTCATCAGGCTCGAACAAGGCAACTCCAAATGAACACAAGGAGGGCAGCGGCGGTTCTGTTCCGGATCGTTCCCGCCTGGCATCACTAGAATATTCATTACGTGCAACATGAATTGTGCAAATTGCACAAAAAGCATGGGGTCGGGTGAGTGGTGGTTATATTTTGAATCTCAAGAAGCCATGTCTAACAAAAAAAAAAAAAAAAAAAAAACACATTCAGTCGGCCATTTTGATTTGAAGCAGCCATTTTGAGGTGATTTTCCAAGGGGCCACACAAAGATGATCTGAGCTCCAAATTTGAAACATGTTTTATGGAAAAACAGGCCAAACTGATAACTGATCCCCTCCACCCTCATTTTTCTTTTCATTACAACTCCTAACTGTAAAATCATTTTAGCCAACGAAAAGCCAGATGAAAAATATTTCCACAAGAGGCACACCATCAGTAAACACAAATGGAGATACACTTGTGCCATTTATACGAGTTTAATTTGTTCAGTGACCATGCTCATAACTCCAAAAAAATCTCTTGAAAATATATATACAATCATCAATTGCAACATTAAAAATTGGAACATTTTAATAAGGGAAAAAGCACCCCATAATACTTGGCTTATTTTGAAAAAAAGAATCAATAATTATCAACACTGACTGATATGAAATACAAAAAAATATTTACATTGAGTAGTTTATTTGAGTTTTTCATAGTTGCGTGGACTTAAAGTCTTCAGTTTTATACCGTTGCTGTCATGTGTAAAAACATGCATGTACAATTTTGCCATATTTTTGTTACATTTTCACATTAACAATATCGCCGTAATTGCCAAAACTCCATTAGTATGAAGTTTCTTTTTTTTAAATTGGAAAAAAAATAAGTTTTTTACACGGGACAGTGAAAATATTGTGAAATAAAATTACAGAAATTCCATTTTTTCCCAAAAGTTTAAAAAAAAAAAGAAAAAATCTCTCTCTCTCTTTCTCTCTCTCTCTCGCTTGCTCAACCAATATAAAATACTTATAAAAAAAAGAAAAATCCCTCTCTCTCTCTCTCAATATAAAATACTTATATCGCAATAGAGTTTTCAGCCATATGGCCCGCGCCTAAGTTTAAGACAGGTTGACAAACATACTGTTGAGCTGGAGGCATTCGTTGACTTGCTGCCGAGGCCAAATGCATTGGAGGGGGGAGTGTCCAGCCAAGAATTGTAGTAAGATTCATAATAACCTCTCAACTTTTGTCTGAGCTCGTTAGTACGGCACTGGTATTAGTCATCCTCCTGAATTTGAGCCACAAGTACGAAACAGACGCATGACATTTAGTTTTTGTCATTGCCTGTTTGGCAGACAATTTTTGACTCGCCATAAATCTGCAAAGTCTCATAATGCAGTTCCACAAGGTTTGTATGATTAAGGTCCCGCCCTGAAGGGATTTAAAGGCAAAAGTGTCAGTGGCGGGATTGCCTCCCTTCCATATACCCGGATGTGCAGGCTAAGCGCGTAAAGTGGAAGCCCGGCACGAGAGACGTGGAGGGTAATGGGCCGGTGGAACTGGAAACGCAGCGAGGGAGGATGCGAAGAGGGGAAAACACATTAAGGCGAAAGTGAAAATGAGGAGCTCCGGGCGCCACTTTCAGGAAACTCGACACCTCTTTTTCCCCTCCGTCTTTTTCGCCTCACCTCCCCAGCTTCCTCCCCACGGAAAATATGATCTTAAAATATACAACCTCTCGTGCCACCGTATCGCCTCACGTCATCACGGCGGAGGCGTTAAAAGCTTTTGTCGGATCGATTTTCAAATGTTTGCACGGATCGGATGAAAGGATCAAGGTAACGTTGAAGCTCCTGGAAGCGATAAACGCGTTCTCTTTCGTGACGGATAGTCGAAATGATCGTCAAACTTTGAAGCCCGCATCAGATGGCAAAGGCAAAGAAGCTTTGCAATTTAGCATCGCACATCCAACGAGGACAGCTGCGTCGGATTGTCACTTACTTTGGCAAACAGCCCAGGAGGAATATGTCAAGAATGGGCTTGGAATTCTAACAAAATGTCTTGAGCTACCGTACAAAAATGTACGACAGCCACAGATGCTGCATAACAATTTGACTGGAAAATAAAAGTTTATCTGGTCTCTAGTTTATGGACTTTACTTGTACAAAGTGACCCATTCACATATTGTGATTTGAGTTGACTTTTATTCATATTCCATAAATAAATCAAATGCACTCACAGGTTAAAAACCTAACACGATACCAAATAAATGACCTTATACAATGTCATAAAAAAAAAACATTCATTGATGTTACGCTATAGGATGCCAATTAGGTAAATAATTCCTATAATAAATAATCTTAAAGTCTCAAGTCAAGATTATTACCACAAAAATAGCTATTATTTAGATTTTCCCACAGCAAAAAGGATGCAAAATGTTTTATGTTTGTCATGAAATTTATTTATTCAAATACATGATTTTCATTGTTTTTATTATTTGTTTTATAAAATACTTAACCATGGTTTCACTTGTTTTTTTTTTAATTATTATTATTTTAAAAATACCTAACCATAATTTTCATTGTTGGATTTCGTCTTCAACTTATCTTGTATACTGTACAGTAAATCAGTGACTGATATTATATCACCACCTAGTGGCAGAAACCTGTATTGTAACTGAGCATCTCTTGAACAGCAACAGCTGCGATGTACTGAATTGATAACAAGCGCGAACTGAAATTCTTTTTAGCGGCCCACTTGTTGACGCTCACGGCACAAGGTTGGGCTGCGGTCCTCCGCTTAAGAATCACATGACTAGAATATTGTTTATTAACTTTCGTCACGCCCGATCTGCGTCTTCCTTTTGTCGCCAGGTCCCATCCCTCGCTAAATTCAGAACACTTAATAAAATATTTTTGTTCCAAAATAGCTTTTGATCATATTACATTTGGAAACTTAACGACACATGCGTCCATGTTCAAAGTGCGTAATTATTATTATACTCTCACTAATTTCAAATGTGTCTCCGAACAGGCTGATCTGAATTCTTCCAAACGGTGACGTCACAACCAATTTACATTGTTGATCCTTTTACGTTGATCTATAATTTAAAGGTGCATCGCAGCATACATAGCAGTTCCCATCTGCCTCAATGAGGAGGGTGCAATTCCCGAGTTTGGCCACTAGTCTGTGCTACCGCTCTGCCAAAGACAAACATTTATGTCCATGCCGACTGACCCATTTTTTCCTCCCTCACCTGTGCTACCTCCCCCAGGCTCGCCTCCTCGCATTGTTAATTAAAAGCGGGCATGAGAGCGTTAAAGGGGGGTGGGAGGGAGAACTTCTCCGATACGTCTGGGTCATCTTCCCAGGTAGTTTGCTGAGTGGGCAGCGGCGAGAGAGGAAGTGAGGCATAAGAGGAGCATGAAGGAAAACGGAGAGCACTTCAAGTAGCGCCGCAAACAACGTGGAGGTTTGTGACCGGAAGGGGGGGGGCTTTGTAGCGGTTGTCTGGAGTCTCACGAGCGACACGCGCTCGCCATCCATCTTGCCCGTTTCATTTTCACTTCTTCAGGCCAGAGGAGCGCTCGAGTTGTCTCCGAGGAGTCCGGTTAATAATGTGAGACAGAGTGGATTTAATTAAAGAACAGCGAGAAAGGTAATCACGGAAAGGATCTTTATATTGCAAGCCCTCCCCCTGTTTTCAACGTAAGGCGGGGATTGCGGTAAGGGTCGTGTTGTGGGATCAAAAGACATCAGGGGGTATTTGCAAGTCGTCACTGTCAGACGTGACATCAAATGACCCCGAATGTGTTCAATTGCTCGTTTATTTAGCAGGCCACGTAAGCCTTACTTAAAAATCAACTGGTAGTGGCGACGAAGCGCTTGAAGCAAACCCAATTGTTTTTTTTTTTAATTGTTCATTATCTTCCACTTGAAGTAAAGTTCACTGCTGCCATTTAGCACTGGATGGGTCGAAAGTGCACTCAAATTATGATGAGGACCACAAGACTAAAAAAAAAAAAAAAAAATGAAAACCACGATGTTTGTCCCGCCAGGAATTGAGCTGCTTATCCCACTTTTTTTTTTCTTTTCAAGCGAATGAGGAAGAAAACCTGACAGCGAGGCCAAATAAATTTCCGTGCTGCCTTTATGGGTCTGTTACACACCAGAGTGCACATTGAGCTGTCAGCGGCAAATAAGAACAAATATCCCGCCGTCACAGCGGGATCGGAAAGGTGGAACAACATGACAAATGTCTCCGGGTGGAGGATCAAACTTTTGGGATGGGAAACAAGATTGATGGATTGAACAGAAAGTTGATGACTGGGCTTGTAGTTTGTCACACGGAATGTCATACGTTCAGTTAGTTAATCCTTGCTCTGTATTAATAATAAAAAATAGGACTCCATTTTTTTTAAAATACTTCTTTAGCCTTCGCCGACTGATTTTGCAGGTTGACGATTCATCTTTTTTTTTTCTTTTTTTTTTATTGCCGCAAGTGGTGATCATTTGCAGACTGCACGCGTCGGGGGGGCCAGGGCGATTAAAAATTGCATTGCTTCTAATTTTATCAGTTTGACTTCATACGAGTGATGTCATCTCTTTTCTGCGTCTCGCCTGTCTTTTCGCGTAGCCGGCGTCCACACGTCACCGCTTGCACACGTCTCCTCGCTTCCATATCACCCTCAAACGGTTCCTCCTCAAAACGCAGCACATTCTGACAAAATACATAAATAATCACGATAGGATCAAATACGTGGCTCAGCCGTTGCTATGGCAACGCCCGAAGAGCTAAAAGTAGGTAAAAATAATATCACACATTGGTGATGCTGCAGAAGACTGCTCAAAAAAAGAATAAAATAAGAGTCATCTGGAATATTGGCGGATCAGCCAGGACATTCGTCACCTGTGCTTTGTTTGCGCTAGCAACAATGCTAACGTCCGTGTCATATTGGTGAGTCAACAAAAGACGAGTACCGTATTTTTACGGCCAAAAGATGGGCTGTATCAAAGGGCGCAGACGTATTTAATACGTATACTGGGCGCGCCACACTACGAGGCGCATGCTAGCTCGTGCATGCTAGCTCGTGCATGCTAGCCCGTGCATGCTAGCTCACGCATGCGAGCTCGCGCATGCTAGCCCGCGCATGCTAGCCCGCGCATGCTAGCCCGCGCATGCTAGCCAACACATGTAAGCTCACGCATGCTAGCTCGCGCATGCTAGCCCGTGGATAAGACAGACTACGACATCGTGGACAGCTGCCCTTTCATCCAGCTTTCTCCTGCACCATTGGCCAGCAGGGTGTGCTAATAGGCACTCTGAAATACCCCAAGGGGAACAGGCTCAATGGTCGAGAGAGTTGCTTACAAGGCGCCTCGTTTGTTTTGGGGAAGATTTGGGACTTTAAAGTGCGCCTTGTGGTCGTGAAAATACAGTACATGAATGACTGATGAATAAAACATAATTATAAATTTGAAAGATGCAGTGGCAAAATTTTAGAGCGACAATAATAAGTGGAACTTCAGCACCGAAGCATCTTGGTCAATCGTAAATTATCTGTCTGGGCCAGCCAGGACCACTCTGGACTGATCATTTTCCATAATGACAGAAAATCAACGTGTGCGTCTTCTGGTATTTTAAGGTTTTGCAGAAAGAGTCTCAAAAACTGAAAATAAATAAATGTAATAAAATTCAACAGAAAAAAAAAAGAATGTGTGATTTTATGTCGAGTTCGACCATACGGGCTGGAACTGAAGACTTTTGTTTTCATTCACAGATGGTCCAACGGGTCTTAAGCAAAGCTGATGTTACACTCGCACTGTTTGCAAAGGCTGGTCGTCTTAAACAAGGAACATTTGGGGAAGTGTGAGTGGTCTGCAAAAGGAGGTGGACTGACGTTTGGGGGGGGGGCGCTTTGGCTCGCATCCCGTCAGCCAGATGAGAGGGACTGCAAACGGCGGTGACGGCGCATTAAATATGAAGCCAATGCCGGCAGGCTCCGAGCTTAGCATAAAAAGTGGAAGCGGGGGGTAAACAACTTGTCTGGCTTGGCCCACAGGGTCTAGGGTCTTCCAATTTTTTATTTGTTTTTTAAGAAAGAGAATTCCGAGCAAGAACTATTTGCTGTGCATTTAATCCTGTTATGGAGCAGGTCAAATAGACTTTTTAGGTTTACACGTGAAAAATCGTCCATTTTAGCCAGTAAAACACCTGTAAAAAGTCATTTTGTGAATTCAGGCCTGCCCGATGATGAAAAAAAATATATATATAAATAATAAATAAAACAAAAAAAATAAAAAATAAATAAATATATATATATATATATATATATATATATATATATATGAATCAGGATTTGTTTTTCGTAAAAATTTAAATCACGATTATTGTATTATTTTTTTGGGGGAGTACAAAATCCCCCCCCAAAAAAAAATTTAAATCAACTATTTGATTAGAACGGTTTAATTTTTTCAACTTAAGTATCCTCACTATAGTATTAGATATTGATATTGTAAAACGAGGACAATTTTAAAATTGTTACATACGTAAACACACACACACATACTGTATTTGAGAATTTTTTCATGATGATGCCAATTTGGTAATCATTACGCATAATAATCGTAATCATGATTGAATTTCGATTAATTGCACAGCGCAACTCGAAAAGACAGGAAGTCGGCCATTTTGGTTTCAAGTGGCCATTTACGAGTCAAGTCATCACATTTCAAACGATTTAATTTATGACCGGGAGTTTGGCATCCCTTCCTAGGTCCCCACATTCGCCCATAGACAGGACATTCGGAAACACAGGTGCAAAGATGTTCACCTTCAAGGTTTTGGCCTCCAGACGGTGTGTTTGAGGACACACCAGTGATTGGGATATTCCCTTTAGGTGAGCGAACACGCTGTGGGGGTGTAAGCCGCAATATTTACACGGGCTTCCTCTCGTGCCGCACCTGATTGTCCATTTGGAAGTGAACTGATGGGACAGAGATGGGCATCTGCTTCTCAGCGCGCACCAAAGTGGCCCCCGTCGTTGAGACGCAGAAGGGACAGTGACAAGCACTTAGCCAGTCCCTCGGCAACCAGTCCTATTTCCCTCCTCTTATCTAAAGTGACAAGAGGGATGTTGCAACACACACACACACACACACACACACACCCTACGCCCAAGGCTCATCCCACATTATCTCCAAGTGTACCAGCGCCACGAGCTATCTAAGTCTCCCGATTCTCTCCTTAGCCTATCTAAAAATATGCTGAAGAGGCTGACGGGCAACTGGAAATGCAAAGCATGCCTTTCAAACGGGCATGCGATGAACTGAGACGCCCAACGCAAAGTGACAAAACGTGAGCGACGGAATGCTGAGGCGCTAATGAGGTATCGATCGCCCGCACTGATCTTCGCTACTTTGCTCGTCCGAGCTCGCCTTGCATAAACCGCCATCTGCACAAGCCAGCCTTGCGATTTTCAGCACAGTAACTCAGGAAAGGTAATGGAGGGAGGGGGCTGCTATTTTTGACGATGGAGACCCAAAAGCAGCTAATATGACGACATGAATATGTATAGAAGATTTTCGACTGCAGCACATTCCATTTCCAAATACAACCGTTGTTATTCACGTTAGGGGGCGAAAATTCGCAAGTGACTGACATCTCCGTACCCCCACAAAAGGTTTCAGTTGTTAAGAATTCAATTCCCACCTTGATAAGAGACCCAATTTGTGTGTGTGTTTTTAAAAAAAATGTTTTAAGAGTTTTTTTTTTTTTTTTTTAATTGACCTACAATGTTACAGGAATGTTGATAAATTACATTTTCGGAAGAAACAGGGACGCCATTTTTTGGACTATAAAGCGCTATAAGGACTATAAGGATTATACAATACAACTTTATTTGTAGAGCGCATTTCTATAAGGCCAAGTGTTTAGATTTATTTTTGGAAATTTCCATATATATATTGCACCGGGTTATAAGGCGCACCACTGGGAAATAAACCGGTACAGCAAATAAGTCAAACTTCAATCCATTTCCATTTGGCATCCATGTATGAGGCACACCCGATTCTAAGGCTCACTGTCGATTTTTGAGAAAATGAAACAATTTTAAATGTGCCTTATAATCCGAAAAATACGGTAAACGAATGCAACAAATGGGAATATTATTTTACATCTTTGGCAACCCGGATAAAGAATCGTATGCGCCACCCCTGTGATCTATTAAAACATGTACAAATTATGTACAAATCCCAGCGAGGCTTATATTGGTATGTTGATCATACACTGGCTTGACTTCTTGGGCCTTGAGAACCCCCCCCCCCCCCCCCCCCCCCCACACACACACACACACCTACATAATGAACCTGCAAAGACACTCTTGGTGCAAAATCAATAGTGGTGAGCTCCTTTCAAACCCTCAACTCGGAGTCATACGCCGCCCCAGAATACATCAGAGCTGCAAACTACTTTCGGGTGTGAGAAATAAGAATGTAGCGCATGCCTTCATCTGCCGTTTTATGTATCGGCCTTATCAAGCGCGCCCAGAACATTAATCAGATGCTACCGTTTTATTATGGCTCATCAATAAATCCAGACCGGAATATGAAGCCAAAATGGGCAAGGAATGATCATTCGGAGGACTTCATTTGGCTCCAGAGGTGTCGGGATAACGCGGAAACATGCTTTGGATTGGTTGAAGTCAGAGCGGCCAGGGAAACAAAGCTTGACTCGTATATTAGGTTTTGGTTTTCATAACAGTTCACCTGCCGATCAGTCAAAATGGTGTTGGCAAAATAAATCCAGCTTCGACTTAGCAACTTGATATTTGGCAGATATATCCATTATAAATACACCCGCAAAAAAATGTATTGAAACTCATCATGCGGAAGGCACAGGAAATTGGTCACTTAGGTTTGAAGTGTCCATTTTACGGACATTCTGTCTCAGACAATAAACTTATCCAGGAGAATTTTTTTTCCCGATTGCTACCAAATTTTAATCACGGATACTGTCAGACAGATGGGCGACTCTCAACCGGGAATATTTTTAATATCATTTTGGAGGTCAGAGAAGTTGAATCGAAAACACAAAAGTCTCATCGATTCCATTCAATACACAAGGACACGATTCGATTCGATTTTTGATTCACTTTAATTGATTTTTCGATTAAATCAAGGATTTCTCCCGGCACCAATTTTACTCTGGTATGGACGGCATTCTCAGAAGAACCAATGTTGCAATTAGTTCAAACTTCTTGCTGCAAGTAGGTGCATTAATAAAAAAAATATTATATTATATTCAAAATATTAAAAAAAATAATATTATATATATATATATATATATATATATATATATATATTATATTATATTCAAAATATTTAAAAAATTAATATTATATATATATATATATATAAAAATAACAAAATATTAACATTTATTATATATATATATATATATATTATATGTCTATGTTATTAATATTAATATTTAGATTATGAATGGAAGCCAATGCAGTTAAATTAATCAAGTCTATTTGATTTAACATGACCATATCAAAACAATCAATACATCTGCCTTCATGCTTGTTGCCGCTGAATTCACTGTGTCCGCCATTTTGTTTTAATATGCTACTTTCGCATCGTGACAAGATCTCGTGAAGTCACATAAATTTATCAGGACAAAGACGTCATTAGAAGTATGAAAAGGAAAATCAATAAAAATCGATAGATCGTTTTTTAAAATTTTTTTTTTTTTTAACCAAGCCTTTCCATTAATCACTCATTGGCGCACCCTACTGGTCAAAACGCACAGATGCAACAACATTCCTATTGCTTTCAAACATTCCGCTTTGATATAGTTTTTAGAACATCAATCAATGTCTCTCAAGTACTTTGAAGTGCCATTTCCTCCACTATTTCCTCCCTTGGCCGTCACGCAGTCGTGTAAAGAATGTGCTTGGCTTGTTAACTGCTTTCCAGCTGCCTTTTGAAGCTCCGAGTTGCGGCAAGTGCACAAGCACGAAAACGGCTCGCCCCACTGTCCCCCCCATTAACTAATTGGCAGCATTGTGTGCGCAGCATGAGCTGAGGGAAAGGAAGAGGAAACAGTCGTCTTCAAAAGAATGCAAGACAGCCTGACAATCCCCGCGAGTCTCCTTTCACATTTACGCTTTCATTTAGCGACCATTTCTTAAACAACCTGCTGAAACGGGCACTTTCGGCGACAACGTGACACTGCGCCGGCGCGCCCGAACTTCTGCGATAACTCCACGGTGACATCTTGAAAGTCAGCTTGCGTAAATTTCGCGCCTTTAGTGTGGCATATGCGAGCAAATTAAAAGGCACGCGTGAAGCTCAAGGCCGCTTGATTGCATAAAGAGATCCGTTTTTTTTATCCCCGCCAGTCGTACAACGCTGGAGCCGACGTGGATGACATGGCAGCTGAAAGCCACTTACACCGATCAAGACGACATAAGATGTCAAAGGACACCGTATGCCGTTAAAAGAGCCGCTTCGTCACGGGACGGCTTGAATAACAATGAGTCAACGGCAAGTCGTGCTGAACTCAAACTCAGGGAAGTAATTTGACGGAAATGTTAGCAACCGACGAGCCTCTTCAGGGCAATACCTTTGCAACGGTATTACCGTCAAAGTATCCGCCATTATATATTGAGTTACCTTGTATATGGACTGCGCCATATAAATAAAGCTGCCCAGGGCTCTCGACTACCCTTAACTCCGTCACTGCCATTGACGGATATAGTCGTCAGAAAATGCATTCTTTTCACCTCGGCTGCGAGTGAATAAGGTTTCGCATTGGTTGCCAGCCAATCGCAGCGCAGATGTAGACGAAGAACCATCTCATACCAAGAGGCGATTTAGAGTGTCTTATCAACCTACCATTTTTGTTTTTGGAATGTGGGAGGAAACCGGAGTACCCGGAGAAAAGCCACGCAGACACGGGGAGAACATGCAAACTCCACACAGGAAGGTCGGAGCTGGAATGGAACCCATGACCTCTGCATTGTGAGGCCATCGTGCTCACCACACGTTTTGGACTTTGGAGTCAGCCAGTCCTCCCTCGAGCGCCCCCAACTGGTCCAAAATGCTGCTGCTCGTCTTTTAACAGGAGCTCGGAAGACGGATCACAAAACCTCTACGCACCTGCACGCTGCCTCAGGTCTGCGTCTGAGATGCTACTAGATTTCCCGTGGACTAAGCGCAGCCTCTGGGGGGGTCGTGCCTTTTCTGTTGCCGGTCCTTCCCTACGGAATGAGCTTCCATGTTCCTCTGGTGCGCCTCCTCCAAGCGTCCCGCCTGCTCGGCCAAGCCCGGCCTCGCTACAGACGGAGCGTGGTTTGCGTTTCCGACGGCACTCGCCTGACCTAAGCAACTCGGGACTCACCACCTTTGCCTCCTGGACTCCCAAATAAATCCTTTATTAACGCCCTTCCTGATTCCGTTTGCTCTTGAGTCCTCGACTCACCTCTTAGGTTACACTTAACCAAAACAATTTTGTCTGTAACATTTTCATTTCTACTCGCACATGTGCAACCAGTAATTTGCAGATTTTTAAAAAATATATATTCATGAATATATTTTGTAGCAGAAGGAAAAAAAAAAAACGATCCACCCTTCCCATGAATCAGTAATATCGTGAAAACGGGTGGGATGAATATTGACTTACTTTGCAAGTCAATTCACAGACGGAGCACCTACTTGTGACCCTAAAATTTCATTTATTAAACATGTGGACTCTTAAGAAGAGACATTGGAATAACACCATCTAATGACGGTAAAAAATAACAACACATGGTCACGTACATGGAAAGCCGATTTATAATTTAACATCAATTCCACAACCTCCCAAAGTGACTTCAACAACAATCGTTAGGTGACTCGACAATATGCAAATAGCCAACGACATGCCCTTGAGGGCATTTTTTTACAACCTCTAGGTGAGTGCTTCTCAAATTGTGGGGGGGCAGTGCGATTCTGAGTGGGGCGCATATGACCCTGGGGAACATGCTTTTTTTCCCCGCCGTACTACAATAAAGTGTAATTGCACATCCACTCCACTAGATGGCAGTGGCGCTCTCATGGCCCATTGTGCGTAGCGAGTATTAAATCAAGGTCAGGGGTGGGCAAACTTTTTGATTGGCGGGCCACAATGGGTTCTAAAATTTGACAGAGGGGCCGGACCAGAAGCAGATGGATGGAGTGTTTTGGTCACCTCACCTCATTGGAGGAAAGAAAAATCATTTTAATTGAAAGTGAACCAAAGAATTACAACAAAATATATGTCTTTGAAAAACCACAGGACTTAGCAAATAAAATTCTAACAAGGTTTATTCATTTAATTTTTCTCAAATTCGGTGGGCCGGATTAAAACGTTTAACGGGCCGCATGTGGCCCCCGGGCTGTAGTTTGCCCACACCTACTCTAGGTGCTGGCAACCATTTCTAAAAGTTTGGTTTTATCAATGCACGAACACTACGAGGGGACAATTTTGCATTTTATTTGAAATGATGTTTCGTTCACGTGAAATGACAGCAAGTCATCACGCAATGACGAAAAGTCAACTTTTACAACATAGTGCAGCCAATCTGACGCTGTTCAAATTTGGAAGCTCGTGGGCAAAATCTCTCGGGCAAGTGTTTTTGAAAGACGGCTGGAATTGGGGAAAAAAATGTAAAATATAAAAAAAAAAAAAAAAAAGGTGAATTAAGTGCAAATCACTGATTTTCTGTGTTTTGTTCATGGTTCTAAATTTAAAGAAACTTTTACTGATGACATAAGTGATGTCTATTTTTCTGTAGCTAAAATCTTTGTTTCCTTTGGTGTGTTTTTTTTTTTTTTTTTTTAACATGCTGAGCACATCCTCCGGTGGATTCAGATCATCAGAGAGAAAGTGCTGACTAATCCTCATCCTTAAATGTATTCACGTTCAATAAAAGCTATTCATCAGCTTAAACCCGCCTGGAAGTTCAAACTAAATACGAACCACCTGGGAGGAAGGCTCGGTTGACGGGAGGACAGCGTTTGCTCAGCGCCGTGCCACACGTGCGTGCGTGCGTGTTGATGTCAATTCTAGGTAAATCATCTGCATTGATTACTGATTGGGCGACACCGCCCGAGAGTAAGAGTGGATCAACCTTGACGCATCAGTAGTCGGGTCATGCCGTCGGGGTCAAAACGCGACAGGTCATCGTTTTGGGCTGCACGGACCAGTCGTAAAATGCATTGAACGAGACATCCAATGAGTCAGGGTAGGGCTGTGCAATTAATTGAAATTCAATTACGATTATTGCACTCAACGATGACAAAATTGGCATAATTATTAAAAAAAAAAAAAAGATTATTATACAGCATAAATTATTATTATTTATATGAGATTAGAATAGGACTCATTTGACAATGTTTAATACTATTGTTAGTATACTTGAGTTCAAAATTTGAGCGTTCTATTTAAATGTCGCCACATTTCTAAACTCCGTTTCTTTATACGAGGAAACCATCCTCGAATTTCTACATTTGTACCATTTTTTTTTATGATGATTATTTTAAGATAAAATAAATGTCATTTGTCTCAACATTGTTTCCATGGATAATCTTTTTTTTGTTTTTTTATTAAAAAAAGATAATGTTTGAATAATCGTGATTTCAATCACCAAAATCTCCGGGCCATAAAGCGCACCCGTAGATAAACCGCAACTGCGCCCTTATGAATAAAATAAACTAAAATAAAAAAAAATGTAAAAATAAAACGATATACAAGCCGCAACAGTTTTTTTTGTCTACTGCATGTACAGAACGAGTTTGTGAATGCGCATAAAGGTACATAGATTGTTAAAACCGTGCCTTTTAACACGGCAACAACTTTGCTCATTAAAACAGAACAGAAATTTTTTTTTTTAAAAATCAAGATTTATTTGGCATATTTTCTGAACTATAGAGCGCCCCTAGTGGAGAAAGAAAAATCCACAGAAAAGCCGCATGGTTCAAAATTTAGGAAAAAAGTTGCGCCTTATCGTCCGGAAAATAATTACTAAAACAATCGTGATTACATTCTTTTCCCATAATTGAGAAGCCTTAAGTCACGTTACTCGATATGTAGAGGCATTTATGAATGATTCATACTTTCTGAGAATTCATGACTGCACGAAAATATATCCAACGCAACCGATGAGATCCTCATCAGCCACGTCGGCAAATCCAGGCTTCGCGGATGTCAGACTTCCACTCCAGTCGAGAGAAATTTTGGTGCAACCTCACGTAGTCTTGCATAATCTGCCTAAATCGCAGTCGACCGCGCTTGCAAACTTTGTGCTAGCCCGACCAGATCTGTGCCAATTTCTTAGCAACACACGGTGCTTTGCCTGTCGGCTGCAGCTGCAGATGGTTGCGTGCGGCGGCGCCGGCCTTCCCGGAGGGCCTCCGGAGGAACCGCAAGTAGACGCTCCGACTGGGAACATCGCACGTCAAAACTGTCAACTTTTTTGACTGCCGTATTGCAAAGATTGCTCTCCGAACGCCATCAAATAAACTATATAAAAAAAAAAAAAATCAAACTAAAATCCCATCACTTGGATTTCTATTCCTTTTTCTGTGCGCACGTGTGAGTGCGTGTGTGTTGCAGACAAACGGCGCAACATAAGCATCAATTATCCCGGTAAACAAGTTTGGCCATGTAGAACATTCAATTACGTATTAAACATTAATAGCTGAGGCGTAATTCACCCATCCATTAGATCGTGTTAAACACGGACACTCAATCTTCTTAATAGAGCGTGAGTGACTTGGGAGCTTTTTTTTTTTTTCCCCCCCCAAGCATGAATTTAATCAGGGAATAATAATAGTGTGATCGGGTGGCAGTTTGTTCCACAGAGGCCGTGAATCACGCCACTAATGGGCAGCAAATGTAATTGAGAAAAGAAAGGCAACCGGTAAAATCAAAGTATGTCCATGAATCGCACAAAGCAACACTCTCGTAGACAAACGGGTCGAGCAGCGAGCCGTACATCCTCAGGAACCGTCGGGTCCAGCGATTCTCAGTGTGGCATGTTACCAATGATGCTACGTCCGAGAATTACTGACACTTAAATGTATTCAATTTTTTGGGTGCAATATATTTGCATTAAACTTAATGGAGAGCTGTTTGACTTTAAATATTAATTTTTATATTTGTATTTTTTTTTTTATTCTGTTGCATGAATGGCAGCAGCATGGAAGAGCATTTCATTATTTTGCCTGTCACCATTCATCACTAAGCATAGCTAGACGGACAAAAAAAGTGGTGCCTTGAGATACAAAGTTCGCATCTCAAAGCATCTTGTTCCATTGAAATGAATGGAAATGCCATTAATGCATTCCAGCACCCCCAAAATAAAAAATAAAAATTGCTGTAATGTGAATTCGAATGAGGAATAAATAGCCCTGCATAAAATTGTACTTTGTAAAAGAATACAGTAAATACCATTAAATAAATTTCAAAATATTTTTTGTCACATTTCATCAATTAAATGCTGGAATTTCTGATGTGGGATTCATAACAATTCAACGCCTCTCTCAGATTATCAGTGCGGCATTAATATTAGTCGTTCAACGCAAAGGATAAAGAATATATAAATATTTCATTTAGATTTGTTTTCAATACAATGCTTAAAGTGTGAAAGCTGCACAACATGCATGCTAATTAGCATTAGCATTAGCGGACGGACAGGCTAAGCTTTGGTTGTTTTAAATACACAAAGTGTAATTCTACTTGTGCTAATGTTTAAGAACCATTTTCTGGGGGCAAAACTCGGCTTGCTTCTGCCGCTTCTTCTTGTGAAATGAGTTGAGTTCACCGTCACAATCGAGCCGTTGTCAAGATTGAACGTCCAAGTCAAAAGAAATGACGGGTCACTCGCTCCTCAAATGACTTATCATCCAATAATTGTTTGACAAATGAAGTGGAATATCGCAGCTTGGTTTAGAATCACCGTCACAGACCAAAAGAGGCCAAGTGTGAACAGAATAACAATAATAGCTGGAAGCAAAAACTAAAAACAATAAGTCGTGGCGATCCTGACTCTAATTTGCCACCACTGAAACTGATTGATGTTTTTTTCCACCTGGCAGGACACAATTCCGCCGCATGCAGGCGGGCCCGGCACAATTGCCAGCATTCCGCGACATTATTATCACGGCCGGCGCGCTTTCCACGTCTCGCAAAGTCCCTGCGAGCTGTCCGAGTTGAGCTGACCCAAGCTTGGGCGGCGCACCGTTTCGTCAGCGGAGCTCTGCCACCAGAAATAACAACGGGGGGGGGGGAGCAACTGAAATAATTGGCGATTACTGTTTATTTTGAGCCTCATTGTTAGACGGGGGGGGGGGGATTACTAACGGGAACATAATTAAGCCTTTACAACTGCATTATAGAAAATTCGTTTTTGCACCAACCAATTTTTTTTAATATTCAGCTTTCAATTGAATGTTAAACAATTTCTTTTTAAGAGGCAACAAAAAGAAAAAAAAAAAGGCCGATAATGACGCCTATTCCAGAGGTCCAATCGAAACGCACGGTTTTGTTACATAAGAGCTAGAATGAGATGCTTTGTTGGATGACCTCATCAATTGTCCTCGAGTGCACCTCTAGTGCGGGGATAGGCAACGTAAATGCTGGACGCGCGTAACAATTTTTCTTCAGTGCGATGGGGGGGCCACAAACGTGCTGTTAAAGTGTCAAATTTTTGGTAATATATTTGTTATTACAGGTATAAAAGAAGGCTTTGAAGAAAACAACAAAATAACCACATCATGTTTTTTTTCCCAGTGCAAATGGATCACTTGCATAAAAAAAATACCATTCAAGAATGGCACAAAACTGCAGAACAAAAAAAAAAAAAAACATTAAATGCAAAAAAAATATTTTGTAAAATTATTATTAGGTACTTTGTCATGCCTATCTGTCCAAATCGTGTAAAAAAAAAAAAAAATGTTACTGTGAGGACAGTACAAATAAGAAATGTCTGCCATCTAGTGGTGATTGGTGATATTACAACTTTAAACTACAGTTGACTGCAGTTTGGCATCTGAGGAGTCACATTTTCTCATTTTTGATTTTCAGTTTGTTTTTGTTCATGTTTTAGACTTTTCTCAGGAACGTAATCTTGATCAGCATTTTTTAAAGAATTTTGGGGGTTTGAAAAAAAAAAAAAAAAAAAAGAAGAATGACATTATTTTTATTATAGCACCCAAATGTGACCCGGAATGTTTTGAAAATTCTCACCCAGAAACCAGTTGCATCTCACCGCATAAAATTTGATCGAAAGGCAGACCCAAAAAAAAAAAAAAAAAAAAAAAGTCTCAAGAAGACATTCATGGACACAAGAATTCTATTATTTTCGTTTGAAGCAGCCATTTTAGCGCAGCCGTTTCCAGGAGCCTATTGACACTAAATTTGAACCACACATAAAAAGTTTCAATTTCGCTTTGCAAAGTTTTATGACTCCCCGTAAAACTGGAAACTCTGATCGCGCGACTAACCGTCATGAAGTTCCTTGTCACAGAAGACTCATCTGCATCCCCGACTGGCAGAAATGTATGGATGCCATAACTCCCAACTTTTGCACGTCCCCTCTGCGTTTTAATTTTGACATTATAATCAATCGCTCCCGTCATGGAGGACATGACATTTTTGGCTCAGCGCCAGAATATTATTTGTTAGCATAGGAAAAGTGCTTGCGAGCAAAATCTCCATATGTCGGCATCCCATAATAAAGCGGGACGCACGGGCTTGAGGTCACGCTACTAAATCAAAAGAGTTGGTGATTAACGAAGTTGGACCGCTGACAGGAACCTAAGCCCGAACCAATAACTCTCCGCGCTGAATTTAATGTTGCTCCGAGAGGTGCCGTGAATCACCCACTTTACATTTTTCAATCTCGGCATTAATATCGTTAGATGTTCCGTGGAAGAGCGCGCGACTCGCACCTCTTCTCGACTGTTGTGTAGTTTTGCGGCGCAACCCGTTGACACCAAAGGTGTCAAACACACCGAGGACCAGAACTTTCCCTCGCCAACACCTTTCTCGACGTATTTAAATTTAGAGCAGGAACTGACGTGGCAAGTGCGATGCAAACCAATTAACAGTCTTTCAGCTCGAGGAGAGCGCGAGTCTCCTGCCTCTTTGCACGTCGCACCCTCAAAAAATTGCTTCGGAGAACGCAAAGCCTAGTTTTTTTTTTTTTAATGCCTCCTAGAAAATTGCGATTTTTGCCACCCGCTCCGCAAGCGGAAAACCTCCTGTTTACCCTCGCTGTCTTCCTTCGCCGGGTTTACAAAAATAAGCTCACGGCGGAACTCGTGCTCTGCTCAATATTCTTATCCCAAGCTTTCTCTTGGACTTGTCAAAATCCTAACAAAGCTCTGAAGAAACCACAAAAAAAAAAAAAAAAAAAACTCGAAACCCACCAGGAACCGTTCGGAATGGCAACATTAACGGTTTGGATGTGGTTTGACGTCGTCGAAAAGATTTTCTGAACCTCTATTGAGCCAAGGAACATATTTCATGACAGTAAAACCAAAAAACAAGTCTTGAGTTTTTTTTCCCCTCATTCGGCCAACTTTGACTTGACTACTGCTACTTTCTTATAAATCGACATCGAGCCAAACTGGAGCCATTTTTAGCACTCGCCACAAAAACCATAACTCCCAGTAAGTCCATTTACCATGCACACAAATCATCATTAGCGTCCTTGCTAACTAGCCCCTCGCAACGGAGCGAGCGGTGCCAGCGCGGCAGATGGACCGACCGCCCGGCAAACTCTGACTCGCGACCTCCTGAGATCCCAGGCCGTGGATTCTGTCCAGTCTCCATCATCATCATCATCATCATCATCATCTTCATCCTCCTCAAACGCTTGGCCAGCTTGGGCCAGATGTTGCTCTCATGGGAGATTGTGTTACTGAAGAGATGATTTCCAATCATCTGCATTTGAGCTACTTTGGCCAAGAGTCAATCGGGGACATTAAAAATGGAATGGAATTACTAAAAATGTTTGGATATTAAAAGAAAAAGAAAATGTGACAGAGACCTTTAGTGCTCTAGCTTAATGCTAATTCTAATTAGCATTGATGCTACAGTGCAAAAAACATTTGAAGCAACAGATTCTTCACAAATGGTGCAACAATATGTAAAGTTGCCTTTGCCAAGACAAGCGCACTTTGTATGTTAAAATAAAAAATGTTACAGAGACTTTCAGTCTACTAGCTTAATGCTAAGACTGATTAGCATCAATGCTACAGTGAAAAAAACATTTGAAGCAACAGATTCTTCCCAAATGGTGCAACAATATCTAAAGTTACCTCTGCCAAGACAATACTTTGTATATTTAAAAAAAACAAAAAAACATTACAGAGACTTTCAGGCCGCTAGCTTTGCTAGCTTAATGCTACAGTGCAAAAAAACATTTTAAGCAACCGATTGTTCAGAAATGGTGCAACAATATGTAAAGTTACGTTTGTCAATTAAAAAAAAAAAAACGTTACAGAGACTTGCAGTCTGCTAGCTTAATGCTAACACTAATTAGCATCGATGCTACAGTGCAAAAAACATTTTAAGTAACAGATTGTTCACAAATGGTGCAACAATATGTAAAGTTGCCTTTGCCAGGACAAGCGCACTTTGTATGTTAAAAAAAAAAATGTTACAGAGACTTTCAGTCTGCTATCTTAATGCTAAGACTGATTAGCATCAATGCTACAGTGCAAAAAACATTTGAAGCAACAGATACTTCACAAATGGTGCAACAATATGTAAAGTTACCTCTCTGCCAAGACAACACTTTGTATATTTAAAAAAAACATTACAGAGACTTTCAGGCCGCTAGCTTTGCTAGCTTAATGCTACAGTGCAAAAAAACATTTTAAGCAACCGATTGTTCAGAAATGGTGCAACAATATGTAAAGTTACGTTTGTCAATTAAAAAAAAAAAACGTTACAGAGACTTGCAGTCTGCTAGCTTAATGCTAACATTAATTAGCATCGATGCTACAGTGCAAAAAACATTTTAAGTAACAGATTGTTCACAAATGGAGCAACAATATGTAGACAGACAATATCCGAGTACTCACGGCAATATATTCTGTTGTGAAATGAGTTATATAAATAAAGTTGTATTTGTGTAACACAACTAGCATTAGCGTCCTACTAAGGTGCTCATTCTATTTCATTGTTTTTATGAAATACAATATTATGGAGGTATTTTTCTCCATCAAAAATAATTACACAACACCTTTTGTAGTTTTTTTTTTTTTTTTTTACTTTTCTTCCTTTTATTAGAATGGGAGCAGATGATTTGAGATTGGCATGTCACGAGGCTCGTAATCTCAAACATCCGGCTTTGGCCACCTTTTGTAACGTAACATTTCAACAAGGTCCCGCTATAATAAATGTCAAGTATACACTTGCCGAAATGTTATCACTAAGAGATGACAGGCTGTTGAAAAACACTTTTTATGTCACTTTCATGGAACCAAAGCCTGACAGCAAAACAGCAAAATTTTGATTGTTTTTGAAGCCCGGCTAATTAGCGCTGCTTATTAGAGATACGTCAACGGGAAACGAGGGAGAAGAGGAGCGCCTTAAGGGGTTCGAGTGGGACGCGAGTGGCGGCGCGTACACTTAAAAGAGACGACGCAGCTTAAAGACAAAAGGAACTGTCAATTTAAAAAAAAAAAAATTGTGGCGCTAACAATGACATCATGTTCACTCCTTGCTGAAGAACAGTAATTATCAAAGCGGATTCCCTCTAGTGGTAAGTATGCGTAAATTTCTTCCGGTTCCTTCCGCAACTGGCACCTTTATCCAGATCTCCAAGCACGAAAGCGGAAACGGCGGACTAATAATAGAGAGAGTGGGCAAACGTCCTCTCATGAATGCGCGGCGCACCTCAAAGTGCGCCGTTGTCCTGTGAAGTGAGCATCTGACGCTTGGCTTCACAACGGTCAGGCACGGAGAGGACACTCAATGTGCCTTCGCCATATGCCACGCTCCCTCGGGGGGGTGCGGAGGGGGATGGGCCAAGTATTTATGTGCTTTTTTTTTTTTCTGAGGGGACAGCGAATGGAATGTCGACCACTATATGTAAAAAATAAATCAAGGCACCCGAGTGACTCGTCATTGTCATATAAAACGGCATGCTCAACATTTGTTGAAATGTTTAAAACACGACTAAAGACTTATTTATATTTTTTCTGCATTTGCTACGGAGGTTTCGGCATTTACCAACTAACTCATTTGATTGAGTTTCACGTGAATTCATTGATTAATTAATTAATTAATAATAATACAAATAAAAACCAATAATAACAATAATAATAATAATAATAATAATAATTAAATAATAATTAAATAATAATAATTGATTACATTGTGCAGCATCATATGTGTTAAATGTTGGCCACTCGGCATCGATTGCAACGATTATCCTGGAAGGCGGGATTCCCCCATCTGTGGTCCCTTCTCAAGGTTTCGCATTTATCCCCAAATTGTTTTTTTGTTTTTGTTTTTTTTTTTTAGTTTTTCCTTGGCTTCCTATGGGTTAAGATACAGGGAAGTGGTTCATATTGGTCACCTGTGCGAATGTGAAGCCCTTTGAGACTTTCTTGTGCTTAAAGTGCTATATAAATGAAATCAACTTGACTTGACTTGACATGAGTTATTGCGAAGCATCGTTGGGTCCCTTGAATGGTGCTGTATAAATCATTTATTATTAAATTCATTATTGTTGCCATTTTTTCAGAGCATGCCTGACAATGTTAACGGTCCAAAAGCCAAGACAGTGAAACCTCTGTTTTTGTGATGAATCTGTCCCAGAAAGTCTGACTAAAACCCATTTGTACCAAAACCAAAGCAACTTTTAACATAGGAGATAAATTAAATCCAACTAATCCGTTCCAGACATCCTTCTTACCTTCATTAAAAACTATCAATGTCATACACCACGAGAACAGGAAAAAGGTGAGCCATTCTTTCGAAAACTCTCAAGTTTCTTGCCTACTTTATCAAATGCTCAGCAAATGTATAAATTCTATTGAATCTGTCTTAACGTGCTGTTTGTTTTGACGGGATATGTAGCACAAATGTTACCCGAGTGTTGCCGACCAGACCAAGTGGATTCTTGCATTGAGTTGTTAAATTGTCAAAGCAACATATTTGAAGTCAACACTGAAGTTACAAACAACACGCTCCGTTTGGACCAACCTGGAAACATCCACTCGCCTAAAGGAGCGCAGCTAAAAGACAACAAGCATTAGCAAGGCTAATAAACAGAGCCAGAGGATTCTAATGGGTACTTTTCAGCATTTTCCCAGGGCCCAGATGGAGACTTGAAAGGCTCACAGATGAATTAAAAAAAAAAAAAAAAAAAGCAGAATAAATCATCATCCCCGTTTCCACTCCTGAGCATTACAAAGCGCAGCATCTACTTTTAGACTTCAAGCACTATAATGCTATTTGCTTAGCGGCGTAAGCCAGCGACCGCTCCCTCGTGCTCACTCGACTACAGAGCTGGCAGAAAAAGTGCAATAAGATCGCCGATATCCTGTTTCCATGCAGAAAAAAAAGACGAATAAATACTTTTAATGGCCAACGGCAGAACTGGAGGGAAATCGCTTTGGCCTGCGTATATCCTTACTTCTTAATCTGGAACCCTAGTAAAGTACCAAATGAGGAGGTGTTACACTCCACTGGCATGAGGGCCCGCTCGATGAGTGGAAAAAGTTTACCAGAGATTTTGGCGCGAGCATTAGCGCCAGCTGCAGGCCTGGAGTGGAAATCCTGATTTTTCAGTTTGAAACACGTTGAAAGAGGTGTGCATACAATGCATGTTAACACCACCTACAGGACTGGAGTGGAACTGCATTACCTATGCAAATCACAAATGATTATTGTTTTGTTTTTTTTGCGGCGGGGGCAAAATGAAGCTTCAAATCTGCTTCATGAACCAGTTGTTGTACTTTTGGACTCCTGTAGATGGCGCTCTCGGTTCCACATTGGGCTAAAAGCCATTTTTTAAAGCCTTTATTTCAAGCAACGGTGCCATCTAGAGGACTCAAAAATACAACAACTGGTTCATGAAGCAAATTTGAAGCTTCATTCTCCCATCGGGGGGCCCTGTTAATAAGACGGGTGAGGAGGTGTTACAGTCTGCTCTCATCGGGGCCATAGGAGACCTGTGGCGAAAAAAGAGCCGCACCACCTTCCGCTAGCATCACTCACAGGTCTGGAGTGGAATTGCAATCTTTTTTTTTTAGTTTAGAAGGATTTTAAAAAGACCATCAAGGAGGTGTTAGGAACCTTGTAATGACATTTAGTGCCCCCTACAGGACTGGAGGGGATTCAGCATTTTTATTTATTTTTTTCTGTCAAGACGGACGGACATGTTCGGCCTTGGCAGAGGTCGGCCTTGTTAAAAATGCCCGTCTGAATACACCGAGGATTGTTGACCTTGCAAGTATAGATCAGCTGATTGTCGTATGTTTCAAGTCTCTTAATGGACACGGCGGACCTCCGCACACACACCCCCTCAACGCACACACACACACACCCCCACGCATGCGTGTGCCCAGTGTGATGTTTGACAGATCGCTCCCTCTCCCGCTAGGCTCACAGTAAACGTCCATCTGGCGGCCTCCCATGGGCACTTATTATTCTCAGCCAGCCAGGGGTTTTCTCTTTTTCCGAGCAGTCAAGTCAGTCAAGTTGAGCCGAAACGGCCGCAACCGCTTTTTCAATTACCACACCAGCTCGGACCGGCCCGAAAACAAAAAAGTTCCGTTATTTAAGACCCAGACGAAACACGCAACGTCAAGGTATGCCGCTTTCCTCATTTGTTCACTGCACTTTTTCCTCACTGGGGCCGAGATGATTGATTGGCCACCCCCGCCCTCTCTTGAACAGATGCTCCGAGCCTTGGGGCGGGCCCTGAGTGGTCCCGCTGTCCTGTCCTGGACCGGCCCGGCCCGGGGCCATGCTGTACGCGCGAGTCAATGACAGCCGCTTGCACTCGTCTTCCATCACTTCTCCTCCTGCGGCAATGACGTACCACCTCAAACTTTTTTTTTTTTTTTGTTTCGTCTCTTTTCGACTCAATCTGTCGACCTAACTTTATAAACAACAATTTCTTTTTGTTAAGGAATAAAGGTTTTCCAACTGAAAATTGGGATTGATGAAATAAAAAAGATAAAAATCTTTTTTTAGAGGAACAATTGTAGTTTTTAATTAAATACAATTTAAAGAACATAAACGTAATTTTACTAGATTTTGTTGAAGCAAAAAAATTACTAAATTACAATTTTAGCAAAGCAATAAAAATGTCAAAAATGAGTGAAAAATTTGAAAAAAAGCTTTCATTGTTAAGATTTTTTCCAAATTAATACATCAAATATATGAATTTGTTATTTTAACAGGTTTTATTTTAATTTAATGTTTTAAGTAAGGGGGGGGTACTTGTATCTGGCAGATACAAGCCTTAATTTAAGGTAGCGTACTTTGTGGAGCCTGCCGATACCAACCACCGATACTTAATAACAAAAAAAAAATAATCTGATATCCACTTAGAACTCCTCGGCAGTAATTAACGCTTTACTGCGACAGTTTGACACATCCATGAAACGTCATCTGCATCTGCCTTTGTTCACAATTTTTTAATTTTATGAATGAAAAGTGGTAGCGGTATCTGTGCTTGGTGTCGGTGACGACTCGTATTGGTATCGAAAATTTATAATTTCCAAGTCATTTTATTTAGTAAAATCCATGAAGTGACATTTGCAACTTTGGCTCATCAAAGTCAAATATGTCATTGCAGAAAAAAAAAAAAAATAGTATCCTAATTTGGTTAGTTTCATTGAGAAAATGGGTCAATTTGCCCCCGAACGCTTGTTGTCTCAACAATGTGGGCTACGAGGCGCTCATTTAAATACAATTCAAATGGAGATGCGTGTTGGAATGTTGACGGCGCTCGGAGCGGCTCAAACCCGGCGCATCTGAGACTCCCTCCATATTTATGACACACATGCACTCCTGAGTACGATGAAAAATGAAATGCCTCTTACCTAGTGCGGGATAGTCGGTCACATCTGCAAGAGAGAGAGAGAGAGAAAATAAATGTCAGCAAGTTGCATGTACAGAAAAGTTCCACGTGAAAAATGATGGTGTCCCACGATTGCGCACGCTCCGGGTTAAGAATAGCCCCTTTCAACACGGGTGGTGTATCATTTATTAATAGCGAGGACATGAAACGTCTTCCATGGCATCCCCGGAGAAACAAAGTTTGCACAACTTGCATTAATATTTGTCGAGTTATTTGGAGGGGGAGAAGCTCGTTTGAAAATCCTCTTTCTCGCTTTCGTAAACGCGCGCACACGTTGAGACAAACTCATCCCGCTCTTCGTGTTGCATCATCACGTGTTGGAATTTTGCTCAAATCCATTTAAATTTTTTTTTTTTTCTTATTTCATTCACTCCTGTCCTTCTTGACGTATATTGCTTCAGGTCATCATCGTCGTGACATCACTTGCTCTCCAAATATTTTGGAGGAAATGTGCAAGGAAAACAGTCGACGTCGCTTCCTGTTCTTCTTACGTAGGTAACATTATCGCACGGCATACATTTGCATTTCTTGCCGCGCACGCAGCGAATCCCCGCGGGCCCAAAGGCGGGGGAGAGTGTGATTACAATATCTGTTCAGTGCGTGCAAACAAATCTATTTTCAGCAGAGTAAAAGGGATGGTGGGGGGGAGTTTGGTCCTTGCTCATTACCATTCAGGTTGGACACACTCCCACCGCCAGCACTGTAATGTATCTAAACAACAGAGCTCAGCCCACCGCCTTGAAGCTCAGCGTCGGGGAAAATTGGACCCGAGGGAGGTCGGCAGCGGGAACTTATGTTGGACTTCAAGAGGCAGCGCAAGAACCTTTCAGGAAGACCACCAGCAGCTCTGGGACTAAATGTGATGGGAGGCTGCAAAATTACAAGCAGAATGGACCTCCATGTTTGACCCTCTCGGTTTATCTCTCGGTGACATGACAATCTTAGATTTTAAAGATTTTCCATATTTGCGTACAAAAATCTGTGTGTGTGTGTTTGCGGGGGGAGTAGAGCACAGTTAATTCATTTGAACTGGGAACTGTGACGTGAATGCAACCAATCAAGAAGCACCCTGACTTAGAAACAAGGAAGGGGCGCTAAATAAAAAAAAAAATTTAAAAATGCTCTAACCAATGTTTTATATATATATATATATATTTATTTTTTTTTAAATGTACGCGATTAAATATTTTAACTCAGCAAACTCAAAGATTTTTTTGCATATTTTGCAAAACCAAAACACTGTCCCATATTAGCTGTCCATCTTCAGAAAAAAAAACGCCCTGCTTAAGTTACTATTGGCCCTTGCAAAACAATACTGCTGCAATACACTTCATTTGGTGATTTTGCATTAATCACAAGATATTATTCAAGTAAATACCTACAAAAATAGTGGTAGAAAAAAAATGTGATTAATCGCGATTAATTACTGAAATTTTTTTTGCGATTAATTAGTTTAAAAAAATTAATCGGTTGACAGCACTAATATATATATATATTATTTTGTGTATAAAACTGGGTTCCTCAGATGGCAAGAAATAATTTCCAAAGCAAGACCGTTTTGACAAGAAAACACTCTGGGAAACATCGGCGCAAGATATCTAGCAGTATAAGTTCTTCGTTGTTTTTGCTCGATCACATTTGAACATGCAAGATTTTTGACTCGGGGGGTGGAATGGAATCGTTGGTGTTCCTCCACAAACAGTCCTACCAAAACGTTTTTTTTTTGTTTTTTTTAATTTGACAAATGATCTTTCAAGATTTGGAAAAAATATTCTGTGTGTACCAGTTAACGTCATCCACCAAAAAGGAACCTCGAAAAGAAAAGTTCTCCAGTCCACAAACTTATCGATTGGGGTAAAATTGGCCAGACAAGTCAAATGGAGGTTGGCTTAAGAAGCGTAAGTGGATTAAAGCAGTGAGACGACGGGAAAAGGAGACTCTCACTGGAGAATGCAAAGCTCTGTTGGCTTCGAAAAAACTCGGGGAAAAAGATGGAGGAAAGCGGAAGAGCATTTTTTTTTTACCCTCCATCGCCTTCCTGTTTTAAGCAGATAAGCTCCTTCCCAGGGTCTTAGTTATGCCGTGTGGAACCTGCAGTCCGACATGGAAACTTTTGACAAGGCAAAGAAAGGCGGCGGAGTCCATTCTTCGCCTTGTCTTTTGTATATTGACAAGCGGGAGTTGGGGAGGTTTAAAGTGCTCGGTGCTACGGGGAATTATAAAAGCAAAAAAAAGCTCAGCGTAAACAGCGCAGAGTTGACGTTTGACCAGCCAGTCAGGAGCGCAGAAAACAAAACACTGAACTTTGTGTATTGTCGTGAAGCGGTTAACTATGAGTATTACATTTTTTATTTCACGATTATTTGGAGATCGGAGGAAAAAGATAAAAAAGTTGTACCGACTGCATCTTTCTCAATCCGAATTAGGTCAGAAAAAAAAATTCATTACATTTTGACATGGGTCAATTTCAAGAGAGTCCGTTGAAGAATGGAGCGCTTATGAGAAAATGAAGCTTCAAATTTGATTCATGAAGCAGTTGTTGTATTTTTGACTCCTTGAGATGGGAATGTTGGTTTACATTATAAAAAAAATAAATTAATAAATGGTTCATGAAACTAAATTGAAGCTTCATTTTCCTATCACTGAAATTTAAAAAAAATAATAATAAATTCTTAACGTTATTCAATTTTACACTGGCTGATTACAAAATGATCATTAATGTTGCCGGGGGAAAAAACCCCATTTGAAAAATAAAAATTGACACCAACGTTCTCAGCCAATTTTGAAGATATATTTTTTTTTTCTTCTGTCTGGGTGAAATTTGTGCTCCACCAAAGCCCGTGTTGCGTCAGATCTGATGACAAATCAATATGGTTCTCGCATTGCCATGGCCTAATATCTGACACCTTTTGGCGTTTGTTGCAGACTGACAGGAAGCCTCACAGGACATTGCGCACCAAATCCTATGTTGCTGGCTCAACAACCCGCTTATTTACGACAGACCATCTGGCTTTGCACATTTTTTCCTTTTTCCAAGAGGAACGAGAGACTTTCCTTAATTGCAAACCAAAAGTAACCGTTGGTCAATTTGACGAGAACGTCACAATTTAAAACCGCTCGCCGGTGCGGAATGAGGACAGCTGTTATTACGGTGCCACGTTCAGCAACCAAAATGGCCACAAAGCTGAAAAAAAAAAAAAAGAGGAGCACCGGGTGAAGGAAGGTGTGAAGCAGACGTTGGCGAGGACAGAACGAGAGGAATAAGTGAGACAGGAAGAGCGCCACGGAGAGCTTGCATCTTTCCATCTGAGCTGCGAGGAATTAGTGAGGCTCTGACAGAGACTACAGATGGTCTGGGATCACACAGACTGCGGCGGGAAGTTTGCAACCAGTCACACAAGGCGCCAGATCGCCTAGCAAACTTTGAGGACGTCCATTTCCATTCCCATAAACGTACAATTAGCACAAAAATTTCGGGTTGAACCGAAAATACCATATAAGCTTTTCAGGTAAGCTTACCCGTTTTCATGCCAAACATCGGACACGATACTTGAGTTTTTTTAACGCCAGCATTGTTTTGTTTTTCTTGGAAAGCCAGATAATCTACAAGATGGCAGTTATTCTCAAAAGACATATTCTGCTATGAACCAAAACTAAAAAAAAAAATAAAAAAAAACGCTGCTAGCTTAATGCTAAATGATAATGCGACATGCTAGCAAAACTAGCATTGATTGAGATACTCTGAAGTTAAAAATCGTCATGGATAATGAATACATTTCTTGCATTTACAATTATTATTTCAGTGAGGAAAGTTGAATGATTTGAATTAAGAGTTTGTCGTGGACAAATTTAACGTGTAAGTCAAGGTGCCATTGTATATGTTTTGGAAAAACTAGCATTGAACAGCAGGTAGCTAACGCTAGGTTACTGTTAATGAATAACCAAGTATGGAAAAATTTGGACATACATTTTAGGTCGATTGATAGGTCGACTTTTTGGGAGTAGTAGCGTATCGCTCGTTTGTTTTTAAATCTTTCTATCCGAGTGACTTTGGTGAAGGGGATAAAAAAAATCAGACAGCCTTCAAAGGCTGTCGGAGCACGGAATGTTGAAGAGTCGTTTCTTCTTCAGCAGATGTTCTCGTTTCTCACCGCATCTGCCTCTCATTGCTGTCAACTGTTCAAGGAAGCAAAATGCCCATCCTTGGGCGTCATCTCAAGGATTCGCAACGGAAGGCCAGCGAGAAGGCCTTATGGTCATCAACTCGTAATCTGATTGGCTATCGCAATTGTCAATCAACTGTAAAAGCCACCTTGAGACAGAGAACAGACGCCCGCACGATTGTACCTGAAGGCCTCGGACGAATAGTGCGTGCTACTGGTATCGTGAAATCTGCCCGGCAACACGGGCTAGCTGAATTCTGATTGGATAAAAACGCGAACCTACAAATTCAACACTAGGATATAATACGGCATCAATGTGAAAATTATGATCATGATTTCTTGGTTTTCTTAGGCCAGCAGAGAAGGCCTTGAAGGCCTTGACCGGCCCACCGCTCGTTGTTTGTAAGTGTCACTCCCGTTAGTGGCCCGGTTGTTCAGTTGGTTGTTGTTTTCTCTGCCAGTGATAATTCTTGGTCCTATTGTCGCTCACTTTGGTATTGGCAGAACACATCATTTCTTTGCATTGGTCCAAACTACAACCCAGGAAAATATTCCCAACCAAAGTCCCAAAGTCCTTAATACTTGAGTTGAGAGTGACATGCTAAAAATAAATAAATAAATTGATCATACGCCACTATCCTCGAGTTTTATCCATCTTGTCCAATGTTTCGTCGCAATTTCTTTGAACAAAAGACAGACTTCTGCAGACCTTGATAACGATCACAGGCAAGCAATATAAGACACTTGACGATTGCCACCCGAGATCGGCTTCGTCAAGCCTCGCCGGCCTTGAGTGAAGTTAAATAAGATGTGAAAATTGGGAGGCCAAAATGTATCAGTGAAAAGCCTGCGGACAAAAAGGGAACCCATTGGGGCCGCAGGAAAAAAAAAAAAAAACTTGGAACGCGATAAGAGATGTCGTTCCAAACTTTAAAGTCATCATGACATTTGACACTCCCTGCACTCTGTGTCGGCAAATTAACTTGTTAAATATTAGCTTCAGAAAACCACGGGACTCCATTATAAATTGGAAGGAGTTGTTTAAATACTCAAATAGATAATTGGGCATGATGAGTAAACAGCGCAGCTGTGAGACACACGCGGGCTTGATATTGCTTTTTAATCCCCCCCCACCGCCCTCCTCCTCAACGCGCCGAGCTCGTTCTGAGAACATTCCGACCAGAGCAAACTGCGCCAGGTGCAGCCATTACAGAAGGACAGATGGATCGGCACAAGTGGCGCTCGGTTTTCCATCCATATGCGGGCTGATCATTAATTACAAACATTCCCCTTCCGGAGAATGTCTGTCACTCCGATGGCGCTAAATAAGACGAAGCGACCACTGCGATGCGGGATGCATCGATTTCTGCGTAACAGAGCGAACAGAAGGCCCGCCGCCACGTGTACGTTTGGGGAGGGCTCCTTTTAATCTCGCCAGTACGACTTATTTGAAAATGAATTAAAACACTTCGACCCCGCCGCCATCTGTGCACTCGGCAAGGCCAGCAGCTGGGGGAATGTGGGAAGATGAAAATTCAGAAACGGGCAAAAACATGCGGGCAAGCCCACACCACCTCGCCCAGAGGCGCCACTGATATGCCAGCTTTGAACTGAATTTATTTCTCTTTGCAAGGATTCAAAATGAGATCCTGGGATAATGTATAAGCAGGGATTCCGCTGTGGTTAAAAAATTTGGGAGACAAACGGAAAGCATGACGTCAGCATTGCCAGACCAAAAAAACAAAAGGACAACTCCGTCGAGGTCTAATTAAAATGCTACAAACATTATTTGGTGTCAAGCGTGAATGTAATTACCGGCGGAATAACAAACGCTTGACGAGAACTAAAGAGCGCCGGATTGCAATGCTGATAAAGCCGACACATTAACAATTCCAACGAACAACAAGATCGCAACAAGATTGTCTTTCAGGACGAGTCAGCTATTGGCAAAAAACGGCAGCTTTAAACCAAAATGCTAAACTTATCCCTCACAATTTTGAAGGTTTTACACACCATTGACATGCCTTCCTAAAATAAGCTTTCTGGCTTCCGGGACAGAATTTTCCAAGAGGATCCAAAAACACGTGGTTCATAAGCATGGGTCATAGACCGTTTATCGGCAAGGCTGATTATCTGCGCCGAATATCTGGCATTTTGCCGATAATTGGCATTTTCAAAAACTTTCCAGACCAATTAATTAAAAGTTGATTCATTTTGGCTTGCTGCAGCACATTTCTCTCTCTCTCTGGTGTGCTGGTGGCCCTGCCTGCAGAAGCAGACTGGCCTGCCACATCTGATTGGTTCCTTGTGCAGTGGTTAGCAGCCAATCAGCAGTAAGCTGCCTGTTTGCTTTTTCACATCAAGTCACACGCGCGACAACAGACTTTGCCAAGGTTTTAATAAATGTCAGTCTACTACACCTTTGTTTTTTTAATTGAAGTTTTTTATTTTCTCAGATTTCCCTCCATGACTACTAATAATTGGTATCGGTCCTGAAAAAAGCATATCGGTCTTTCACTAGTCATAAGACTCTTGAGTGGTCCTGCATCCTGTTGATATTCGTTTGATCGATCAACGAGTCTGAAATTGAACAGGATGTCCGCCATTTTGGTTTGTGACAGACATTTGGAGAAAATTCCAGTATTTGTGTTTCGACAAGAGAATTTGGCCAAATAAACAAAATCACAGGTGTCAAACTCAAGGCCCAGGGGCCAGATCTGGCCCCCGACCTCATTTTATGTGGCCCGCGAAGGGGAAATTATGTGAGTCAACTTCCTGTTTTTGGCGCATTTTCTTTTAACAACATTGAGATATGAAATATCGTCATTTATTTGTTACCAATCCTCCTCTATTAAAATAAATTGAGAAATCGTCGAAGTAACAATTACTGACTGGCTTCTGATTTCCAAATTGGCTTTCCATCAATCTTCTTTGTTAAGATACATTTCTATGGGTTGACAGTCATAACGGCACCAGAACAACGACGTGGTTCGTCCACAAAAATGAGTTTGACACCCCTGATCTAAATAGATGGCCGCAACATCATCTGAAAACGCTTGCCGCTTGTATTTTGTTTGAAGCAAATTAAAATGCGCTCAAGAGCCGCATGTCCATGTTCCCCCATCCTTGTGTTCCACTCTAATCTTATTACAGCTGAAGCCAAATATGAGGTTCGTGATTAAAAAAAATAAACACGTCTTGATGTTTTTGCTCAGTTTAATCATTTCCGAGAGTGCGGCCCGATACGAGAGGTGAATTAATCGGCGCCCATTTGGAAGCGTTTTTTTTTTTGCCTCCCGACTCGACACTTGCTTTGATTTGCGGCCTGCCACCGCCGACAATCAGCGCACTTGATTAACATTGACGCTGGCACTCTTCTGCGGCGACTGTCATCTCGCTGCCATTTTTTCCGCTGCTGACAATAAAGCAATATCAGCTGCAATGTTTATGCCCTGTAATCACTTTCCCCGCCACCTGATCTGCTCTTCATCAACTCAGCACGTTAAGAGTTGGAAATATGGCGCCATGTATTATGCATTAGTGATAATCTCCCCGAGGAAACACACACACACACACACTTCACTATACTGTAAACGCAAGAGTGTGCGCATCCTCTCTTTGCCTTTTCTTGACACCTCCACACATGTCAGCGCACACACTTCAACAGATGCCTGAAAGGATTCAAGAGTGGTTTAATGGAGGCGAGGTTGCACACCTCGTCAATTTGGGCGTTTTTTGCTACGTTTCATTTATTCGTCAATATCATCCATACATGTTATATAACGATGTATATTTGTTGTTGTGTTTTTTGGAGATTTTGGTGCGAAGCCCTTCGGGAATGGTGAGATTCGGGGCTTTAAAAAGAATTGAATTGAATTACGCGAGGACTTGAGTGCTTGTAAACAAGTGAGGACGTCTGCGGGGAGCCAAAGTAAACCGAAGAGTCTTAATTAAAGCCATTGATTGGTTATATAAGAGCATACAAAGAGTGAACATTTCCTCCCTGCTAATGAACCCCCACCCCCCGCCCCCCCCCCCATGCTCCCTAATTAGCAAATAGTAGCAAACAATCAGCGGGCTGGTTTAACTCTTGCACCTCATTAGCCGCGTGCCACCAGTTAGGGAATCAAAGCGTATTATAGCTATCGCCAGATAATCTGTTTACAATAAATCCATAGTATACTTGAAATCAGGTGTGTGCAAACTAAGGCCCGCGGGCCGCATGAGGCCCATTCAACGTTTCAATCCGGCCCGCCAAACTTGAGAAAAATGAAATGAATATACATTGTTAATGTTTTATTTTCTAAATACCGTGGTGTGTCAAAGACAGACGTTTTGTTGTAATCATTTTGTTCATTTTCATTTAAAATTAAATGGGGGGTTTTTTTCTCAAGAAAAAATGTTCATACATTTTTCAATGCATGTACTTGAATAAGAAATTTGACCTTTTGCATGAAAACGACCATTCAAGGGTGGCACAAAACTGCTGAACAAGAAATATTTAGTGCAACAACAGTTTTTATTTATTTTTTTTTTCATAAAATTGTGATATAAATGAAGTACTATATTTGTTTTGCCTATTGTTCCAAATCACATTCGGACGACTAACGTTGTAATCTAGGCCAGTAAGACCCAGCATAAGCGCAACCAAGTGTCTGCCAAGTTTACCAGCGGTTTTTAAGAAATAGTTGAGTTTTAAAAAATATTTTTAAAGAAATGTTGAAAAAATTTTCATGCGGCGGCAAAATTAATCTAGGGGCCACTAAGACTGTGCTCACCTTTAGACAATTTATAATCATCCCTTGAGAGAAGAGTTTATTTAAATTCTTCACACTCAACTCACACACTTCGCAACTCATACCACTGCCAGCTTCCCTTCTCAAAAATGTTTAATGAAAAAAATAACACTTACACTTTATAAAAATATAGCCTTGATTGACTTGATTTCAGCACTTTTTTACAGTATTATTATGATTAATTTTATCATTATTATTTTTTTTATATATATATTTTTTAATTTAGAATGAAAATGGCGTGATCCGACCGTAATCCAGTTAAGGCGCACACAGCAGAAGGCGATTTAAGCAGTCAATAGTCTCTTAGGACGGAGGGCGGGGGCGACGGCGGCGTCCTCGGAGTCAGTTGGCGGAGCTTTAAGACTTTACAGCAAGTAACAGGGAAAAAAAAAATAAATAAAAAATATGATCACAGCCGATGAAATCTGGCAGACAAAGGTCAAGAGGATTGTAGCGGTGCGGCGTGAAATGATGAAGCCGTCATGAAAATTCATTGGCAAGGACGGCAGTTGTTTTCTCACAGCGGAGACTTTGGGAGCGGAATACAAAGGCACAACATTTATGACACAAAAGGAATGTTGCAAGGTTATGCGAGGACCTGATGCATATACATCAGTTCACACATTGTTGGAGGAAGTTAAGTGCGACGTGTGCTCGCTGGCTTCCCAAAAAGAGGAAAACCGGCCGCGATTTGAGGCAAGGATTTATTTGTGGCGGGATAATGGCGACTACGAACTTTTGTTTTTCATTGGATGACGCATTGAAGTAAAGCACGTATTAAGAAAAAGAAATCATATTTAATCAGATCATGCGTATTGGAGGGAGGAGTTTATTTTCCTGAAGTGGATGACGCAAGTCCTCAAATATAGGCGTACACCTTTTAAATATGCTCTAACTCAGGTGCGGGCAAACTACGGCCCGGGGGCCACATGCGGCCCGTTCAACGTTTTAATCCGGCCCGCTGAACCTGAAAAAAATTTAATGAATGAACTTTTTTTATTAATGTTTTATTTTCTAAAGATTGCGGCGTGTCAAAAAGAGATGTTTTGTTGTTATCCTTTTGTTCATTTTCATTTAAAATTAAATTTTCTCTGATGAGGTCCTTCCATCTGCTCCCCTCTGTTAAATTTTAGAAGCCATTGTGGCCCACCAATCAAAATGTTTGCCGTGCTCTAACTATTTGTGGTAAATAATTTGAACAACTACCATGCATTTGTCTTTTAGACATTTTGACAACTAGAATCTTGAACGTCCTGGTTTGTAAAGTGTGGGGGAAAAAAATCCCCCTCCAGGTAATGACAATTGAACAAACTATGTAGCAAGTCACATTGGAACTTGCAACCTTAAAACATAATAAATCCTTCATTCGGTGGTGACCATTATTGGCTTATTAACGGCTCAAGCTACAGAATGCAGTTTGATTGCAAAAAATGTCACCCACAGAGGACAGCACAATACTTCATCACTCATGTGTAACGGCAACCAGGAGGAAGGAGGGAAAAAAACACCAAATGATAACGTGCACCAGGACTGAGCTGAGTTTGTCACGAGCCAGGTGGCCACGTAATGGCAATCACAGAGCTGGAGAAGCGGGAAGCACAAAGTCAAATTAGGACTGTTATATACTGGATTTTCCGGACTATAAATTGCATAACAAATGTAATTTCACAGACAGCCACAAGAGGGCACTCTTTGTCATATGCTGCTATATCTCCTACTCCTTACATAGACATGAAAAAAAAAAGATAATTTCTCAGTCAGCCACAAGAGGGCACTCTAGACTTCTGCACTAAAATCTCCTACTCCTTATTGTCATGGTTCTGTTTATGTTTTCAGTTTCTCAGATGGAGTGGTGGGCGTTGCCTTCAGCAGCGATATCTCATTGTCGGATTATTCGGCCTCGCTCACGACTCCGTCTCAGAAGTGCTCGAATTTCTAGTTTCGTGTTTGTATTTCGCAGGCACTTTTGCCTCAATTATGTTGCTTTTCATTTTTCATAGTTTCGGTTAGTATTGGACGCGTTTTGGATTTCCTTGTCCTTTTGTGACAAGCAATTTTCATTTTTTGTTATCCTTGCCTGGCGAGTTGTACTTCAGTGTGACTTATGCATAAAAAAATTTTCTTACCTCATTATGGATTTTTGGGCTGGTTTGACTCATATTTTGGAGTATCCCTTTTTTTTTGTTTCAATCACTAAAACAATGTGAGCCAAGAAAATTGCCAATGGGGTGAGATTAAAGACCAACAAAATTGAATGTAAACGGGCGCGGTATGTAGGCCACTTGCATATATTTTTACCATAAACGTTGCGATTTCATGCACAGGTACATATGAAATTAAAAATCAATTTTAAATATGGTTAAGTATTTTTGGTAAAACACAAGATGCGTAGCGTACACATGGCTTCTAAGCTGACACTGGATTTTTCGGACGCATGATTTAGGTCATCTCCCATCAAGCAGGAAGTAGCCTGCTCTCTAAATAACACATCAAAAACTCAAACATTCTTTTCGCCTTCGTTCAGAACCACCCGAGGGTAAATTTAAATGGATTTGGACCGGGACATGACAAGCCTCATTTCTTTCCTTTCATTTTGTTTGCATACAGAATAATCATCCAAAACAAGCGATCTTCGTCCGCTCGCTGAAGCGAACTTTCCCCGTTTTGTCCCTCCAGCTGTGCGTCCTCCTTGGCGGCCACTCACTCGCTCGCTCGCACGCTCACTCGCTCCATGATGTAAGTCGCTCTGCTGGCAGGCGGCCACCGCCGTGGCTTTGCTATTTGACTGTGTCGTAATTGTTGTCGGGAAGAAGAGGCTTTTCCGTTGACGGGATTCAAACAAAACGAGAGTATGCGTGGCTTAGCGGCTTAATGAACGTGTCAGATGTATTTAAACAAATGGATTACAACATCCATACACACTTGGATGGATCAGCACCTTCCGCACTCGGTCGGAATGAGACATTAACGGCAATATGTCGTAATTGCACTTTAACGACACTGCGTCGTCTACTTGTCGATTGCGGAAATTTACGCTTTTTCAAAGAAATCTGTTGTCAATCGAAATGTTTATAGCTATTTACGGTAAAGCCCTCACAAGTGGGAAAGGAGAGACAGTCAGATAAACATTGCTAAAAAAACTATTAAAAAAAAATAAAAACATGAACTCAAACTGAACAAACATTTTCGTAAAATTAAAATGTAATAAAAGGAAAAAGGCTTTTTTTTTCAAATAAAAATGAAAACTGACTGAAACTACATTTTCTGTTTATAAAACCAATAAAAACTAACTATCATTATAGAGAAAATGTCCTTTGTTTTAATATTTGCCAATTAACGGAAAAAAATAGCTTTAGGAGTTCATTTTAAATTTCCTTTATTACACAATAATATATATATATAAAATATATTTTAAAAAATAAAAAATGAAAAAAAATAAATAAGGAGAGGATGTTCGCCTACCCACCGAAGATAGCCGGGTTGGGCTTGGATAATGGATGGATGGATAAAAAAATAATAAATCATTATTAGATCTATAATGAACTCTGAACTTTTTTTCAACGATTCCATAATAACAAAAACGATGTCAGAATTAAAAATCTAAAATCAAATACGCCCCTTCCTGGTCAAAAAGATGCATGAACACCTTTTCTGATGCGCCAAATCCATTCATCTTGTGGGGAGGCAAGAAGGCCCGTTCATAAGCACTCGCGCTAGCTTTATTCCGAGTGGGATTGAGTGATCTTCTTGGCGGAGGTTATAAAATGCCACTTTCACTCATTGCTCATTTCATGCGATACAAGGCCCATTATTCCCGCCGCCATTACTAAGCAAAACGTCAATAGCGCATTATGGAGACGTGGAAAGATGGATACTGGGAGGTGGGAAATGTTGAAGGAAGGCTAGGGGGGGGGCGGCAATGGTGAGAATCTGATTTTCTCCCCAATTTATGCGGAAATGTGAAGGCTGCGCAAGCACTGAAGACGATGCTATTTTCATATCCGCCTTCAAAGGCATCTCAGGATCTTTAATGTTCACGCCGGTGACAACACCGTTTTTAATGATGTGCTGTTTCTTTGCAAACTCCTCCCCGCCTTTGTCGCTCTCAAGCGAACGCAGGCAGGCGCATGAAAACCTGTCAAAAAAAAAAAACAAGTCCAGTCTCATGAACGTCCCCAAGCTGTTCCAGTGCACAAATGTTTCTCTAGTCTAAGGAACCGTTCCATATGTTTGCAATCATGTCGGCTCCCTGGCCGCCGCAGATCATTTAGTGGGATGCCTCAAACATTTCAATTAAGCTCACCGAGAGCTCAAACTCATGCGCAAAGGTAATATCGATTTTCCTGATATCCGTATGACCACATGAACGTATATATTGGGGGAGTGAATACCATGACGGGGAGAAGAGATGGGGAAGTTGAATTTCAGTGTGACAAAACACTCACCACCGTAATAAGTCGATAATAGTGCTCCTCAAATAGTTGGGGGGGGGCACGGTGTGAGGCTGAGGGGGCCACGTGTGACCCTGGGGAACATGCTATTTTTTCAGTCGTACTACAATAAAGTGTAATTGCGCATCCACTCCACTAGTTGGCAGTGGCGCTCTCCTTGCACATTGTGCGCAGAGAGTATTAATTCCAAGGTGTCGGTTTGTTTGGCAAAGAAAATGCTATTATTCATAGTTGGGGCGGAGAGTGGGTGGTGGGGTGGGGGCGTGATTTTTATTTATTTATTTATTTATTTTTTGCTGGGGGGGCATAACAGAAAATAATTGAGAAGCACTGGCCTATAATAAGGTAAGCGGATTTTTATAGTAAATTAGCGAGCTAATGATTGTTCGAGGGATTTTGGCACTGCACCCCTTTTCTTGTAATGGTACGCCCCAGTGGCAGGTGCATGTCAGAATAAGAAAATACAGGCACACTCGAACGCATGCTGCTGTCTCAGGTCCGTGGCCGACAATTTTTATGAATACTGACATAGCAGCCGGAGGGTGGGGGACTGACCGGCAAAAAAAGGGTCAAGTGCCCAGCTCTGATTGTACGTTTCAATCAACTCCAATTTCCGTTATTTTATTTTTTTTTCACAGACTTTGTATGAGATTATTTTGGGCCACGGAAAAATCCCTAAAAACGGTACGGCTGCATAACGTGCCGGTTGTCGGCACAACAGAGACGTGAGCCGTCGTCTTTCAAAGTGATGTGATCATTAACAAAACAGCAGCCCCGTCCCAATTACCGAGGCGTCTTTTAAGAAAAGCGTCCAGGGCTGCCCGAGCGCCGTCATGTCGCCGTTTGTCAGTCACTCTCGGGCCACCTCATCCATCTCCTGACACCGCGGCAGACGGAGCAATCCATCAGGGACCTGATGAGACTGTGGAATCTTGAGCGTTTCGCAGCTTGCATGCCAGATGGGCTGGTGTACAGTATGGAAATACTACAAAGTCGCAGCGGAGAGAATTAATGGAGCGGAGATTGCCGACTGAAGTGACTTCGGTATTTTTAAAATTCTGGTGCTGTGAACAAAAGACTACGTTTAGGGAAAGGCGGCTTTTGGGGTCCACTGGTTTGTCACTGTTGAGCCATTGATGAGGGAAGGGTATCGGACTAAACGTCTTGAAACAATAACGACGAATCTCTTCATTGCATTTCACACGAAGGCCTTCAGTGAAGTCCGACTTGAATCGATCCCCCTCATATCGCCATCATTTCTGACACTAGAGCTGGAGAAATAATATACCGAAAGACTCGCACACTACTGAGTGTTGGACTGAAAGGTCCGTCTTGAAAATAGCCTTGCAAGTGTATCTGCAATTAAATTCCCTCCTTGAGCCATTGTGGTGTAAAAAAAGCAAGAATATATTTTACATTTTCAACTCGTGATCTGATTGGCTATCGCAACTGTCGATCAACTATAAAAGCTCCCTTGAGACACAGAACGATTGTATCTGAACGCCTCGGATGAATCGTGCGTGCTACTGATATCATGAAATCTGCCCGGCAACACGAGCTAGCTGAATTCTGATTGGATAAAATCTGTAACCCAAAAAATTCAACACGAGGATATAATATGACCTCAATGTGAAGATTATGATCATGATTTCTTGATTATGTTAGGCCAGCAGAGAATGTCTTGCAGGCCTTGAGCGTCCACCACTGCTTCATTGTGAAGGAAAAATATCTCTCTGTGTGTTCAAAACTCCTCAGCAGATGCCATTCCTTTTTCAACCACTCAGTATAATTCTGTTTCTGTTGTAAAAGACAAATTACCGTCATTCTGTCCCGCAACATATTTGGCAGCCTTCTGTTGCAGTACCAAAGTCTTTTTTTTTTTTTATTGACTGGTTGAATCAACAGTAACAAAAAGCGCCTGACCTCAAGCGATTCTCCACGTTCCTTTCAGTGGACGTAGACCTTCCCCGGAGGATTTTTGCACGGATATTAACCGACCCGTTTCTTGACACTGTTCAACATCTGTCCCTGCTTCTACTCGTTGTCTTGCCTCCTAAACAGCCGGCATTTGACCCTCTCCTACGCTTACTTCTCAAAACAGGATGTCGAAACCTCAAGGGTCGGGACGTTATTTGCTTTTTTTGGCAAAAACAAGCATTGAGCAACAGCAGATGTGCTGGCTTTTACACGGCTTCTTCGTTATTAGTGATGTTGTGAAAGGGGGTAAAGGAGAGAGATAATGAGTAATAATTGATCACACCCGCTAAACTACTCTCTCAACTTTATTTCAAGGGAAGGAAAAAAAACAGGTTGAGGAGGTCGGATTATGAGAAGGGCCGCAAAGCGAGACTTGTTCGAGTCGGAAAAAAAGTTTGATATTGAAAATGTGGAGCATCTGCCTCTGCTTTTTTTTTTGGTAAAGATGTCAAACTCCTCATCTCATCACGGGGCGATGAAGCAAAAAAAGTCGACGAGAAAGCAAAACCGCGGAAAAACAAATGTTGTCGGAAAGGAGAAAAAGGCCAAATTGATGAAGAAAAGCCTCCAACTTCCAAGAAAGCAAAAACTGCATTCAACAGGCAAGATCGGCTGTCCTACTTAAAAATAAAAAAAGAAAAAAAAAAAATTATGGCTGCAGGTGATTGTCACACAACAAGCCCGCTCGGTGTAATAAGTGGCGACAGTCTCAAAACTGCCCAAAAAAAAAAAAAAAAAAAGAAGCACTTACTTCCATTTCCAACATCACATCTTTGAAAAGTGGAATTTGTCTCTCTATCCGTCCATTAAAATATTGTTTGGTGCCAAATTGGGAGATGGCACAAAAAACGTCGGGGGGGCTGCTGCTCAAAGTCACAGACGGTGGCTCATGCTTATTGGTCCTGTTGCTTAGTAAAGAGAATGTCAGAGATCGAGACATCCTGATGCTGGCATGATTGGGCACATTTTGACATTTTGTCTTCACAAGTGGAATACCGCTTGATGAATATTAAGCAGTGGTGGGCGGTCAAGGCCTTCAAGGCCTTCTCTGCTGGCCTACCATCATCAAGAAATTAGGATCATATTCTTCATGTCACATTATATCCTAGTGTTGAATTGTTAGTTTTTAGAGTTTTTATCCAATCAGAATTCAGCTATCTCGTGTTGCCGGGCAGATTTCATGATACCGGTAGGATGCGTTATTCGTCCGAGGTATTCAGGCACAATCGTGCCGGCGGCTGTTCTGTGTCTCGGGGGGGCTTTTACAGATGATAGACAGTTGCGATAGCCAATCAGATCGCGAGTTGATGTCAGCAAGGTCAAAAAGTGCGGATTTAATTGCAGATACACTTGCGCGGCCATTTTCAAGACGGACCTTTCAAGAGAAGCTCGGTCGTCCAACACTCGCTCAGTAGTGCGGAAGTGTCTTTCTGTATATTATTTCTCCAGCTGCGGTGTCATAAATGATGGTATCATGAGGAGGATTCATTCAAGTCGGACTAAGTAGGACTTTAGAAGTCACTTTGGCCTGTGATATTCTTAACTCATTCACTGCCGTTAACGTGTATATCAGCCAAAAATCCAAAAAGTACATGATTTTACCAAGGCTGGCAGTGACCGGGCAACTAATGGGGCCTCTCTAAGAACGAGGGGTGGCGTTCGAGGCTCGGCCCGGCCATTAAAGTCACTCAATGGCGAGTGATTGACTCACTCTGGAGCGCCGTTTTAAGCCTGTTAAACTGCTGCTCGGCGGCAAAGCGCTGCCCTGGGCGTGCTCGCAAACGCCCGCGCTCGCTACCGCCGCCTTTTTTTTTAAACAGGCTACTGGATAAAGTGCTCACCCTGATTACGTCGGCGCGAATCGAATCGAGTCGAATGGAGCTCATTCGTGATTGCCGGGGACACGCTGACTGTTTGTCAATCGAAACAAAACAAGACGGCTTGACGCAGACGTACGTCAAACGTAGCCAATTACGTTACCACCGTGATGGGCATCGTATAATTGCGACGTAATGTTCTCTTCACGTTATCAATTATGAATGCCGGCATGCGTGAGCGCCTCCCAATAAACACAAATTGATGACAGTCGACGATCATTTATAAAGTGCACTCGTGGTTGAATTCCGTGACGGATGAATCCACTGATTGAATGCGTGTCTGCGCTCTTAAGTGCTTCGTGGTCTTGAGTCGAGCCCTCGCTTAAGGGCTGCAACAAGAAGAATTGGGCATCTCTATCCACCGCATGGATGGTTTGCAGAGGTTTTTGATCTCCCGTTGTTGGTGAAAGGGTGCCGGTTGTTTTTTGAACCGAGTTGCACAAAGAACAAACTCAAATTCTAAGTAATGCCAACACACCTTGCCTGGCATATACACCGACTTGAGATGTAAAGATTCATCAAAAATCAATATAATACTCAGTGGTGGGCGGTCAAGGCCTTCAAGGCCTTCTCTGCTGGCCTCACATAATCGAGAAATCATGATCGTATTTTTCACATTGATGTCATATTATATCCAAGCGTTGAATTTTTAGGTTAGAGTTTTCATCCAATCAGAATTCAGCTCGCTCGTGTTGCCGGGCAGATTTCATGATACCAGTAGCACGCAACATTCGTCCGAGGCCTTCAGATACAATCATGCGGGCGTCTGTTCTGTGTCTCAAGGGGGCTTTTACCGTTGATAGACAGTTGCGATAGCCAATCAGATCACGAGGTGATGAGAGTGAGGCCATCCCGTTGGCCTTATGTTGAAGGTGATGAACGCGGCTTGTGATTGGATACTCACTTATGCGGAATCAACAAAACAGTCGTAACTGGCGACCGTTCAAAAATCTGAAATATTTCCTTGCTTTTTTTAAACCACAATGGCCGGAGGAGGGAAACGTGTGGATTTAATTGCAGATACACTTGCACAGCCATTTTCATGACGGATCTTTCAAGAGAAGCTCGTTCATCCAACACTCACTCAGTAGTGCGTAAGTGTCTTTCTGTATATTATTTCTCCAGCCGTGGTGCAATAAATGATGTAATATGAGGGGGGGATTTATTCAAATCGGAATAAGTAGAACGTCACTGAAGGCCTACGTGTGAAATGCCACTGATTAAAAAAAATTAAAAAATTGAAGTAATGATTCACAACATCATGTTAACGAGAGCCGTTTTCTCATGTCTCAGGTGCAAAACAACTGCATCCGCATAATGTCTTGTCTGCAACGTACATTTTTGGGTGGCCGCAGCACCACACAAGCACAAAGAGACAAACATAAAAAAATAAATAAATAAGTAAATAAATCCAATCAAATCGAAGGGGAACTAAATATCGAAAATCTAATCGAATCAGGCCTCGATGAATCGTTACACCCCAAACATTGACAACTCTTTTCCGACATAAAGCAGTTTCCATCCTTTGAAGACACATCACCTGACATAAGAGCCCATTTAGTGAAACGTAATCGCACTAATGCACACGTGTAAACATATCGGCGTGTGCGCACAGTCTCTTCACGCATATATTCCACCTCATGGAATATGATCACCTCCCGAAATAGGACTCGGAAAAGATACAGATAGTGGACTTTCATATCCTTAAGTGAACTTCCATCTTCAAGGCGAGGAGGCTGCAGGGCATCGGTGACTTGATAGATACACGGATGGATATACAGTAAAGTTCGCAGATACACGGCCAGTTATCGGCGGGTGAGCTCGCAAGCCAGACGCCGCGGCCGTTTCCAGGGTTGAAATAAGGTCGGGAATTTGGAGGGTGAGGTCTTGAAAGAGGAGCCGATCGATACGGTGAACTTCCCTTGCCGATTCGCGGGCGAGCTTGAAGAGCTGAGCTGGCTAATGACACCTAATCACATCAGCAGCAGGAAGCTCGAAATGATGCGCCGCACGGGTCCATCACAGGGAAAAAAAAAAAAAAGGCAGAGCGGAATAAAAGCGCTTCAATTATCCATTGAGAAATTCTGACTTGTGGATGTGAACGTGTCTGTGTTGAGTACGTAAAGGAATATTTTTTAGGACTGGCATTGAACTCCAAATAATTCATTTCATTCGTTGGAGCTTGTGTAATTATGGCGAAACCGACAAATCACTCCCATCTTGGGGTAATGGACGTGTTACTTTTCACGAAAAGGCAAAGTACGACCCATCAAACGCACAAATGTTTTTCATATTTAGCCCAAAATCGATTTCCACTCGATGCATGTTTCACATCAACACTGAACCATATTTACAATTCTGGACAATGGATGACGTATCACGAAACTGATTTCGCAAGCATCTCACACAGCTGCATTCTGATTGCAGAGCTCGCTCTCATTTATTTGGGGCCAACGAGTCGTCGTTCTCACTGCGTGGCATCCAAGACCCTCGACGGCTGCCGAAAGCCGCCATCACCGAGTCGGGAGCCATAAACATCAGGCGGCGCTACGGCCGGTGACCTTTCATTCAAGTGAATGGGATCCGGTGAGCGCTACGTGCGATCGTTAATGAGTTGACACAATGCGTCAAATTTTTATTCATTAGTAAATCAGAATTTGTAAATATGGTTCAGTGTTGTTGTAAAATTTGATTATTTTTATTGTATAGACTGAATTTTTATGACTTTGGCGACAGCCTTGCTGGGGTGAAACCAGGATATAGTCATGAGCAGAGATGTTCGATTCGCATCACTGTCAGCCAATCATATGACACGACGACAAGGTCCCACTTGCCCCAAGACGGTCGCAATTTCAGAACCAAGCAGTTCCAATGTTTAGTGCTCGGCCTCGACAAAGTCTAATGGCAACCGCTAGAAAAATATCCCCAAGCAAGTGCAATCGAATGCCTGCCCGGGGAACAAAAGGTTGCGGTGAGGGGCATTCGCTCTTAATTGGCGCTTTGATCCAGAACCGGATCTTAGCTGAGGGAGCTCGCAGCTGCGCCACGACATCTTGGAAAAACGAGCCAGGTAAGGTCGCTGCTCCCGTCCGTCTTGATTAACGAGCACTCCCCTTCACCCGGGTCTCCAAATTCTTCTTGAGATATCGAACTTTATTGTTATCGCAGGTAAAAATGACATCGCTGATATATACTACAATGTAATAACAACTGAGTCATTCATCTGTGTCGTTTTTTTTTTTTTCCGAAAGACAAAAGTTCTGTTTGTGTGATGGACAAAATGAATGAATCGCTCACCAGCTGTAAAAAAACCCACAGTTATTTACTCGCATCGCGAACCACATGCTGCTTCACCACACCGCAGGGCAAAGCCAAAAGTGTCCGACGTCTTCATCCAGGTGAAAATATACATTCGGCACTTTTAATTAACAACCTGAAATTTGGCGGGAATTTATATCCTGAGTAGCCGCACAAAAAAAAACGGACCAAGAACCAACGCCCGAAAACAGCGGGCTCGTTTGGGTTTGATGTAACCATATGTAGTTGTCCGCAAAGAACCGCGTCCTCCCACAAAGCAAAAGAGCGCCTGTGCCAGCTCCTCCACCTCCTCCCTTCTATCCCCCTGTCGCTAATTAGCCACAAGATGGATTACATCATGGTATCTAATAGAGAGGAGCACCATTACACCGAGCTATCCCAAAATACACACACACACACACACACACACGAAGCGAACCTCCCTTGGCCTGATAAAATCACATCAGTCACTCTGCCGATTTCGTCCCGCATTCATAACAACAAAGTAGGTAGCGGAGGCTCACAAATATGAAGAGCATTCATCAGAAATTGTCAAGCCAGACAGTATGGCACGATGAGAACAAGGACGACATCCGTGTGACTTGACGGGGCGCTCGTTAATTCATGCTCTAACGAGCTCACGAGGAGAATGGACTCGGACGAAAGCGGTTGGAAGGGGAAATTGTTTGCGATGGGGGCCCGGCACAACATTGTGGAGCGACCATGTCGGTGGTAAATGGAAAAAAAAAAATGACAACCTGTGAGTCTTTTGTTGAGGACATTTCAATGGATTTTTGGATGAAGTTTTGAAATGTGACTCTCAAGGGCTTTTTTTTTTTTTTTTTGGGGGGTAGCAGATCTTGAGTAGGGTTTATGTGTAATGTGTCAAGTAAGGCACAAACATGGTGAGGGGCGAACATATTCAATTTTTTTATAATTATTATTATTTTATTATATATAATTATTATTATTATTCTTTTTTTTTTTTTTTAAATGTCATCCGAAATATCACAATTGGTGTGACGATAACAAATTATTATATCTCATTACATAATTCCCGTGTTACATTTCATTTATTTTTCCACGTATAGGAATCCCTGATTTAACGGCTCCCCCAAAATCTGTAAAGAAGCGACCACATTTTTTTCCCCCATTTTATAGCTTCATGCATATATTTTAATACCAACAATTACAATATATGCATGTGAGGTGCGTTTATTTGCCAACTTTTATTTGTCCATCTAGGAAAACCATGTTACGTAAAGCTGTAGTTTTTAATGTTTTTTTTTTTGTTTTTTTTTAAATGGTATTTGAAAGTATATTATCATGCCCTCACATGCGGGAAAGGAGAGCCAAGGTGTTCCTTGTCCTTTATCATCTTCGTAGCTTAACATATTTGTATTTTCCCCCGAAATTCACTCATATCTGCCTTCTCCCCGAACAATAAGCGGTCTGGCCCTGGCCTGGCTCTTCAATTTTCTTCTAATCTCCGTCCCCTTCCCGCCAGATTTGCACACTTCATGAGCTGGAAAGCCTTGATGGCTGGTGTTCCGCTTAGCTTGCCGTGCCACCTTGAAGGCATCGTCAAGCCGCGGCGGCAGGAGGCATACGCATGCACGGCCACGCCGCCAAGCTTGATAATCACGCTCGCTCGCTCACTCGCTCGCTCGCCTCCCTCCGGGCTCTTGTAAAATGACAAAATGGCTACAAGCATGCCGCGTCGCGCTCACTCACTGCCAACCACACGTTGGACACCCGATGGCGGACTCGGCCCAGTCAACTTGCATGTCAAGGACTGTTCCCAAAGGGGACAATAAAAAGAGAGGACTAATAAAACGAGAGAATGAGCAGAATATACTTGGAATAAGAAATATTACCAAGTAGGATATTTACAAATATGACAGAAAATGCCATTATACCATTAAAAAAAATAAAATATGTGATTGTAATAATGCAATAAGTTTTTGTGAGAGGGGGGGGGCATTCTTTCTGAAGTTTTTAAAAGCTACTTGCTGTCAAGTATAATTTTGAGTGAAAAAGCATTTTTTTGAATCCCCAAAATGTTTTACGTCCCATACTAATGTACGTGTTCTTTGGACATAAATCATTGTCACTTAATAAGCTAAATTGACTAATTTGGAGACCCATTCTTGTGTAGATCTCAAAACTCAGTACTCTGTGGCGCAAAATATCATTAATCAGGTTATAAATAGTTAATATATGTTTGACATTGAACTTCTTCGTCATGATGACGTCATCAGTGTACGTTTTCCGGTCTGAGAGCGTCTGCTAAATTGCTAACGTAGCCGTCGCCTTATTTTACATCTCGATACGTACATTTTAGTTGGTAGCTGTTGGCTCTTCACTCTAACGCGGTTCTAGCCAGACTTCTGTAAAATGTCAACTGTACAACTAAGCACTTATTTTGGGGGTCTTTCTCAACGCTGTCTTTCACTTTAGCAACGAGCACGCTAAGCGACTCCTTTTTCGCCTCCTCGATTAAAACGCTACTTGTTAGTGGGGTCGTTTATTTGTCACCACGGAGGAGATGATCCGCATCACGCTGCTCGTTGCTGCTGCTGTACAAGGACTTGCATATAGTACAAAAAAAACTAAATCTGTAATGCTACGGTGCAAGCTAGCTTGGCGCCTAGCATTCAAGCAGCGGCAAAATAAATGACTTCCTGGACGACAGGCGGCAGAACCACATTTTTTTTAATTAGTACACCGCTGGTTAGTGTGACCTCCTATGTGAAAAAAACAAAACAGCTTTGACGATCTTGAAATCGCATTGTCTGAGATTGCGATTTCTGTCCCAAAACCATAAATCGTTCAGCCCTATTACCAAGTCGATTTTTCCTATTCTCCTGGCAGAATATGTTTTAAATCACTAAATTTAGTCCTCATTTTATCAGACGGTTTCTTATTTTTTCTCGGTCATGATTTATTTACCCGACAACTGATAAGCTCAGGTTTCAAAGACGCATATGAATGATGATGCAATGTCATTAAGAATTCATTCGTAAATGACTGCACACTAATGGCCTAACTCAACACGTACTTTGTCCACGTGCACAAGTTAGCTCGTCTCCCTTCTTATTTCCTTGGCAGGTGGCGAGTCGGACGACAATAAAAGCGCGAGTAATTTGTCATTCATACATATATAGCAGCAAATGGGCCTATAAAGTGCAGAGTGCCAAAATGATGGTGCCAGTTTGAAAAGTACATGATTGCTTGAGTAAAGTGTGTGGTTTGCGGCACTGCAATCCCGCTCTCGGGAGAAAGCCGAGCCACCGGACTATAATAGTTAATTTAAGCACGGAGGTTATCTGAAAACTGAACGGGAAAATGGGACTTGGCGGCGTAACGCATTCAAATCAAAAACAATTATCGCAATTTTGACATCGACTCGACTCACAGATGTCATTTCATACGTCCGATGACGACTTTTGACCAAATGTCGTGTGTCTTAATGCCACCTGACAGAGGAAGATCATGATATAAAAGCAAGGGAGGAAAACAGGCTCCGAGCGAGACGTGGCGGTCCCAGTTGGGGGTTCGAGTCATTGTCCGGGATGCACCGGAGACCGACATCGGAGAGCTAGCCTAATTTCTAATTACCGTCGGCAGTGTTCTGGAAGACTGCAGTTTGGGATGCGAATTATCTAGTGGACTGAGATGCAGGCCGGCACTCTCACCCCCCCCCCCCTTCCCCCTCCTCCGTGACAGCTTTCCACAACTGAGCCAGGCGGCCATGTTCTCGTTTTGATTTCCCTGTCATGCTATTGTTAAATGTTTAATCAAAACCTCGCAGCGCTACCCGCACGGCACGCCCCTCGCAGGGTTGCACTTAATTGCAGCGATTGAATTTGGAGGCATGGTGGAGTGAAAATAAACGGCAGGCAAGGAACTCCTGCAGACAATTGATCAGATTGCACAGGATTCTTGTTTTTTTTTTTTGTTTATTGTTCAAAATAATTGACTAAAAATGCTCAGCAGACTCTCGACTCAGCACTTGCTTCTAAGATAAATAGACCGTCACATTTGGAATTCAAGAAGACAATGCACCCCGTGTAAGTGGGCCAGCTTGGCTTACAAAAAAAAATAAATAAAAAAATAAAAAATAAAACAACAACAAACACTTAAATGTGAGCAGTGATCAGTCAAAATGAAACGAAAGGCAGAGTGGCAGGCTTTTTATAAAAAGACATTAATAGGTTTTTTTTTGGCAGGTGGGCGTCATTTTGGCTCTTCTGAGAGAGAAATGCATCAGTGAGAAAGGTCAGCCAAGTTTTTTATTTTTTTTTGGGGGGGGGGGGGTATCACTGCCAAAGAAATCATTTTCACACGTGCACCCCAGCCGGGCAGAACTTGCACAGAGGTGACCGCCCGAATTGGTGAAACCAATCACGTTCTCGAGCCCACGTGAAGATGTCTTTCAAATGAGACATCTAAAAACTCAAATTGAACCAAGGTTAAATGTCTCAAATCAACAATATGATCGCTCCTTGACCGCCAAGAAAGATATTTCCTATTCCAAGGCTTTTTCTGTGGAAGACTATTTCATTTGCTTCAAGCATTTTTGTCCTTAAAAATCTAAAAATCTTTCGACATCATGTTATGACCACTGAAGGTTTTATTTTTTTAAATTCTATCAGCGTAGGTATTTTTGGGACAAAAATTTGTGTATAAGCTGTAGCATGTAGTTTTAAAAAAATAAATTAATTAATACTAAAAAAATATATATATATATGCTATATATATATATATATATATATTTATATATATGCTATATATATATATATATATATATATTTATATATATTTATTTATATATATATTTATATATATTTATTTATATATATATATATATAGATATATATATATAGATAGATATATATATAGATTAATTAATTAATTAATTAGAACAGACCCAAGAAAAAAAATAATAACTCAAGATTTATTTAGCATATTTTCTTAACTATAAAGCGCCCCTAGTGGTGAACGAAAAATCCACCGAAAAGCCGCACCGTTGTATTAGCCGTATGGTTCAAAATCTAGGAAAAAAGTAGCGGCTTATAGACGGGAAAATACAGTAAGTATAAGTCAGTCACCCCCAACCTTTGTTCCAGCGAGGACCGGTTCATAACTCTATAACTTTTGCGAAGCGGCAATGGGATTGAGCCCTCCGAAAGTCGTGTTTTGGGTGTAATACAATTGAGTATACTATACTTAAGACTTAAAAAAAAATATTCTGTCACAGAGTGCAATTTTCTGTGGGTAATGAATGATAATTTAGCTGCCAATACGCAGAACTCAGCTTTGAAAATTCTTGGCAGCGAAGGAGTGAATTTCTCGGGATTAAAAAATTAATTTTGCACCCTTCTGGAATCGTACTGGAACTTGAAGCTTTTTTCGTTACCCTCATCACAAAACTGATTTTTTTTTGTCCCGAGCTATTTGACGTTTCTTCAACCCTTGACGTCTCAAGAAAATACGACCAAACACCTCCCACGTTGCACCTTTAAAGAATTTGATACTGCAGATTTTGCCATCGAAGCTGATATTTGCGTGACGCTCGCACGGCAAGTGCAAATTACAAACTTGATTTGGATGTAATAAGACAAAAACATCAACAAAAAAAAAACTGTTTGTGGAGGGAAAAAAAAACAATCCCCAAAAAGACAATAGCTCATTTTACCCAAAGCCGACATCCAATTACACAATGCAATCATCCTCTGGCTGCTTTTGGCGCGGCATCAGGATTAATTTGAGCGCTCGCGTTCAAGAAGATCGGCGCGGTTCACTCTCGTACAGCATTCCCATCTGTTGGTATCCTCTCGCAACCTTCTAATTACGTTCAGGTTGCGAGGGCGTCTGTAGAGCGCCAAGGGGTGGGGGGGGGGACTGCGGACATGGAGAGGTTACAATGAGAGGTAATTGTCCAAATCCACCACGGAATAGCGCCATCTCACAAGACAAAAGAGACTTATGAATATTTAAATTGCAAGTTTCTTCATTTTCTTCAATTGACCCCTTTTTTTTTTCCAGTCGTAAAACTGGAGCACAAGGTAGAAGTAATAAGTCGTGAAAATGGCAGTGTAGAATTGTATTTTAATGAGCGGCTCATTGTCGTTTTTTTTTTTTGACCCTTAGCTACATTTGCATGTATAGTTCCACCGCATCTTTTATTATTCTTGAGTTAATCCCCCTCTCAGCTACGCTCGACGCTAATGGCCACGTGCTGTAATTAGTACTTGGTGAGGAAGATACCCCTTCGTTAATAAATCAGCCAATTAGTGCGAGGCACAATCTGGGATTATATCTTATTTAATTGACCGGGAACATTTCACACACTCTACTTTCTTGAATGGTTAATCCAGCGGTTTCGTCATATAATCTGAAGGGGCCGTTTATGCATTCGCGTTATGGCGAGGATTTGTTGAAATGTATTTCTGTGTTTTACGCGATTACAGTGGTGAGCATTTAATTTTGCTGTGACAATTCGAATTGCAAATCCAATTAACTCATGGGATTCATAAAACGTATATATACGTCTTTGGAAATGTAGTCCCTGCCTACCAAAGACGTCTTTTTACGTTCTTTGTTCTTTTTATGTGATAGTGTACAGGAGGGTCTTATTTTCAATTTATTCATTAAAATGGACACTCGCCAATGATTTGTTTACATTCCACTCTGTGCTTTTTTTTGCTTTGACGCCAGTAACGGAGATGAAGCAGTACGTCTATACTTTTCTACACAACTATCGTCTTTTCTTCGACTTACTTAAGTGCACAGTGTGAGTACATTTGTCATCCGAGCTGTCCGGCTGTAAAACCAAGCCAATGTGTGTTTCTGTTTGTCGAAGTGATTTCAACCCCTGAAAAAAAAAAATGTGTGCCTGGGGGCAGCATTTACTGATGTGGAGCTGGAGGGGAAGAGATAAGGAGGAGCTCATTCCATAAAATCTAAAGCGTCTACAGGGGAACGGCGTTGGGAGCATATCATCATCATAGTGGCCGTGCAACCCGCGTTCATCTCCACACGGGTGCCACCAAAGCCCCCTTCCTCGCAATTCGGCACCGAACGGAAGCCATGAATATAAAGCCAAGCTTCATATGGCAATCATATCAAAGAAAAATTAGTGTGTGTGTGTGGTTTGCATTAAAGCCATATTGCAGGGATAATATGCGATTGTTATCCACCTTAAGACAATTATTTGCTTTCCACGGCTGTCTTGTAGGAGCCAAAAATCCTCACAAGCGTGCGTGTGTCTTTAACCCTCGGCCACCGTGCATATAAAAAAGGATGAAGTAAAACAGGGAGCGCATTCTGCTCGCAGACCACCCGCCCCCCCCGAGATCCGACACTTTCTACCAATGCGTAAATACACTGATGTCATCTTATACACAGGATTTCTGAATCTTGAAAAGGAGTCATTATCGCAGTGACCTTCGAGGGTGCTCAAGCATCCTCTAAATCAAGCCATTGTCTGGTTTTATAGCTCACTGATGGAGTGCATACATTTTTTTTTTGTGCCCCTGCAGGTTTTAAGACAGATGCAATGATCCTTTTCTCTTACGTGTCAGGGAATTGTAAACAAAGGCAAGAAAGCAGAACAAACTTTCAATGGCACAGATGTTTTGCATAACCACAGTTTAGTATGGATTGATTTTGTTTTCCGCATTATTCCTTCAAATGCCAGAGAATTAGCAGCGGAAAGAAAATAAACAAAGAGCAGCGGTATGTGTGTTTTTTTTTTAATTAATTCGTTCCAGGAAATCCACCTAAAATCAAACTGTTCAAAATCCAAAGTAATATTTCCCATTGCAGATCATGGAATTCTAATTAATCCATTCCGGCCAAACTAAAATAGGAAAATAGGAACATAAACAATAGTTTTACACACCAAAACTATTTCAAATATGGATGACTGATGTTGTTCATTTTCCAAGGTGTAATGCAAACTAAGATTACCAACTCAAAAGTAATAAGTCTCCCAGTCTGCTCGGTGACACTTGGATGACTGCACTCCTGTCAAAAATCAGCTCTTCAAAATAAAAGCACGCCATTATAATAACTGTCCCGCATTTTATTTGTCCTTTTAGTGGAGTCACACTTAAAATAAGGTGTTTGTATTTCCTGCAAGCTCAGACGACAAATGGCTGCTTTATAATGTGGCAGTCCTCATTGATCCAAATTGGATACGGTTGATCCGCCTCAAAGGCGCCAGGTGGAAAACCATTCATTCGGTTGTCTCGAGACTTTGTTCCAAAATCGGTCCCGGAGTGCAGTCACCCACGTATGGACATTTCCCGGACGTTAATCTGAGATTTAGCGTCCAAAACAAGCCAGGGATTACTGTTGCCGTCTGTCACTCCCGTGTTTGACGGAAACGTGAAATGATCACACCTTGAGTATTAGCCCCCCTAGGACCCGCCCCCCCCCTCCCCCCTCGCGGACTGCGGCAAATATCCACACATTATGACAATAGACTGTTTTTATTCAGTTGTATTTAATTTCATTCCAGAATGTATTTTTTTTTACATATATTTGTATAATTTCTTTTGATTCACTACACACTTTGTTTTTTTTTTCGTTTTTTTTTCGTTTTTTTTACATTCCAATTCATTCCATTTCCCACCCAAAAAGATAAGTATCTGGAAAAAAGAAATGCATTTTCCTTCATTCAAATTCCTTTCGGGTTGCCTTCAAGGCCGAAATCTGTCATGTTTGCGATTAACACGGCTTGTATTGTTCAAAAGGAGAATACGATATGAATAATAAAAGGTTCATCTGCCGTTAGATGCACATAAAACAGCCAGGCGTTGCAGAATATTCATTTGCCGGTGATTGTGACGAGCGGCCTTGGCCAGCCACGGGCAGAGTATGAATCACGCCTATAAATAAAGACGTTAGCCTACCTTGACCTAAGGTGGAAAGTATAGCGCACGGTCTGATGGACCATATTGTTCTGCATTTTTTATGTTTTTGTCCAAGCTACCGAGTGCTCCATTTAAGAGATGGAAAACCGCAACGCACTCTTGCTTAAAGATCTCCCCACCTCTTTGACTTGGCCTTCCGCAAAGTGACTGCCCGCTCTTAATTGTGAATCACTACGAGCTCACGTGCGAGGGGGCACGGCTTGACAAGGCGAGAGCGCATCGATCCCACCTATTATCGAATGCGTCCGGCGCTTCCTCTTAAGAACAGGAAATGGCTTGAAAAGCGTGGAATGCGCGCTCTTACCCCCCTGAAATCGCCGCGGGTAGTCGTCCATTGATGAATAATTGAGAGCAGGTAATCGCGAGTCTTTAGTCACTGCGTCGGAGCTGCTCTATCAAACCGCTATGTGCTGAAAGACTGATATATATACATATATATATATATATATATTATATAATTTTTTTTTTTTGGGGGGGGGGGTGTGGGAGGAAACCAGAGTACCCGGAGAAAACCCACGCAGCCACCGGGAGAACATGCAAACTCCACACAGGTAGGTCGGAGTCGGAATCGAACCCACGACCTCTGCACCGTGAGGCCACCGTGCCACCTCGTATGGTGCAGTGTTTGAATTTGGCTTTGCAAAGTACGCAAATTATTTTTTTTAAGTTACTAAAACTGAGTTAACGGTTGGTTGCATCACTTTTATTCGAAACCAAGCCGCAGATTGTAGGACACGTGAGTCATGAAAACGAGATGAAGCAGTTTCACAAAAAAAAATAAAATGTAAAAATATTATTATCAAGCTGCGCTGTCGCCGTGGCAACAGCACAGATTCTTACGGACCCATTTCAATTGAATGATAAACACGTTACTTTCAATGCAAATTTTTCCCTTCAAACTAATAAAAAAAGCTAAAAAAAAAATCAAACAAATGAAAAATATTTCAATGCAACAATTCCAGCCTCCTTTTTGTTGTTAACTTGTCTTGATTTAAATATAAAGTACACCGTAGCATGAGTGGTTTCCGGTATCCAAGATCGTTCGAATGCCACCCAAATAAATTTAGGTCAAGTCGTTACAAAATGTTGCGCTAAATATTAATCCAAACATGATGTAACAATTGCATTAAAAAAAAAAACACAAAAAAAAACATGACATGAGACGTCCTGCCTCATCGTTTCATTCTTGACACTTTCTGGCCCCAATACAAGTAGAAATATATCTTCCAAATATGACATAACGGACTTTCCTCAATCGTCGCTCTTTGTTTATCATCCCGGTTACATCATCTTATCTTACATCCCGCTGACACAACCGGTAGAAATGCGAAGTACACCCGAGTTTATCAATCCTAACAGTGAGCTGAGCTGGACGTGACAGCACAGCGGCAGCAAGCTTCAAGTTCAAGTTTTTTTTCCTCTCTCTCTCTCTCTCTCTCTCATTATCATAAAGATGCTTCTATGCCAAGTCCTCCATTCGGTCTGCGAGCGGGCGAAAGGGGCGGCCGCAATGTTTGCCTCTCTCCTTCAGGGCGCTTGCTGTAAAAACTGCATGTAAACATCAGACGGCCTGCCAAACGCGATAAGAACAGGAAGGCGGCTTCAAAACCCAAATTTGATGGAAGACAAATGACTGCCAGTGGACTAAAATGTTGATTCACGACACCCGTTATTTTTAGAGCTCTCTCCTCAGTTCTTCAAAAATCGCAACGGCATGTAATGTTAAATGTCATCTACGTTCACTTCAATATTTTGACATCTCTCATACGTGCGGCACAATCCAGTGATTCCAAACCACTAATGTCTTGATCCAATTCCACTGAAAGACCCCGTAAAGTGAACTCAGTCATTTGTTCCTAAATAAATCCTTCATGTTTGAGGGTAATCGCTGAAAACGAGCAAATACTGAAGACTTTGGAATACTCAACTGATTCGATCAAGCTTTTTTTCCAGAACGTGATTACCTTCATTTCCCGACCAGAACAGGCAGATCAGAACCTTTTGTATGTTGTATGTTTGTATAGAAATGTTTTTGAATGTTTTGAATTTTAAATGTAGGCGTTGTGTCTTTGCTCGTGTGATATAAGTATGGCTACTCCCCGGAAATAAAAAAAAATAGAGCGCCTCGTTGCAGGTTGAAAGTGCACAAGCATCGCGCAAGCGAAGGATTTTTATATATTTTGTTTTTAATTCCAACCTGAAAGCCAGTGTGCATCTTTAGGCTGGTGTGGTGACTTTAGAGTGCCTCGTTGTTGCGGTGTGGAAAAAGAAAGCCTTTGGAGGGACAAACACATTTTTGCGGGTCGCAGCGGTGATGTTTTGACGCCTCATTTTTATTCTTTTCATTCCAATTGTTCAAATCTGGCAGAGTGTTTTTATTTATTTACTACGAATAATGTACCTTTGTTCATTTTTCTAGGCCAGCGACGTGTGGTGACAATTAAAAGATCTGCCACTAGATGGCGCAATATTCAATTACGCTAGCTAAAATGACCCACATTTCAAAATGAGTAAGTGGATTTGTGAGTTTATTTATTTACAACTTTTTAATCCACGCATCCACTCATTATCTGTTCCGCTTCTCCTCTCGAGTGTTGTGGGTATGCGGGTTGCCTATCCCAGCTATCTCCGTACATCTTGAACTTGTTGCCAGCCAATCGCAGGGCACACAGAGACGAACAACCATCCGTGCTCACACTCACACCTCGGGGCAATTTAGAGTGTTCAATCGGCCTGCCATGCATGTTTTTGGAATGTGGGAGGAAATCGGAGTACCCGCAGAAAAGCCACGCAGGCACGGGGAGAACATGCAAACTCCACACAGGAAGGCCGGAGCCGGAATCCAACCCACGACCTCTGCACCGTGAGGCCATCAAGCCAACAAAAACGCTTAAAACCAACGATACAATATCAAATGTGACATTTTTCATGACAGAAGCCATCGAAACAAAATGGACATGAGTCCAGGACCCGAGAGAAAAGGCCCAAATAACTTTTGCAGCGCTTAATGTTGTCGCCGTTTACGGTCTTTACTTCGCATAACCCCAAGGATCATGTCCTTTCCACGACTGGAGCTCCTCTAGATGTCGACTCAGCGTGTCGGACAAGCTCCGTTTGTTGCGTAGCCGTCACGCTCGACACACCGGGTGGTGGGCCGCGATGTGGGTGCGTGCGTGTGGGGGTGTGCGTGTGCGTGTGTGTGTGTGTGTCTATTACAAGGTCAGCAGTAGCCCAGAGGCCGCTCACATTGGAGACATCAAGGTTCCCATGCCGTGGCCGCACGCTGCGTGGCACCCCGTGCGGTGTGTGATGTCACATGTAATCAGCGTGAAAAAGCGAGAGGACAAAGCAGGTCGCCGTCGTCCATTTTGGATAAATTACGTTTGAAATAAGTCAAAACTTGACTTAAAACTTACAAATTGCGCAGCGGACTGGTATTAATGTGAAGAGGGTCTCTTGTTGCCATGGCAACCTCCTATCATAGTGTGTTATTGAGACAGGGGGACCAGAGAGGACATTTTTCTTTTTTTTTTGGTTTCATTCTCATGACAAATGTCCAGTCATGACTACAGTGACTTAAGTACATTCATCTTTGTCATATTTGCGGTTCACTATTCATGAATTCAACTACTCTGCGCTGATTTGCGGTTTGGCATTTGCAAATTTGCTCCCGTACTCCAATAATGGCTGAAAAACTCATCTCGGTGTTTTAGCGCTCAGGACAAATAATAAGTACAAGTCCTTCTTCCGAACTATACCGTTGCCTTGCTTTGTTTGGAGAGCGCCACTGATAGTTGGTGGCAACGGCGATTCCAATAATTCACCCTGGTCTACTTGCAGTGGAACAACAATACCAGTAGGTGGTGCTCTGACTCCATTAAACTGGATTTTTAACCTCCGATAATCCCCACAGAAGAAGAAGAAGCACAGCAAATGCAATTCAGAGAGTTTTGAGTTACAAAGTCACAGAAGAATTTAGTCACCACTGAATGTTAAAGTTAGTGAAGGAGCTTCGTTTCGACAAAAGAGGTGATTTGCCGCCATCTTGTGGCATCTTAGTGCAAATGAAGTGAGAGTTAAAACGACTGCTTTGGCTCAGTTTTGTGGACTCAATGCGCAATAATCAATGGTCCGTGTTTTTCGGAATTTAAGAAGCTACTTTTTTCCTCGATTTTGAACAATACGGCTAATACGACGGTGCGGCTTTTCTGTGAATTTTTCCTTCACCACTAGGGGCGCTCTATAGTTAAGAAAATACGCAATTTTTTTTTCTCTTGGGTCTGTTCTGTTTTAATGAGCAAAGTTGTTGCCGTGTTAAAAGGCACGGTTTTAAGAATGGACCTTTATGTGCATTCACAGGACAAAATCGTTCTGTACATGCTAAACAACTAATTTTTCTCAACAGAAAACTGTGGCTTATAGTCCGTTTTTTTTCCTAAAAGAGTTCTGCGGCTTGTAATCTGGTGCGGTTAGTATATATTTTTTTATTTTATTTTATTTATTTTTTTATTTTTTGCTGCGGTTTATATGCGGGTGCACCTTATAGTCCGGAAAATACGGTTTTGGCCTTTTTTGCGACATTATTTTTTAATTCATCCCATATGCAGCTTTTCTGTGAAACCTTATGCTGCTATTTGCTGATAAATTGACTGATTGGCCTTTTTTTGGGTGAGTTCTTCTCTCATGGCCGGTGATGCCATGAGAGAAAAGTAGCACAGAAATTAGTGTCAAGGAAGTACGAACAGGAAGATAATAGTAAGGTAACTTTCAAATGACAAACTGTTTTGGCATCTTCGTAATTGTAAAAAAAAAAATTGGGGGAGGTGAATTTCCGGCACTTGTCATAAAATGTAAAAGTCAGCATAACATGAATGTGATCTTTTCTCAACGACCCGGTGGTGTACAGAGAGAACAATTTGCCGTGCGCAGCAATTACCGTGGCCTCATTCGACATCGCCGGATGTGTCATTTGCATTGTTGTTCCATTTAGAGGCCCAAAAGAACACGACACAATCCAATCAGCGTTGATTCCTAAAAGCACCTCTCGTGCCGTAATGAGCTCTCCTAATGAAGTGTAAAATTATGCATGCAATTGGAGGTTTGTTAAACAAGCCATTTGTGACATAACTGCACCACCCCCAACCCTATTTTATGGCTATAGATTTGCAGCGGGGTAATCATATCTCCTCCCTTCGCCAAATCCTCATTCCGTGTGAGTGAGGGATTATTTTTTGGTTAATACCCCTGTAATTAAACGCATGCGTCGACTGGCTAATTGCAGTTGCTAAGTCATTGCTCCGTGGCTCACATGACAATGATAATCAAATCAGTCGTCTTTTTTTTTTTTTTTTTTTTGGAAAGTCTAATTTTAAAATGAAACAATAGTCCCTTTGGTTTTGTTTTTTTTGATAATTCAGATGACGTCTTCACTTCTTGACACGTGGGCTCCATCACTGGCCTCTTTCAAGCAATCGCTCCAGGTGAAGGAGGAGCGGTACGAACATACATCACAGTGAGCATCCCGCAACTTTATCAAAGGCTGCAAGGTCCCGGCTGGACATGGAAAGACATTGAAGGAGACTGCAGATTTTGGGATGGCGGAAGGCAGACTTTAAATCCTTTTTCCCTTGGTGAAAAACAAAATACAGTAAACAGATCTCTTTGGGTTGAAGAGTACACAATGAAAATCGATGAAATAATGAACATTTGCGAGGATTATTGCTTTATTTGCTCACGTCTTATAGTCGCCGGGTGCATCGTCAACAATAAATGCCTCCCTGAGTAAGGATGTAACTGTAATTACCTGAGTTCATGGACGCTATTGTTCACCCATAGAAATTCAAGTCAACATAATATGAAGAAGTAACTTTTAGATTGCTTGGATATAAATATTCTAGTCTCATCCTCGCTTGTGTGTAGTTCAGATCTCAGCTAATTCACCAAACGCGACACTTCACCAAAACAGTAACGCCACTCAAATGATGTCATCCCTGCTATTCGCAATTTCAATTTCTGTACTGACCCCGGATGACACCAAAGCACTGGCTAGATATGATTGGAAAGTAGTAACGAGTGTCAAAGACGTACACGGTGCCTTGAGGTAAAAGTTGAATTTGTTCCATGACAACAATCGTATCTCAAATCATCTTTTACCATTTAAATGAATGAAAAAGCAATTAATTCGTTCCAGCCACCCCCCAAAAAAATATACAGAAAAAAAATAATATATATATATATATATATATATATATTTTTTTTTTTTTTTAATTAAAAAAATAAATAAATAAAAAAAAAAATATATATATATATATATATATATATTTTTTTTTTTTAAATTATTTTTCATGAGAATTATTGGATTTAGCAGTAATACATAGTAAGAAAACCAAACCCGCAAACTAGCAAAATGCTTTTTGAGAGGCGCAGAAGCATGAATTAACCGTGATGGATCTGACGAGATGGTGCAGGTGTACCTAACGTTGCGCTCGCTTCATGCAAATGGTGCGTTCATCTCACCTACAGAATTACTCATGCATTTAACATTTTCATTTTCATTCCAGTCGGCGAAGCTGGTACACGCACGCCAGCAAAGTACATCAGACGTGGTCCATCTCGATTCAAGCCCGTCGTGCGTGGGAAGGAGCGAATGAGCGTTCGTCACCGACGCGTCTGCCACCGGGTGGGGAGGGAGAGGGGGGGGGGCAGAATGGGCCAGATTGCAGGGGGATGCGGGGCTTTGGCGCGCAACCAGGTTGCATCTGAAGCCGTCTGTGATCCGCCAATGTGCCGTTGAGCCGTTCTATTTCCTCAACGCGTTGCCAAACACCTGCCCGGTTCCTCTCTCCTGCACCCCCACTGCCACCCCATCGATTGTTAGATAAGGAACCAGCGGCATTAGGGACTTTTTCTTATATGTTTTTTTAAAAGTAAAATTGAAACAACTGTGGTTCTCCTTGACCACGCGCAAGGGTGTCATTATGCAATTTTTCTTTACGGCAAGGTACGTTTTCAAGAATATGCTAATTCAGACTAAACAACGTAATGTCTGTCCTACAGTAAAAAAAAATAGATGATCCTAACTAAGTGTGGCAGGACCTGTTCGCACTACAGTATACTTGAGTAGATTTCACACAATATAACTCAAAACTAAACTATAAAATGGATGACACAGAAGTACACCTTAAAAAAATTAAATCCTTATTTTGAAAATGAAGTACAGATATTCTTGAGATTGAGATTTGAAGTTTTGGTAAAAACATGAAAAAAAAAGGCTTCACAGAAGAGAATTCTTTCACCACAAATTTTAGAAAACCTCAAAATGTCATGTTTTTTGTTGTTTATTTTTAGAAAGTTAGAATTGGAAAATCCTTATTTTTTTGGGGTAGAAAATTATTTAGTCACCAATGAATAACAAATATTATTCTTGAGATTCAGATTTGTAGTTTTGTTATAAACATCTTTAAAAAATGCTTCAAAGAAGAGAATTATTTTATCACAAATTTTCGAAAACCTCCAAATTCCTGTTTTTTTAAAAATTAGAATAAAGAAAATCCTTAATTTTGTAGAAAAAATTCATTAGAAAATGAATAATTAATAATTAATTCTATTTTTCTAAAAATATTTTTTGGGGGGGAGGTTTTCTACAATTTGTGATAAATGAATTCTCGTCTTCATGTTTTTAACAAAACTACAAATCTCAATCTCAAGAATATCGATATTTCATTTCCAAAATAATTTTCGTTAAGGTAAGCTTCTGTGTCATCAATGATTCCACTCTATCATTCTGTTAGGTGATTGCAAGAGTGTCATTTCATTATCAATAGCAAAATATTTCATGCGAGTCCCAAAGACGTAATTTTGCGACGTTTACAACACTATAGAGGGAACAAAAAAGAAAAAAAGCCAGAGAATCATCTGGGCTCAGACGGGGCGTGTTAGACAAAGATGCGTCTGGAGTGGAAGAGGAAGGAGGAGGCAAATAAATGAGGCCAACGGAGCGAGGGAGGCTTCAGTGCCGCGGTGAGCTCCCCGGCGATCTGTACCTGCCAGGTCCCCCGTACCCCAAACAGCTGCTAGCAACCATGAGGCGGTGTAGCATCTCACTTCCCCACCACCGACCCCCTTCCATCATGCCGGAGCATGTGTTCAAGGTGTTTGATGCAGCGTTTAACTTCCACGCACACGGCTGTTATTTTTCGCTCGCCACCTCTCACGCAGCAACAGCCTTGGTGTTTAATCAGACCATGTCTATATATAGCCGGCGAAGGAGGAGTTGAGAAGAAGTGAGGCAGGTGGGCGTGAAGGATGGTGACAAACACGTTTGTTTTAGTGCTCACTCTTTGGAAAAATACATCGTTGGACCTGCACCAGTAGATTGGGTTGATTTGAGCTGATCTCAATTTGGGGAGCAACCTAAAAATTTCACGCCATATTTAATTTGTATGGAACAATTTGTCCGAAAAGAAAATTATTGGTAATTGGATGATGGTGGAAAATATCGCAATCTTGTGCATATTTGCAGTTCATGGTTCAGAAATTTTACCCATATTTGGTAAAGTAGTTGAGAGACAGTTTCTCATTTTCAAGGCAGCGGACAGCAGAGTAAAACAAATCAAAATAAAAGCAGATACAAATAGTAAATTATTTGACAATAAAGTGTAGGCTTGTTATTATGGCATATTATATTACATAAGTGGCACCACATTTCGGGACGGGCACGATCCGCGAAAATAAAACTGTGCGCTTTCACATTAAGGTCGGCATGATTAGTCGGCAATCACTGTAATAGCAGCAGAAGAAGCAAAGCAACATGGAGCACATAAGTCGCATTTTGGCAACATGAGGTGGAACGAGTGCTCAAATTAATGAGAAAGTTTAATTTTTTCGTGTCTCTTGTCCCGACGCCGTCATTTCAGACAGACAAGGAAGCTGCAAACGTACTCAACGAACACGCCGCCTTGGTAATGGCTAACTTGAAAATAAAGCTTAACAAATAATCCTTTGAGTCATTGACACCAATGCAATAGCCTTAGTTGAGTTTTATTTTGAAGTTGGCCGTTTTCGACCTTTTGGCTTCCTCTCTGGCAGTTGAAATTAACATGACATAGTCGCCACCGATATCAGCATAATGCCATCCCAAAATCATATTCAGTAGCAAATTTAGGACGCTAACAAACCGCTAGCTAATTATGTCATCATTGTATGACACGACACAAGTCTCCGGCGATAGTGGCTACTACTGGCTAGCGGCTAGCTGTTAGCATTAGCACAAGTGCCAGCAAACAACACCCTCTCAACACCGGTTGCCGGTTCGCAAAAGTTAGGGACTTGTATCAACAGGGCGGAAAAAAGGTTGGGGAGTACTGTATTATGTTACATCAGAACACACGGTGATTAAAGAGCTTAAAAAAAATGAATAATGTTCTTTGTGGAATTCTTATCAAATTTATATGATTATATTGGGATTACTTATTTATTTGTTGCCAAGTCCTCCATTCATTTGAGGCAGAAAACTGAAAAGTTGGACCTAAAGTCTGCGGACTTTGGTAAACAAGAGGTTAATAAAACGGCTGGAACGGAGAGCGTGGCTGATGATATGCTCGATGAGCAAAGAGCCAATGAGTATTAAATTGAACTTTTGAATTCAGATATTTACAGTTTGATGAGTTAGAAATGTGATCACCATAGTGGACCAGCTCACTTCCCGTGAAGCCAAAATCCTTCTCAACATGGTTGCACAAAATTGCGCCAAACTAAACACAAACTATCTGCATTGTTCCGATTTTTTTTTTTTTTTTTTGGCCAGTCGCTTCCTGGACTGATTAAGTTAAAAACCCAGCCTACTTTGAACACAAAGTCTTGAATCATACGGCATGATGAAGACCTCACCAATTAAAAGAAGTACAAAGGAAGTCCAACGCGGCTATTATCGCGACCCAAATGTGAGAAGAAATAAGATGAGCAGATGAGCCCCATCTGCTTTGTCTCTTATTGTAGCGCTCTTTAGGAAAGCACAGGCTGCGTTTAGCCTCCAGTCCACACCGCGCTCAGCTCCCTAACTCCTTTGTAGATCCATAGGGCACTTGAGGCGAGGCTGTATTAAGTGGGATCACTTTATCACTCTGCCTGTGATTGCAGAAGAGCTCTGACCTGAATTGAAAGAGTCTGACGCTTGGGTGTGAAAGTAAGAAACGCTGTTCGCTGCCTTCAAATGGCCATACGAATAACATAACTCTGCACTTTGCGAATTGGGCGCACGCGGCATTTATTTGAGAGATGACCCCTCCCGCCCACCACCACCACCACGTGAGCACCGGAAATGTGGGAACCACATGAGAAAGACAGCATTTCTGTTAGTTCTACGCTTCCAACGTGTGTTCCAATATGCAGGACGTTCCAAAAAATGGACTCAGGCTTTGATTCGTGTTCCCTTTCTATTTTTTGGATTGAGTTTCAGGTGCAGTTAACTCAAATTTATGGAAAATAAATATTGAAGAAAGAAGATTTTCCAGATTGTCGCTGTGATGTGAAAAATATGCATGTCCAGTTTTGGACATTTTTTACATTTTCATGTGAATTTTTTGGACCGCTTCTCCTCACGAGGGTCGCGGGTGTGCTGGAGCTTATCCCAGCTGTTTTTGAGCAGGAGGCGGGTCAAACCCTGAACTGGCTGCCAGACAATCATAAGGCAACCACTCGCGCTACACTTGCACCTTGGGGCAATTTAGTGTCCAATCAAGCTACCACGCATGTTTTTTTTTTGGAGTGTGGGAGAAAACCGGAGTACCCGGAGAAAACCCATGCGGGCACGGGGAGAACATGCAAACTCCACACAGGAAGGCCGGAGCCGGAATCAAACCTACAACCTCTGCACTAAAACTGAGTTAACGGTTGGTTGCATGCTAACCAGTCGTCCACTGTTCCACCCCGTGGAAATCCCATTCGTATAAAAATAAGGCAAATGAAAAAAAATTTAAAATGGCCGCAAGTGTTTTTCACAGGACTGCGACGATATATTATTTTGGAACCTTTTTTTTTTTTCGGCCATTTTGTAAAGTATATACTTAACCAGTTTGAACCACAGCAAACAAGCAGGAACGAGTGTAATAGACAAAGCTCTTTTTCTTGAATGTCAATAAAAAAATATTCAATGCAATACTATTTTTTTAAATTTCACTCAATCTGACTATCTGTGTCAATAAGCACCGAAATTAAAATCAAATATATGATTAATGGCCAATGAAAGGAAAGAGCAAGTCTATTCTTTGGGAACACTATATGATCAGAATCATGACTGGGTGAGGTAATTTGATGGAAATTCACCCCCCCCCCCTAAAAAAAAAAAGAAAAGAAACGTGTCATACCTTTGTGCCTCTCCCAAACCTTTCTGTGCAATAGATTGTGTCAGCTCTGACAGACTCATCTCGGACACCTTGTCCTTCATCCATGACCGGAATGCGACGGAGCGCCACGAGTAATAGCGCATATTCGGACCTGCCACCGCTATATCTGCATCCTGTCGTTGATTCGCATAATTGGATATGAGGGCCCGCGTTTCTTGTTATTCATTGACATGGCACCACAGGGGGGCGCAGATGGAGATGCGCCCAACCAACTGTTCTGGTTTTTGTTTTTTCTGAGACGGCTTCCAATCAACGGTGGGGGAAGGAGTGACCACAATCAGATGATTTCAGAGATTTAGGTTTGGGTTAGGATTACATTTTTGTTTTAGGGTTGGGTAGCGAGTTGGGGGTTCGGTTTAGGATTCCAGTTACAGGTTAGCGATAAGGTACGGTTCAATTGCTAATGTCTTTATTTTTTTTTTTTCTTTTGTAGATTAGATAGATGGCCCTTTTCTAGTCAGATTTCAATCCTGTTCCCCGAGGCCCGGTGTCCTGCCCTTTTTTCTCTCCCTGCTGGTGCTGTTTTGGGGCGTCGTTTTTAGAGACCACTTGAGTTTTCTGTTGCTTAAATGTATTTTTTTTCTCCGATGATGAGGTGAGGATACCAAAACACTCCTTCCATCCGCTCCTGGTCCGGCCCCTCTGTCAAATTTTAGAACCCATTGTGGCCCGCCAATCAAAATGTTTGCCCACACCTTGGTCTAAGGTCGGCAGAAACTAGATCCCGATCCCGATCATTTGAATCAGGTGCGTTGCAGCAGGTTAAGAAGGGAAACAGGCCCTCGAGAACAGGATGGAGGACCCCTTTGGGTCAAAAGGATCAATAACTTAATAATCATAGATTGGGCTACACAATTTAGCGACCCCTAAATCTCAATTCTTCAGCCTACCAAGATGTTTCGGACCATTTTGAAGCCTCCACCTTTGCGGGAACAATATCTGGGGGGGGGGGGGTGACTCTGCTCCGAGATGAGATGAGACGACGCTGACTGACACATCCATCTTCCCTGCAGTGTCTGACTGAGGAAGGGAGGCAGGGAAGGAGGCGATCTCGGGTCCCCTCATGCATGAAGAAGACAGCACTGCTTATTAGTAAGAGAGAGAGAGAGAGAGAGAGAGAGGGACAGCGCGCAATTGCATCGTCTCAATATCGGTTTGATGAAGGGCACCGTCTCGTCATGATGAGAACGCCATTCTGAGAATATCGCATGCGTCGATTTTATTTCCCATCAATCACGAGCAACGTCGGTTGCTTGGTGAGTTCAACGTCTTAACGCCGCGGCACACGGCCTTGGTCGCTCACCCTTCAACCATTGACCGTTCGGAGCACAAAAAGAGGAATCCTAGTCAGTTTGTGTTACACCGCCAACATTTCAGTATTATCGTCCAACTCGAGGTGATGCGTCACGTTAAAAAATACCCGCCGACGCGGTGACAGTCGAGGTGAGACAATACCGTGGCATTTTGAGCGACTTCCTGGCACGGCACTTCGGCTGAGGAGGCATTTTATAACTCGGTGGGCTGAACGCGATTTATACGAGAGCTATTTCCTCAGCCAGCAAACCTCTCGGAGCAACATTTCCCGTCGAATTACAACCAAGGAGTTATTAAAATCTTAATATCTGACTGGGAGCTGTCCGAAAGCATGTTTATGAACCGATCAAATCAATGCATGTGACCTACAATCCGCAAGGCCTTGTCACGACTGTTATTACAGAATATTGATTGCTTGCTTTCAGGAACACTTGTGGTGAGAGGACACAGCGAAGGGGGGATGCGGAGGAAGATGACATGCTTCACCTCCTGTTATTGGAACCGAGGGGGTTTTGACCTGACCAGTCCGCAGCTTGTCAGGATTTTATTGGTGACAGATTGTTGTCAGATGAGCTTTATGATGTTCTAAACAGAAAAGGTCTCGCATCAATTTGCGCAAGACAGGCCGTTTGTGTATTTTACCTCAGAGTATTTGAGAAGAAAAGCCTCGTGTTTGTGTTGTCATGGTCACCGATTGAAAAGACAAAGTGGGGCGCCGTCTGCTTTGGTGAACAGTGGCATTTACCGGCTTGCCGATTCCCCATCAAAATATTGATTTAGAAATGGCTTCCTTGATACAAAACCTGCATCTCGGTGATGCAGCTTGAACGCAGAGCGACTGACATCCGACATCATAAGGGTGGATGGAAAAGGCTGATTGAAGGAGGATTATCAAGGCTGATATTTGGCGTTTTGCTGATTTTTTTTTTAACTTTCAAGTTCGATAAATTAACTGGTTTGTTTTGTCTCGCTGCAGCGCACATCTCTCTTTCCCTGCTGTGCTCGTGGCCCTGCCTGCAGAAGCAGATTGGCCCACCTGATTGGTTCCTTATAGCAGCCAATCAGCAGTAAGATGCCTGTTTGCTTTTTCACCTCGAGTCACACGCACCACGGGAGAAGTCCCGCGAGCATAAGAAGGAAAAGAAACTGACTTGGCCGACATTTTATTAAATGTCAGTCGACTGCAACTACAACTAATGGACAATTATCTACTGTAATAAACTTTAAAAAGATGTTCGTTTTCATTGAACTATAAGACATAAGCCAGGGAGCTCTGTGCACATTTTGTTTGACTTTTAAAACTAAGTTGTCTATTTTCCAACATCTAAAAAATCTTTAATATGTTGTAAATCAATAAAGTTGTTTAATAAAATAAGGCGTTTAAGCTAAGTCAAGTTTTGGAGTTTTTATTTTTCAAAATATTGACAATTTTTTTCAACAAACAAATATCGGCTTCAAATATCGGTAATCGGCCGCCATGACTACTAATAATCGGTATCGTATCGGCCCTGAAAAAAGCATATCGGTCGATCGCTACTGCATCATTTTCAATTGTAAGTCCCAATTCTCCTAAAGACGACCCATTTTCATTCCTTACGATTAAAACTCATTCACAGCCATTGCCGGTAAAATGAATGTACTTTTTGACGTCTATATCCGTCAATGGCATTGAATGAGTTTGAACTACAAACGCCTTAGCTTCCATGAATATCTAGCCTCCTAATAATCTCCCTTGTAAACACGAAGCTAATGTTGCCGCTGCTCGCGCGAGGCTTCCCATCTGTCCAGGTATGATCTAAAACGGTCGGAGCAGATGTCAACTCGCCGCACAAATTGGGTTAAGGAAGCAGACTGGAGTATAAAGACAGATGGCAAAGAAAGCATGAACTCTGTGAATGCTACAAGCTGGATTTGGAGAATTCCCCCGCCAGATGACACATTATGGACCCCCCCCCCCAAAAAAAAAAAAAAGAAAAGTACATATTACCGTACCGTGCTAAATGAGCTGTGAATACAAACGGCTTTTTTTGTCAACAGGTGGCGTGGAGCCATGCCAGACGAGCAGGTTTGAACACGCACTGCTCTGTGGGGAAAAAGATTAACTCGATGACAACTTTTTTTTTTTTTCCGGCAAAGAAGCACTTTGGCACATTGGAGAATGTTTCCGGGTACACGTAGGTGACCTTCCAGAAATACGTTCGACATCGACAGTGCGCCTCCAAGTAAACCCATGAAGCCATAGTTAACTCTGGGATTTTCTTTTTTTTTTTTTTAGTGTAGCACTTCTCGCAGCCAGACGGGAACGCTTTATCCAGCCAAAGACAAATCATTCATCCCCGTGATTGACCTCTTTGCGGGGGTGGTAATTCAAAAGGGGATCGTGACCTGTCAAAGCTGATTCATTTCAAATTTCGACAGGATTGTGGACTGACTTGAACTCTCTTTGTGATGACAAAAGATTTGAAGAAGAAGAAAAAGAGATTTACAACCAGAGATTGGAGGAGGCGGAATCGGGTGGATTTCATCAACAGCACATCGGCTTGTCCTGATTTCTTAAAGGGCCACGAAAAGAAGACAACACGAAGCAGCCATTCCGAACATGACAATCAGTCCACGAAGAGTTTGTAAGACACTTCAGTTTTTCTCCCGCTCCCTGGCTAGGATGGACTTCCATTCTGGAAAATAAATTATAACTGAAGGAGAAAGACAACTTGGTGTGTGTGTGAAGGGGGGAGCGGGGGTGTTCAATGCAAACCCCTGCTGGCAGACCCGATAGATATCGTCATCCATCCATGAAGCTCGCTCCACTTTGTCAAGTGTCAAATTACGCAGCGGCATGAGAAAACCTTGTCGTGGTTCTGGAGAAAAGCGAGAATAATCAACTATGAAGTCAATTTTTTTTTTTTTTGTGGTGGGAGGGGGGGCTCCGCTCCCCCCCCCCCCTAGATGTGAAGAATGACAATTGTCAGCGCGCAGGTGGTAAATTAAATTGCCATATTTCCCAAGATCTATTTCCTTGGGGTGTTTGCGACGCTGCTTGCGCAAAAATGAGGCTGAAGGCAATTAGCGGCAATCGGGAGGGAATTAATGGTCGCGCGCTTCGAATTTGGAATACCTCAGGAGTGCAATGACTTGTTGGAACCTGCGATGCGGCATTAAAACATTATTGGCAGGGATGTACGAAGAAACAGTGAGACCTTTTTTGCTTGTATTATTCAGAATATGGATGCGGTCATAGGACGGAAGACGGCGAAATCTAATGCAGGGCGTTTTATATTCCGCTGAAGTTTATGTCAATTTTCAAACTGCTGTTCTGCTTCTGAGGTCTGAATTTGCCTTGTGGGATCAAGAAGCGCAATTTTGAGGATATAAAATCCATTTTCTTTCTTCACCATACGCAGGAATGTATTGAGCAGTCTCACGACCACTGAATACAACAACCCAAGTATTAAGAGTTCTGTTCAGTTTTAGAACTATTTTCCTACGAATATAGCCTGGCACATCCCGTCCGTCTTTGCAAAAACCGGCAGGATCGCACGGGGGAAAAAAAAACTACCGGAGACTTGGCGCCTCTACTGGGGGCTGTCACTTCAAGTCCACGGGTTAAAATTTAATGAGGCTTTTGAAGCGCTCCAGATTTAAGTTCCCCCCCAGAACAGTTTGGGCTGTTGAGGGAGCGCGCTTTAGTTGCCGCGCAGGTTTCGAGCGCACTTATTGCGGGTCCACTCCTCGTCGGTAAATAGCGTGTCGGGTCTCGTTATGCTCCGTAAAGGCACAAGAGAGCGGCGGACTCTCGGGACGCTCGCGGTGCACCGTATACGCTTCAGCCGGAAAGGCGGAGGGAGCAAACATCCTCGCTACGAGTCGGATGGGTTCATTTCTCATCAAAATGGATTAAGTACTCCTCAGTTAGCGGGAACGACTTTTTTTGTTGTGGAGTAGCAACATTCCGACAGCATCTTTATGTTTCTGCCTCTTAACTCGTTACATACCATTGACGGATAAATACGTCAAATACGTCTATTTTTTTTTTTCCCCAGCTGGTAGTTAATGAGTTAATGTGTCCAAAAATATCCGGAGATCAAATGCGAAATATGTATTATTATTTTTTTATCAAGTTATTTCCAATCGGATAAAATGGGTCGATTTCTGAAAAGAAAACAGCAAATAGGCGGGGTTGACCGTATTAGGCATCTATCAGACGCCAAATCGGAGATCACACGGAAAGTCTGCCTGTCCGCGGCAAGCGAGCATATCATTTGCAGATGTCTTGTTCCTATCAGTTGACGATCATGACGTCCCGTCTCTAATACCCGTGCTGACAAGAAAATATAACATCTCTCATTGTGTCAAAACTCCTAAGCGGAGGAGCCATGTGACAGCCTTCGAGCTAAATACGTCAGCGGTGTCACTCAAACTGTGCCCGGTGTTGGAGGCGAGTGCCGCTTCGCATCGGAACTGATCGTGCTTGCAGCCCGAGCGCTGATACGTTCCGCAGCAGAAATTGTCCCTGCTGAGAAGGGAGGAAAGTGGACAACTTAATTGGTTCAAAACCACAGCCTCGCCTGAATAGGAACCACCAAAACCAAGAATTGATTTGTTTGTTTGGTAAGGAAAACCGGGGGTTAAGTCCATTTTGAAGCAAAGGGATCTGTTCGGGTTAATGTGAACATTTTGGTTCATGAAACATTCGGTTTACATGACTAACGTTATTCCCGCATTATAACTCGATTTAAACGTCACCGGATGGACTTTGTGACGTGAATAGACGTCATTTCCGCTTCTACCGTCAATAATACACATTCTATTCATGTTCCTTACCGTGGGAATTTAGAAGTCGGTTTCCTCCACGTTCCGAAAGTATGTCGCTGTGCTGCGTCTTTGAGTTTTGCCATTGTTGTTTACCTCTTATTGTGTATTTCCGGCGAATTGCGTGAGACGTACGGCATTATACACACGTCTATGTCAAGATACACACTGCGTCATTCTCGCCATAGAGAAAGAAAATAATGTGAAAACGCCTCAAAGAAATCAATGTATTGAACGCATACAAGTACTTCCTGGACTACAAAGACCAAGATTCCTGGTGGATAGATAATAGGGCTGCCCGTTTATGAAAAAAAATATGAATCATAGGTAATAATTAAAATCAGGATTATTTTAAGGATCGTTTATTTTGGGATACAAAACAAGAAGACGTTAAAACAAATAAAGAAAAATTAAGACAAAGCAAATTATTTGGAACCTTGGAATTATGCAAGTTCTTTTTGAACAGGCCCGTTAAACATTTTAATGCGGCCCGTCGAACTTGAAAAAAAAATTAAATGAATCAACCCTGATAATGTTTTATTTTCTAAATAATGTGTTTTTTCAAATACTTATATTTGTTGTAATGCTTTTATTCACTTTAATTTTCAATTTAATGTATTTTTTTTCTCAGATGAGGTGAGGTTACCAAAACACTCCATCCATCTGCTCCAGGCCAGCCCCTCTGTCAAATTTTAGAACCCATTGTGGCCCGCCAATCAAAAAGTTTGCCCACCCCTGTTTTTGGACCAAACAAAAAAAATAACAATTTTTTTTTTTTTTAAATAAAGAAAGGGGCAAATGTATAAATTCAAGTGTGGGTTCCTTGTATAAAAAAAAAAATATGTTAACAATGTTTTATATACTGTATATAATATGTACACTAATTGTTTTTCACGATTATACCAACGTTGTAATCGTTGAATGTGATAATCGTAATCCTATTTCAATTTCGATTAATTGCACAGCCCTAGTAGAAATGTTTCCCTGGCGCCGGGTTTTTAAAAACCCGAAAAAGATCATATCTGGGTTTCAAAACTATAAATGTCATCGATGTTATTTAGCTCCAATTGGAGCATGACAACATGAATTTCGTTGATGGAATAAAGATGGGAGGAAAAAAAGATTTAAAAAAAAAAAACAAGGATGCATGGGCTATATATTTCTCAAATGGTTCACTTCTGTGTTTTTGGGACTTCGGCAATTAAAAAGATCCCCCAAAATAGATAACTATGATAAGATGTCCTTGCCAGAAACAATGGACTTCTTTGATCTTCCCGACGCTGCTCTCCTGGTGGAACCACTGGAAAAATGAGCTTGCTCATTTTCCACGCGCTGCATGACAGCAAACCCGAAAATCCCAACGAGGTGGCCGAAGGGACGAGTCAAATCAGGACACTTGGATTTCAAACCATTGCTTTTTTTAACCATTCCTCGTCGACCCATTCGATCAGTCGACAACAAAGCCAGCACCCTGCTGAATTTGAAGGCGATTTAAGGTGTCCGAGTTGGCCGTAATTGGACGGTAAAAAAAAAAAATAAAAAAATAAAAATCAGGACGCGTTGGTTTCAAAGCGCCACGTGTCGCTTTTCAACGCCCGGGTAGCCATTTTTTCAAGTATTGCTCATCAACCTACTTGATTATTAGAATAGGACAAAGCCAGAACCTCGTTGATTCTGAGCGACATCCAAGGCGCAGATGTTTTCCGCCTGCTCGTAAGGATGCGAAAGATTCTGTGTTGTTTAAACATAGCTTTCAGACCGGCCGCAAATAAATGCCATACGCCGCCAACGCGGCTATTACACGGAAAGTCTCACTCAGACAGCAACCAATATCCCAAAGCCGTCCGCACGGGAGACGCCGTCAATAGAAAGGCGGGGGATATATTTCCGAGGGGAAAAAAAAAAAAGCAAGAGAGGGCGGCCTTTCTGAACGAGACTCGCCTGTCAGCCGTCGTCGGAATGTCACCGCAAAGTGGATGCCAGCCCGTATTTGACTCCAATCGTCTTCGGGAGTCGTTCTGTCGCAGCTCGAGATTGGGCCCATTCCGCATCTGACGTGGCTGCCTGTCACCGAGGCGTTAGATTGACATTGCCGTTGCCTTACGTACACGGAGGTGTATTTGTAAAACACGGTGCGAGCATGTGTCCATTACGAAAATATGAGCGTCCGTTGAATGCGACTATTTTGGCAGCACGATTGCCAGGCAAATTGGGTGACCTATTGAGCAGCGTTGACTCCAGGAATACTAACCTGTTGGTGGCTCCATGTGGATGTGAGGAACAATTAATCCATTATGCATGAGCGTCGGCGTGGCATGGCGGATGGGGAGAATCTTGGCCGGAATACCAACGTGGCAGCGTGGCGCCTCGACAATGTACACGCTCAGAGATCATCCCTCGACATCAAAATGGAATCGATCGGAAGCCAGGGCGTCACCGTGTCGTCGGGGTCACGTTATGAAGACGCTTGCATTATATGATGGCCGTTAATTTTGGGTGGGAGGCATATTTTAGAGACGTTTAAGGAGCATTTCATAACGGCGCCTAAAGCGCCACAAGCTTCGGACTAAGAGTCATGTGACCGACAGTTACAATGGTGCTGCGTAAAATATAAAAAAAATATCGTCCATCAGACGACTTGTACATGGAAAAAAAACTTCGAAGTCAGTCCACTTGTGTCTCAAGGTAGTGATGGCAAAATGACGCTTCAAATCTGCTTCATGAAGCAGTTGTAGTATTTTTGGACTCCTGTAGATGGCGCTCTCAGTTCAACATTGAGCTGAAAGCACACCGAGTTGCCATTTTTTATAGCCTTTATTTAAAGCAACAGTGCCATCTAGAGGACTCAAAAATACAACAACTGGTTCATGAAGCAAATTTGAAGCTTCATTTTCCCATCACTATTTCAAGGTAGCACCGGGCTAAAAAATGGCAGATGTTTGCACAAAGAATGTGTGATAAGAGCAACCCATCACAGGCGTTGCGTGATATTTGATCACATTTTATCGTACTTACTATAAGACTCACCCGTATATAACATTTAAAAACAATACACAAGCCGCACCAGACTACGCATGCACAGAACAATTTTGTACTGTGAATGCACATCTAGGTACAAAAACAGATTGCTAACACATTTAACACAGCAACAAATTTGCAAATTAAAACAGACCACACCCACCAAAAAAATAAATAAATAAAAAATAAATAAATAAATAAATTGAGATTTATTCAGCGTATTTTCGGAAACTATAGAGCACCCCTACTGGTGAAAGAAAAATCCACCAAAAAGCCGTACCGTTGTATTAGCCGCATGGTTTGAAATCGAGGAAAAAAGTAGCGGAAAATACGGTAATGAGGATTTCGATTTGGGCCTCTCGTAATCTTAAAAAGAAAAACGTTTAATGTGCCGAACATTGCGGTAAATTTGCATGGTCCAGACGTGAAATTACCCTGAACGCACCATGTTGCATTCATGGCACGTCGCTGAGCGTGCGTCAAGATGTTTAATGACACCCCAGTTGGAGTTTACAGTAAAACTAAACACACAACAAAAAGAATTACACTCAATGAATATTTAAATACAAGTCACGTTGCCAAAGACAACGTAAAATCTCATTGACATGCTTACGGGTAATTAGCATCGACAACTAGGAGGGATATTCCTTCACATAACGAATATTAACACACAAACACCGTATGAATGTGTGAAAATCACTTCTTTTAATAGAGCTCAATCACAACTTTCTTCTTCTGCTCTTGTTATGTACATCATGCATGCACGGCACCACACCGCCTCCGAGTGGCCACAGCAGGAACAGCCGGAATTTATTCTTTAATTATTTTTCCATGATTTTTGCACAGCTAATATTGTAGTATTAATTTGCAACCGCTTTAACTTCTTAAATTACATTTAAAGTCGATTTTTCAAGGATTCAAGGAATTCTAACATGTACACAAATTCCAGTACCAAGAGAACAACAAAAATAAAAAGGGCTGAGTCGGTGGAAGTTTTTAATCGCAACTAAGTTCTGATATCAACGAATAATCATTATATTAATCAGGATTTTCACTCATTCACTATAAGGCGAATAAAAAAAAATGGATCTTTGACGTCTTTAGCCGTCAATGGTAGTCAAAGCGTTAATATCAATTTTAATTGTGATTCGTATTTTTTTTTTTCAAGAACACAGACAGACCAATGTTTGCACGAAGAACGATTCACACGACAAGCCCTCAAGGCGATTCTTTGTGAAAGGCAGAACGATCCATTTTGAATGGCTCGTTTTTGGAACTCTGTGTCAGCTTCCTCAGAGCAGCTGCACGTGGGCAGCCAATGCGTCCTCTTCCCTCTTTGTGCTTCCCCGGCAAACATCAAAGGCAGCATTCGGCCCGGCCTGAGCGAGCAGCGTGCTTCGCATGAATTGCGGGGCCCGTCGACACATTAGCGGCAAAAAAACGGCTTTAGTGTGTCATCTTCGTGCTGAATGCCGACCCCTCAAGGTTTTGTGTGATGTGCACCAGAGAGGGGGGCCAATTTTTTTTTTCTTGGATGGATCCGTCGCCTATGTCAGCCACCTGGATGCCGGCGGCAAAGATTTCAGGAACTTTTCAAGCTTAACCCTCCCGTTATGTTGGCGGGTGAAATTGACCCATTGAAAAGTTTCGAACTTTGAAAAATGGATAAAAATGTTCAACTCCTTCTGTTGGCCTTGTCCAAACTCAATTTTCAATTCAACTTTATCCATCTAGTGCCAATTCAAAAGTGAAGCAGTGCCAGGGCGCTTATTATTTTATTCTGTCACACACATACGTATGTATATATGAGGACCAAGCTTCTTCTTAGTTCATTACATTGTTATAAACTTTTTATCGTTTAATTTTTTTTTTTTTTTATGGTGGAATGTGCGAAAGATCACACTGACCGATGACCACATTCACGGCAACTATAAAAACAAACTGACACAGGTCATCTCTAAATCCTTTTTCCCGCCATTTTGAAACACTTGAAGGCTTCGCAGAGACGAGAGGAGGTCGACTTCATAAACCATAAGCTCTGTTTCTCACTTCTCTTCTGTTTTTTTCGACGTCTTCAAGCGTCAATTAAATTCAAACACCATGGGAATCAGGCGGCAACTTTTACTGAAATATCACAGCACTCCCGGTCACAAGGAGGTGGGCGGGGTGGGTGCTGCGCGGGTGAGACGCCATCTATGCGGTGATAATGAGGGAAGAAATGCTGAAGCTCTACGCAGTTTTCCAGCAAGCTGTTAGCTTCATTTTCACTTTCCAAGACTTTTTTGGGGTGTAATATGCAAATTTCATACAGTATCGCATAACGGGGAAAGTTTACTTTGGTTTTGTTACTGCTGCACGTTGTGCAGTGAGTTGAATCACCTGATACTATACAAAAAATTATTTTAATAATAATGATATAATATAGTTATAATAATAATAAAATAATAATATTAATAATAATAATAAATTCCAAGACCCTCAAGGACACTATACATCAATAAAAGCAATTAAAACCGAACTGTTCAAAGTAAGAAAAAAATTTAAAATAAAAAAAATGATAATAATAATGAAAAAATATATAAATGAAAATAAATGAAAAAATAAACTATATAATATTTTTTATATTAAATATAAGATTACAAGACATAGTAAAAAAAAAAAAATCAAAATAATAGTAATGCTTGTATGGTGATCAACTGGTAAGCTCCGCCTCGCAGTTGAAAGGCACCGTGTGGGGTTTGCATGATCTCCTCGTGCCTGCGTGGGTTTTTTCCGGGTACTCCGGTTTTCTCTCACTTCCAAAAAAACATGCATGCTAGGGTGATAAATTGTACCGAGCTGTGACTGTGAGCGCGAGTTGTTGTTTGTCTTTGTGCGCCCTGCGATTGTCTGGCAACCAATTCAGTTCAGGGTGTACCCCGCCTACTGCCTGAAGACGGCAGGGAGAGGCTCCAGCATGCCCGCAAAACCTTATGAGGAGAAACAGCTCAGATGATGGATGGATGGAAATAATAATAAAATTGTCCAATTTATGATCATCGTGTAACAAAACGGCAATGGATCTCTATCCTCAAAGCATATTTAATAGGCCTTTGTACCCATAAAATGTCAATCCAAATTGATTTCATCAAATTTAAAAAGTAAACACATGTAAATGAATTTAATCACACAAAAACTGTAATAAATATTCAATAAAAAAAATAATTAACAACATTTCATGAATTAAAACGGAATAACGCCAAACGCTTCCTGACACCTTGGTGAAGAGTGACACGAGAAAAGCAAATGATGCATTTTGGTGCGTGAATGCAGTATATATGTAAAATCCCAAAGGCTTTATCGCTGACTCCAACATGCCTAAGCTGTGATACGACTTCAAGTTGAATCCATAATGCAGTATGTTGGCTCGATGGCGAAACATTAGATATGTAGACGGGACGTTGCAATTTCTTCCAGCTGCGCTTTCCTGCTTACAACCATCTCTGTCACACATGCACCTAATCCTAGCGGGGGATAGTCAAGAATCCGATGCATAATGAGGCAAGGCAGGGATATTTTGCCTCGCATCAGTCAGGTCCGTATCGCCTCGCGCATTGATCGGTTCGCGGCTCGGCGGGAATGAGAAGTGAGCGGGCATGCCGAGAACGCTGGGAACAGTTCGTGCCGGAGTGCGGGAGGATTAGCCTGCCGTCCATTCAGCACTTTTCTTGGGGCGGCCCGCAGAGCACAATCGCTTGCAGGAAAAAAAAAATATAAAAAAAATCCACCAAACGTGTTTGACGGCGTGTCAGTGCCTTATGAGGGCGGAGTGACGAGGTGAAGAGGTTGTGGGCTAATGATTACGATCGTGAAGGCCGAGGCGGGCACGTGACATGCTATGAAATGTACACTAATGATTGATGAGAAATGTTGATCGTGTTTTGAATATGACACCGTACTGCATCATTACGCTTAAATAATGAGTCACATGACCCACCAACATTTAGTCCCACAGAGACCAAAGAGAGGATGTATCACGTTAGCGGTATTTTGTGGAACGTGAAGAAGCGGATTTCAGCACCACGGATAGCGACCATACCCTTCCAAATGCGGCACGGTGCCAAATAGAGGCGAGAATAATCTTCTCTGTGCATTTGTTTTGCGTATTTGTTTGGCTAGAGGCAGACCGGGAGGTGAGGATCACGCCTAAGCAAGGATAATTAGCATTTTGAATTCCAGAATTAATGAGGTCTTTTGAAGCTTGTGTGGCAATGGGAACAATGACGAGTGGGAACGATTGACGAGGAGCAGAAAACACAGCATTCATCTCCAGTTGTTCCGTATGCGTCTGCATGCGTTTATAAAGCTCGAGCAACTTACGAAGCCGACCAATGTTTGAATAATGATGATCATGATGAGCAATGACTCACATGGTGTCGTGAGCTTTCACCGGTAGGTCGTGTAATGATTGACAAATACCGACCATCGCTTCATCATGCGCAGACAAAAATTGTGTCCAAGTCACTGCTCAGCTTGTTTTCCTGCTTTTTTGTTCAGAAACCGGTGTTTTTGGTGGCCCAGCCCGTATTTTAATAGTGATTCCGAAAGAATCTCAAGTCAACTTAACTTTTTTTTTTTTAAACAACCACAACTGCATACAAATTACTGTACATAAAGTATAAATTATTATTGCCAATATGGGGAACTTTGTACTGAGAAGATGCGGGAGGGAAATTAAATGAGGACTAATAACATGACAAATATTTTTCATTAAAAAGAAAATCATAATTCTGCCCAGGTCAATTATAATGCATATTTTTTAAAAAAAAAAAAATTTCAATAAGTATCATAAGCTCATCTGGTGAAGACAAATTAAGTACTGTGTACATTTTCTCCTCCCCGAGGTTTTCTATTAAAACATACTTCTAACGTGGTGGGAGATATTCATTAAGGAAAAAAAAAATAGAAAAAAAAAACACATTTTCCAAGTGAATCAACATCATTAATTCATACTCACATATGCAATAAGACATTAATGATCCAAGCTTCCCATTCAAATAACTCTGAAAGGGTTAGACAGTAAAAAAAAAAAAGACTGTATTCATGCTCAAGGCCAACGAAGTTCATAAAGAGCAACGTCTTCAACCATTTTTTTTTCTTTCTTCCATAGGTAATGAGGGATGTAATATAGATGATGAAATTGAGACCCCCAAAGGGCTCAACAGGGAGAACCGGCATTAAAGCTCGTGATCACAGCGCCACCGGCTTTTCTCCTGGTGCAATAACCTCAAATGCCGCTGAAATCGGGTAAAAATTTATATTCTGTGCCAGAAGGGGGCCGGAACCGAGCGATTTGTGGTTCCGATTATTATGAGAAGCAATGTGAAAGGGAAAGGAGACAAGAAGTGCAAAAATCATCTGGCCTGTCTACATTTTTATTCTTGATTGGCTTACGCAACACTTCACAGCCGCACCTTAAAAGACTAGAATGATTACGCTTCTTCAGTTTTGGGGCACAATGTCACTCAGATTGTGTATTTGATGCTTCGGCCTCATTAACCTTGCTACTTGTGCTGCTGAATTATGAATATCTCTCATTTTATTAGCTGAAATATGTGCAAATATTCTCCTTATTGGCCAACGGCATCATGAAAGAGTCACGAGCAATCAATCACTGGTGCCGCCTCTATTGATTGACATGTCCGATCACCACTGATTGCATGAATAATGACGACTTGACTGTCCAGTCACGAGTGTTTAACTGAATGAGTCACATGACAGGATCTTGCCACTCTTAAAAGTTTAATGAATGACAAGTAGACATGCCAATATATGATGAGGTTTGAAATTTGTTTTTTTTCTTTGAGGAGCAGTTTTGCTCATCAATGATTTGATTTTTTATTTTTTTTTTGCAGGTTAATCCCATTTATCTGAAGTAAGGGATTTGAATAATTCAAAATATAAATATAATAATAATATATAATATATATATATATATATATATATATATATATATATATATATATATATAAAATAAATATAATGAATGTATTTTTTCCCAGGTAATTATAAATTCACATTGCATTAAGTTATATTTTCATGTCTAGAAACAGTGGGGGAATTAAAAAAAACAACATAAATTTCAGAATAAATGAAGTATTTTTTGATGGGTTGTATGATTTTAGAGATTTAAAAAAATAAATAATTATTTTAATTTTGACATTTTTTACGCAATCCTCAACATTAAAAAAAGAAAAAAAAAAAGAAAAAAATCCCCCCAAAAATTATGCGTGATTTTCTGATTTGATGAGGCACAAAAAGTTCAATTTTACTCAATTTTTTCAAGCCCTGTTTGAGTGACTAATCCCAAGTCACATGACCAATCAAGGAGACTCCGTTTCAATGAATCTAATTGCTTTATTAGGTTCACAAACTATGTGTTCTCTTATGTTAACTTTTTATCTCGTTATAACGTGAAAAACATCCAATTAAAGTATAACAACACAAAAATCTGCATAAGTCAAAATATGACTCCACAGTTGAAGGTGAATGCCGATGACGAGTACGAGAACAGTTCACGACAATTCTCCAAAGCGTGGAGTTCACATTTTAAATGTTAAGCAAAACCATTAAAGTTTCATGCATTTCTTTTTTTTTGATCGGCGTGCTGGAGTTTGGTGTTCCAGGTCATCAGCAGTTGGTTTTGGGAAAAAAAAAACAAGAAAAACAAAAAAAAAAACAAAAAAAAAAAGAGGAGATAATCATCTCGCAAATCTAAGTGAAACATTGGGAGAAAATGTCTAGACTGAGGATACGCCAGCACAAAAGCATCAATAATGTGTTTGCATACTCGTCTTGGGAGAGAGCTGAATAATTCATAGCCCGCTGAAATATATTCCTTCCTCTTTGCTCCCGTTTCTCAACTAATGGCTCTTTCTGCTTAATTTCAGCCTCCGCATCCCCAACCGGCCTCTGATGGCGTGCGACGATGAGCGCGCTCGCGCAAGAGTAACGCTAACATTAGCACAACCCAACATTCTTCGCGGCTAAAACTATATATCTTTTTTTTATAATGGTGCTGCGAAAGCTGGTGAGGGGGTGAGGGGGGGCCAGGTTGCGTATATAACCACAAAAATGCTTTCAAAACGGTGTAGCGAATTCCAACCAGAATGGGATTAAATTCTAATTTCTGGAATTTTCTAGAAAAGGTGGAAAAAGCTCCCAAAATACCTAAAAAAAAAAAATCACACATCAAAAATAATTCAGCACAAATAATCCATGTCTAAAGCATTATGAGCTCATTTTTATGACACTGATTGAAACTTCACGATAATTTGGAATTTTGTAAAAATACTTCACGTACACATCCCATTCGGAATATTTTGACCCGATCGAACATTTCAATCAAGATTGTATTCTAAACAAGAGGCGTGCTTTATGTCGATTAAAAATCCGATCGACGCGCATAAAAACACTTATTCCGAAATTTCAGAGCAACCCGTCTTCACCGTGCTTGTCTGTAACGTTTCTGTTATACCCGCAAGCTAGTTAGGCGAACACGAGACTGAGGATATAAAACAGCTCCATTAGGACATATTAACTCGACGTAACGGCGCAAACGGGAAAAAATATGCGGAATAACGTTATCGTTTAACGTAGAAATGGATGGAGCGATATCGTAATTATTTCCAGAATATTTGGTCCATCTGCGCATGTTAAAATAATTTGTATTTCCGAACCCTACGAGGATTGGTCAACATGGCCATCCTTACGAGGAATAACGGAATCGGAGTTAACGCTTGGTAAGTCTTGGCATTTGCCCAATTAGAGCGAGAGATTTGGAGGTGCGAGAATGCAGCAGGCGATTGAGGCATGAACAAAGACATGGCCACTGGCAGACTGATATCGATCTGGAAGGATGCTCCGTGTAACCCAACCGGCAGCAGAACCTTGTCCCGGGATTTTTTTTTTTTCAGTGGAAAGGTGTGGAGTCCGACCATTTGTCATGGGAACCAGGCAATTTTTTTTTTTTTTTTTTTTTTTTTGGAGGGAGTCTAGGTGCTCTCTCTCATTTGTCGTCGCGCAGCAATGCAATTATTGTCGGCTTGTGGGAAAATCATCTCCTACGAGTACAATTCCCACCAATGACACGGCCGGAATGTCAAGGTAGAAATTGATGAGATAGACTGCCCCAAAATCCCACAAAGTTCGTCTTTCCCCTTCCACTAAATCACGTCGGTGAGCAGCATGGCAAAAAAAATGAAACTCTTTCAATTTACCTTAACGCTAATGAGTGTATTCGTTTCTGAGCGGAATAAAGAAGCGACATTGATCACTTGTCATAATGCTCCTCATAGATTAGCGCCCGCCTCTCTGCTCCCCCCTTTTGCATATATTATAACCCCCTCCCCCCACCCCCCATCCTCTTTTCACCCCACCTTCGCTAAGTTCCGGTGGGAGTAGCTTTTACATTTTAATCTCCTCACTTGAAGGCAGTTCTGCGCAGGCAGCTAATCAGAATAAACCAGTTGGGTCACCAGTTGAGGGCAATTTATTCCGTTGGACTCACTTGGATTTGCACCACCAAATGTTGTTGCTTCTTCCCAACAAATGAGATGGGCACAAATGGAGGCTCGGAAATATGACAAAAGTGTTTTATTAAGCAATCCCTGAGCTGCCTTGGCAGGATCTAAAAAAATATGTGTGACACATTCTGAATTCCACATATTTGACTGAATTCAAATTGCAACAGCCCAACACACAAAAATGATTAAATGTCATGAAAATGTTCACCACTGTTTTTTTTTTATTGTTATCAATTTCTTCTCATGCGCCAAAATGTTCAAAGTTGGAATCTTTACATGGGGAATTAACAGGGAATACATGTGACTATCACTCAAGAAAATCAAAATGAACGAAAATGTGATTGCCGTATTTTCTGGACGATAAGACGCACCCACATGTAAGCCGCAGCTACTAAAATATAGATCTATATATATATATATATATATATATCTATATATATATATATATATATATATCTATATATATATATATATATATATATATATATATATATATATATATATATATATATGCAAGACGCACCAGACTATAAGTCACAGTTTTCTATGTTGGAAAAAAATTAGTTGTTTACTGCAAGTACAGAATGATTTAGTACTGTGAATGCACATAAAGGCATATAAAAAGATAAATAAAACAGTGCCTTTGAACACGGCAACAACTCTGCAAATTAAAACAGAACTTATCCAAGAGGGGAAAAAAAAAAAAAAATCAGGATTTATTTATCATATTTTCTGAACTATAGAGCGCCCCCTACTGGTTAGAAAAATCCACAGGAAAGCAGCACCGTTGTATTAGCCGCATGGTTCAAAATCTAGGAAAAAAGTAGCGGCTTATAGAACGGAAAATATGGTAATTCAAGTAATGTAATACCCTGGAATCAAGTTTGCATGAAAGTCTGCTTAACTCATTCACTGCCATTGACGGATATTGACGCCAAAAAGTACATTCATTTTACCTAGGCTGGCAGTTAATGAGTTTAAGACTAAAAACAAAATATTTATATTTAGGTCATCAATTACCAGTTAATACAAATTCCCCATTTTCAAAATTCGTAACTTCCCAAGAGAATATACCAGAAACCTACCGAAAATGACAACTCTATGCACGCTAAATCAACTTAGCTACGGCCCTGTATCGAACTCCTCCATCCCATTTGAAGACCGGCGGAGACCGGCAACCGACCGAGCGCCAAACGGAATCATGGAATCGGTGTCACGCGTCTTCCGCCCTGCATTGGCAACAGCGCGAGCATTACAAAAGCTTTTATCTCTCAAGGATGCTCTCTCTGCGAGGAAACACTCAACTTGTATTCTCTCTCCAGCGCCGCCATGAATAACCATTGGCCAAGCGCAGCGTCAACGAAGCCATCCACTTCAGCACAGTCCTTGATTGTGCTGAGAGACTGCGGAGGACAGGGAGAGCGTTTCAGCTCCACCCGGGGGACACGCTTGCCCCCTTCCAGTAAAAACAGGCACTAATGGAAGAGCAGGCCCGTGTAGCCGTTTTTTTTTTTTAAACATAGGCCACGTTTTATGGTAATCATGAAGTCGGGCTAAATGGATATCGGGGTCAGCCGTGAATGAGGCGAGGGCGGCAGCCAGGTGTCGGCGCGTTCTCGGCGGCACTAAACACTTTCATCCCGTCGCCTCACTCCTTTTCACTCGTCCTTCATGAAGCGCTCGGGGGCCAGTTTATGAAAAGTGGATTCGCCCCGTGGGATAAACAGGAAGTGCCACGCCAAACGCCGGAAGTTACGTCGTCGCCCGCCCCGGACGACGGGACGCCTGCTGTATGTCGTGCGCTCCAGCCAAACGAGACGCTTCGCGGGGAAAGAGGAGTGCGAAAGCGCCGCCGCGTGAAAATGCGGGGAGAGATTTGCACGTTTTCTCTGACGGGACAGCGTAGCGCAGTTTGCCGAGCATGTACAGCATTATCTTCATTGATTTTGAAATTGTCAAAGTTTGACCACGGGAGAAAATAAAGTCATCAGGGAAAAAAAAAAAAAGTTGGCAGGCTACTGGAGAATTACCAGGCACTAATTCTCGCTCATAGAAATGAAGAATTGGGGAGATTGTTGTCGGGTAATGCTCAGACTTGCCGGAAAATCCGTAGAAATTAAAAAAAGAGGCAACGCATTTTTGAAAAAAGTGGGTTTAAAATAAATTGAATTCCCTCAATAGTGGCGAGCAAAGAGCAAATCCTAAATTCTAAAATAACGATAGTACCGCTAGGGTACGGTAGACATTTTTTACAGTGCACTATAATATATATCGTATCACACACCACGAGGCTGTACCGCGGTTTTTGTGGTAAGAAAAACTTTTCAATGAGCCACCATACCCCATAAACAAACAAAGACTATGGAAGATTGCTGTCACACATAGGAAGCAACCAGAACTTGCCTGAAATTCCTGCAGTACACTTATCTTTTTTTTTTTTTTTGTTAGTTAGCAGACCAATTCATGGTTCATGGACGATAGACTACAAATAGCAGAACTTGCCAGAAATTCCTGCAGCTCCTTTAACAAAGATTAGGGAAGATTGTTGTCACATGTAGGAAACAACCAGAACTTGCCTGAAATTCCTGCAGTTGTTTTATATCTTTCGTATTTGTTAGTTAGCAGACCAGTTCATGGTTCATGGACGGTGGACTAAAAATACCAGAAAATGCCAGAAATTCCTGCAGCTCCTTCAACATCGTCACAGGAAATTGTAAAAGGGTGTCTGCTCCATCCCATAGACGGAAAAGTATAAACAATGGATGATATTGTTGTCACGTGTAGAAATGATCCAGGCCATTTCAGTTACAGTTCCATTGTGACTTTTCCCGCATGTTTTATCTGAATTTGCACAAAATTATTGGGTTCCTATGGGTATATATACGGTTAGTTGTGACATGAGCAATGAAGATACGCTCATCAGATGAATTTAATCTCACTCCACCGGAATTACATTCAGAGTCCAATTCAAACGTTAGACAATGTAATCCATATCCGTAGCCCTACAAATCCCCCTGCGCATGAATTCATTTCTTTCAGTCTGCAAGATTAATAGCAGCCCGAAGCGGGGCGGGATAAGAAGAGCGCAAATGCGTTGTACCCCCGCTGCCCACGAGCTAAGGCTAATTTGCGCTGCGCTCACAATGGTCATTGTGTTAAGATCATATTCTCATCGGCGCAAGAGCAATGATTAGTGTTGTGGCCGCTGATAGCGAAGCCCGGAAAAGCCTTTAAGACTCAGCTGGCTCTTGACGAGGAGAAGCTCGGGCATGGCCTCGGGTTTGCGACGGTAGAACATTTCGTGTTATGGGCCAACTTGTCCTGGTTTTTGTGAATTTTTTTTATACACTTTGACTTGCACATGTGAAACACCCTCCACACACTCAAATCAGTGAAAAGGATAAAGCGCACTTTGAATTTCAAAATATAGCAGATGTGTGGTCGGCCAATCGGGATGTGCTTTACGAACAACTCGAGCGACACTCACGCTTACTGTTGCGTTTTCCAAGTCGTCGAGCTGTTCATTGGTGGGCGGAGTCTCCAGTGCTGTCCGTTGTGGCGAGCCCAGTCGTGTATTAAAGGTCAGCTACGAGCAATTTTTTTGTATTGCTCATCGTCAACGACTCGTCACTATTTCTCCATAACTCCTTTACCTGTGACAGCGACCTTCTGTTTTTCCTTTTATCTGCTATTGTTTTTTTTTTTTGTTTTTTTACTTTTGGACATTTTGCCAATCATAACAGTTAGATCATATTTTTTGTTCAGTCTCTCAACGCAGCCACGTGTAGTGACTGCGGCCCTTGCTTTGCAGTTGAGTCTTGAACTCTATAACAACCGGACATGAGTTTGGTCTGGTTGGAGTGAGTTTTCACGGTTTATGCCGAGATTTTGGGATGGTAGCCGTTAAATTCATTCAATCCATAAAATTTATATATAAACGTTTTTAGATATTTAGTCGCCGCCTACCAAAGACGTAAAAATACGTCTTTGGTAGGCGGCGACTAAATTGTTATTTTTCACGCGGGAGTGCTTCTGACTGAAGTATAAGGCTTGACTACAATGTTATTTTAAAAAAAATGGCTCGCAGGTGGCCAAGATCAGCTAGTAATCACACAAAGGTTATGTTGAAGAAGAAGATATTGAGGACTTGCAGGAGTGGGCTAGGTAGAGTAGCGTGGTGCAAGCGGAGAGAGCATCGTAGCAGTTGTCGTAGACGAAATGAAACAACCTTAAAGGATTGCTTTTTGACAAAAAAAATAATAATAATCAACCACATCTATATACAAGACGTTGGCGATCGAGTTGCTGTGCGTCAAACAATGAAGCTTGAGCAGGCAAAAGAAGGAGCCATCGAGTATAGTCGTGTAAATGTGGTACATGAGTAGAGTAGACTGGAGCCAAATTGGTTGAGAGGGGGGGAGTGTCTCTGCTGGTTGTACCCGCCAATATCACTTTAAGACAAGATCAATCCACGTTTAATTTCGCACATTCAATTATTACTGCCATCTTTACCGGAGAGATTATATACTTTGTTGATTTAACCGGTATTCTTTTACTTACTGGAGATTAGAGGGTGAGAAAAAAAAACCTGAAAATAAAGATGCACCGTAACGCCATAAACTTCAATTCATGTCGTGGTGGTCCCTGCGAGGAGCGTGTAATCGCAATGACACACTGGTGTAATCCATTTAAAACACTTTGGCTCAGGCCTAAGGCGGCTTTGACTCCCACTGCAGGCTTTCCTTTTTTTTTTTTTTCGTCTCTCACTCTATCCAAGCCTGATATGTTTCACTGACTGTCTGCAATTAGCACGGCTGCCTGGAAGCAAGCGAGCGGATGTTCACGTCGAAACACCTTTTGATCATCTTCAAATGAAGCGTGAGCTCATTGTCCGCAAGAAGAGGCGCTCCTGTCGAGCGCGCGCTCTCTTCCCCGTCCGCGACCAGCCCGGAGTAACGGTGCCACCGGATCTCATTGCCTAAGCAAACATTAGCTCACGCTGAACCTTTTGCAACCGTGTCTGCAGGCGAGGCCACCGGTGAGTTGTTAAAACGGTGACTTATAATCTTAATGGAGTAAATACACTGCTGGGTTTTATTTCATGCAGGGTGACCTGAGAGGTCAACACTAATTGAACTAATTGCACAGAGGGACCATATTAAACGGCCTGCCGCATGATTTAGTCGCCAATAAACATTGGCTGTGCACAACTGGACCTCAATGCCACTGTCGCCGATTTAGTTTTTATTTTTTTCTGTAGCTGGATTTTGTGGTACGCTGTTGAGGCAAACTTTGTCGCCAAGCCAAGGCCACGTAGGATGACGGAACGTCTAAACTTTGGTATTTTAGCCACGCCCATCCGTCTGAAAGTCTTCCTCAAACTTTGAAGAGCCAAAGCATTTCACATTAGGCGCTCCACGCTGCAAAAAGTGAAGTAAGATTAATAATTTTGTAAATTTAACCTAAATTTGCTAATTCATTTCTGCTAAATTATTTTCGGCTTAAAATTTAAATTATCGTACAAGACAATTCTGCTTGTTTAGAGATGCTTATTACTTAGTTATTATTAATTAATTTTTTAACTTAGTCTAGACTTCATTTAAGTATTTTTTATTAATTTAATGTGTTTATTTTTTTTTTTTTTTTAAATTGGAATTTTTGCAGCGCACCAAAAAAAAAACTCCCCAAAAAAATAAATAAATACTAAGTCGGGAATAAATCTAGTCCAGTTAGGTTAACAGCAAAGATGACATCATGGCAGGAGTCGATAAAAGAAAATACGGCGAAGTCTTTAACAATTTAATTGTTCATTATACGTTGCCGGCACAGACAGATGAACAAAGATGCATGATTTGTCGTAAACAAATTGGAATCTCAAGGCTAATCGTGTGAAATTGGATTATGTCGTGCAGTGGTTGGAAATCACTAGTCTATGTAATTCAATTTTGGCAGCAATGAGACAAATACTTTAGGACGAGGATGCTGAGGAAATGGTCAAAATGGGGTAAATTCATGCAGTAAATTAGTGACTGTCTTTTATTTAATGAAGGGCAACCAGAAAGGTCAAAATGGATTAAAGGAGTGACACGGACCGAACAGAAAGTTTTGCAAAATTGGGAGGGTCGAAACGACGTCAACGAGAGACATCCTTCACATATGTAAACGTCCCCTGAATGAATGTTTTCTCTGGCCCGATTTTATTTCGTGCTCCAATTCACCGCGTTAACAGATAATGTCTGCCTGGTTCCATGTTAATAAGTCGGATCTTCCCCCGGACTTGCGAGAAATAACACCAACTCTCGAAGGATATCACATTCCCCCAGTTCAACAGCTCAATCTCACCTTCCTCGCCCACCGCTATCATTCCACCCACCCATCTCCTCACCCACTTTCATTCCGACTAGATGGATCGCCTCACCCTCAATTCCACGCTTCCTCCGACGGAGAGATTGATTCGTCTGCAGGACTCCTCTGACCTTTGATATGATCCAATAAGGGACACATGGCACTAACCGTATTAGCCAATCAAAGAGGGGGAGGCACATTAGGAGTGAAAGGAATGTGTTCCCCAGTCCCCCCGGAGGCGTTCCGACCGCTACCTTTTTCCATGCCGCTTGGTCGTCTGTCCATCTCTTGCCAACCCGAACGGCGTGCCCCAAGGGGGAAAGAAAAAGACGCGAATTGCACTTTGCCTAAAGGCTCTTTGCGATAAATTAAATTTGAACATTGATCCAAGTTATTTCTATAAGAATGCTGCGGCACATTTGTCTTCTTTCCTCCCCTCCTCCTTTCTCCCCCATCGATATTCTGTTGCTATCATCTTGGGTATTCCCACATTCCCCTTTTAACGGTATTCCTCGGGGGCAACCTGATCTTTCCAGACTGTTTAGCGGCTGTGATGCTACGATAAGATTTAAAGCCTTCAAATAGAAAAGTGCTCTCTTTCTTTAAACTTACAATATATGCATGACTCTTTAGGGCAGGCGTGGGCAAACTACGGCCCGGGGGCCACATGCGGGCCCGTTGAACGTTTTAATCCGGCCCGCCGAACTTGAAAAAATGTTAATGTTTTATTTTCTAAATAATGTGGTGTGTCAAAGATATATTTTGTTGTATTTTTTTTGTTCACTTTCATTTAAAATTAAATGCTTTTTCTTTTTTTCTCCGATGAGGTGAGGTGACCAAAACCCTTCATCCATCTGCTCCTGGTCCAGCCCCTCTGTCAAATTTTAGAACCCATTGTGGCCCACCAATCAAAATGTTTGCCCACCCCTGCTTTAGGGACTATTTCAGGATTTTTTTTCATTCAGGATTACAAATTTGCACGTCCTTGACACTCGCAGAACACCTGGGATTTTTACACATTGCATGTCAACGAAGTTTTGTTTTATCTAGTATATTGCTTTTTCAAGAATATGTCGGGTATATTCATACATACATTAGCTGTCTTCGATCAGTATGTGGGGTACACTCTAAACTGGTTGCCAGCCAATCACAGGGCACACAAAGACGAACAACCATCCACACTCACAACCACACCTCAGGACAATTTAGAGTGTTCAATCAATCTACTATGCAAGTTTTTGGAATGCGGGAGGAAACCGGAGTACCCGCAGAAAAGCCACACAGGGAGAACATGCAAACGCCACACAGGAAGGCCGGAGCCGGAACCAAACCGTGCACCTCGGCACTGTGAGGCCACCGTGCCATATGTCATTCAAATTTGGAAGCATTGTGAAGTATACTCTACCACAGGTTTGCGTTTAAAGAAAGCCAGGAAATGGCCAATTCCGAATAAGCTTTTGATCCATTCATTTTTCTGGGCGACACATGCCTGCGACATTTGCGACATTTTAGTTGAGACCTCCAAAAAGTGGATTCACTCGTCGGAATAAAAGTCAGGCGACGAAAGGAAATGATTTCAAGAGGGACTTTGCACGGTGTGCTCAAAGGTTTCCACAGATCCCAGCCTGCCCCTTGTTGGAACATGAAACGCAAGAAGGCCATGCTGCGAATTCGCCAAGTGGTGCGAAAAGGAGATCACAAAGCCTGCCATGCGACAAGAGCAGGGAAGGGGGGCGGGTGGAGGGTGTTTGGAGAACCAAGACGCTCCTCCTCAGTACCATTGGTTTGTCATCTCCAAACGAGCAGAACTGAGCTTTGTAAGCCGGGGGTTTTAGATAAAGACGAGGCCGGTATGGCCTGAACGTCGCGAGGGAGACTGATCCCCGCTCTCCCACAATCCCTCATTGTTATTCTCCCATGATGCTGAGCATCGAAGCTCCGGTGGAGCTAGCTGAGAGTGAGATGAGGGGTGTTTACATGTGTGCTCCCTTTCAGCTCACTGTACACACAGGATTAGGGAGGGATTGCGATGTTGGAAGCCTTAAAAAAATAGAAATCCCATCTCCGCAATCACTCTTTACATTTGCCGTCATTTTCAGAGATGGTAAAAAAGTTCATCATCATCATTAATCCCTCAATTTGTGACGCATCCCAATTTGGTTTTCGAGCAGTATCGCAGAAGCTACACGTAGAGGAAAACCTCGACAACCGGCATCACACCGATAATGACCGATTTAGTCAATTAGGGGTTGGGTGACACCCGTTCCCAAAACATGAAACTGGAACATGGAGATGGAAAGTCATTTGTAAGAATTTCCAAGTCAGAATTTGCTGAAAACGGCGACTGTGAAGAAAATTTCTGTTCAATTCCGTTAAACGAGTCTTCCTATGGAGGCAGTGGGGATTGAATAAATAAATGAATATTTTCTCAAGTTGATGAAAGATGCCGTGAGTCTGTAATTGCAGCGGTTTTGGCGTTATATTTACTGGCGAAGAATATCTACGCTGGCAGATTTGTTTACGATGCGCCGTAAAAAGTCGAGATTTGAGAGCATTTGAGAAATGACGTGCTTGTTAAAGAGAAAAATGTGCAGGACTCCCACTCATTACAAGCTCTGCAAGTTGTATATATAATTATTTGGAGGGTTGGGTTTAAAAAAAAAAAATACGATAAATATCGATTTTCCTTTTCTTGGCCCGATATCCATTCATAAAACCATATATCGATACTTTTAATCTTTTTCTCCATAAATTGACATGACTTCACAACGCAAAAGTAGCGCATCCAAACAAAATGGCGTCAGCGCCAACAATCACAAAGGCAGATTTACCGATTGTTTTAATCAGCTCATGTTAAATAAAACGTACATGATTAAAGTAACGGCATTGGCTTCAATTCTTAATATAAATATGAATATTTTTACAAAAGCACCTAGCAAGCAGTTTGTACTAATTGCAGAATTGGTTCTTCTGAGAATGGTTTCCATACCAAAAGTAAAACTGGTACTCATGAAATCCTTGATTGAGTCGAAAATCAATCAAAGTGAATCGTGAATTGAATCGAATGGGTTTTGGAATTTTGAATCGATACCCAGCCCTCATCATTTGTTTCTAAGCCGGTTTGCCAAAAAATGTCTAAGTGGAACCGGTTTGTGGCACAAAACAGATGCGGGATTGCTGATCGAGCTCATGCTAGGCACACCACACTCCATTTTGCGGCAAGACCTCCAAATATCACATTCACTCATAAGCGCAGTATTCCTAAGATTTATTCCATCAAGAACAACATTTTCACCTCGGCCTACGCGCACGCCCACTGGCCGACTACAGATCCGCTACATTATCCAAATTGAAATGTGCTTTGTCTTTTTCACCGTTTTCAAACTACATTCAGTCGCAGGAAAAATCCACATTCCAGTTGCGCATCAAAACAAGCGGAATGCTCAAGCGTACTTGCGGTCTGGAAGGGAGAATGAAAACTGCTCAAGCCCCGTAAATAAGAACAAAAGAGTGAATATGGTCCTCCATCCTGCAATAAACAACAATGCCCCAATTTCCCAGTTAGCCGTGATCCTCCAAGGAAGAAAGTCCGTGTATTGATTTAAACTGGGCGTTCCAGCCCCTGCCTTCACTTTCCCGTCTGCTTACGTCTCTTTTATTCCCCCAGAATGCTCGGATTCGCCGCAATCATTTTCCATCCTGGATTCCCTTAGAAGCTAACTGAGTAGGGTCTAATTGATTTCTCTTGTCGGGTTCCAGGCTTGGAGCTGTGCAGAGAGAGGCCCTACTCCTCGTTGCCTTCATACCCGTCAGAGCCGCGGCGGAATTTATGTAGCGAGGAAGAAGCAGCATATGCAGTGCACTCGCTGGCCGGAATACAAGAAAGGATCCTTTAATTGGGGAGAAGTCAGCGGCTGGATCACATAGATCAAGCTTAATAGCGTTCACGTCTCCAGCGGAAGGCAAACATTGTCGTAGCGCAACTTAACAAGCGCGTGATTTACGAGCAGGGCCGCGGAAGTAAACAGCGCAGGTGAGTCGCTTTCGTTGGGCGCAGCATTTTTAGAGATTTGCATTGGGGGGGGGGGGGTGCGACTTCTCGTGCAAATTTGTAGGACTTAACAAGGAAGCACTCGTGTTTTGTTTAGTTTTTTTACATAATGTACACAATTGCTAGAATTTGAATTTATTGGGTAGAATTTGTGGCGAAAGGGGATTGTGAGCAATTTTAGATTGATTTTACATGATTTATACACTTTGTATCAAATACAAAACACATTGTGAGGACAAACTGTGGGCTCACAAATAGAAGACAAAAGAACAGGATTTTTTAAACAATGGGAAAAAAATATATATATATAAATGTATTTCATCACACTGAATTTGGAAGCATTGTTCTGTATTAACTCATTTAATCCCAGAAATTTTCACTAAAGAAACCCCTCAATTCCAGCGTTTTTCTGGATTTTGACTAATTTTGCGAGGCCAACCGAATAATGTGTTCGAATGCTAATAAAAACACGGAGCTAGGACGCAAAAAAAAGAAAAATGGCTAAGACGTATAAATACGTCTTTGGGAGCTGGGGACTACATTTTTTAAAACGTATATGTATGTCTTGGATTGAATGAGTTAATTTGAAATATCAGTGGACACGCCCATGAGGCTGTTCAGATGGCAAAGTAAGAACTTCCCGATTCGAAGGCAAACAGGAACAAAATGTAAATGCAGTCGTTCACATTAAATTTACATTCGCCACTCTGAATTAAATATAAAAACTAATGGGAGACACGCTGTTCTCATGGCAAACCTAGAGGCTAAGCCTCATGGATGGAAGCATTGAATTAAAAAAAAAAAAAAACAGGATGCAGCGACGGATTCATTAACTTGCATTCATGTCGCTAACACTGCTCTGTATTAAATATAAACATACAAAATGGGAGACGGCCACCTGTGCCCGATATATATTCGCTACCATTATTTATTTTTGGAGTTTAATTTAAAACAAAATGAAGGGAGGCTTCATATTTGCCGGCCACACATATAAATAAACACAATAAATGAAACACCAAGAGAAGAGCGGCAGTGTCACAGTGTTTTTTTGTTTGTTTTTTTTTTTGTTCAAATTGGAAGCCATGGACGTTATTTTAGGACAGATCAAAGGTTTCCGGGGGGAAAAAAAAAAACGTCCGTGCCAGGTTTATCTAATTATCTGACTGAACAGCCTCATTATAAAAACAGCCTCTACGGGACTGGGATGCTTGGATCCCTGAGCCGTGGACCTCCATCAAGGTGGTCCTCACGGGTACATTGTTCAAAGTAACGACTTGAGATTTAAGCTCAACTAAAAAGAAACCACACAGGGCAAAGAACGCAGGTTTTTCAGGGTATGTTCAAGTATGAACTCCACAGCTAATGAGGAATGTCAAAATGTCAGTTGGGAACTGGAACGGATTAATAGAGAAAACCCGATAATTCAATAACATATGAGAGAGCGTCAAGTGCAGTGCATAAAGTCTCTGTCTTGTCAATTTCACACACCACGGAGATTCGTGTTAATAAAAATGCTGAAATTGAGTGATGAAAAAAAATGGCCAATTTCATAAAATGAATCTTAAAATTCTGGAACAAAAAAATAAATAAAAAATCACGCCATTGTCCCACGCTCTCAAGCACTGTGGGTGTGTCCGCTGAATGCGCTGAAACCACGCCCCACTCAAGTGTCAACTCACAAGCAAATATCACTTCCACGACCTTTAAAAATGGATGCTGCTTCATCCAGCATTGCTCTTGTGTCGAAAAATAATTTTCGTTAGAGCTGCCAAAATACATCTGCTTTAAACGTCTGGTGGCTGGGATATATATCCCACTGGGCTTTTACAAAAGCAACCAAACCAGCACGAACCTCCTCAAATGGGACTTTAAAAAAAATAAATAAAAAAAAAAAACTCTCCCCGCCTCGCTCCGTCTTTGTCCACATGACGTACGCACACTCGAGGAAGAGAATGAGGCACTCTAAAGCAGCCAGGAAAATGCATTTTCCGGATGTAAGATAGCGAGCTAAGCGCTGATGTGCATGAAAGCGCCACATAGTGGGGGAGGAGCGACTCAAGTGCGTCACTGGGCCTCGTTTTAGCCACGCCCCCCCAAAAAATCTGAAATGCTGAAAAACAGTTTAAGGCTCAACGATGGAGTACAACACGAACGAAATTGACTGTTTTTGCACGTTTTCAGCAATTATCATCAAACATGTACAATGAACATTTAGAATAAAAAACTAACTTCTTTTTGCACTTGAAAATTTGCAATTCATTCCATTTCTTAAGTGAAAAATTGGAGAAAAAAAATGGTGAACAAAGTATTTTCCCTCTGTGGAATTCACTGATCATTTTGATAATGTCACACATTTCTAGAAGTAATAAATATTTCTACTGCGCCGTCTTTGTCAAAGTACCCCCCCCCCCCAAAAAAAATGCATGCTTGGAATTGACTATTAAAAAATGTGTGCTTTGTTGACCTCAGCCATTTTCAGACCCTGAAAGGCAGCATACGGGAGCGCGGTTAATGTGGCCACGCAACCTTTGGTGTGTGTGTGGGGGGGGGGGCAGCGGAGCCCACTTCCGAGTGGCAGAAATCACGGAAGTACGGTCGGCTTTGCCCTTTCACAACCCTTAACCTGATTCGTCGCTTTTTCCCAAACATTACCATCTCAGCTTTCAACACCACTGCCACCCTACTGAAGCTTCACACATGCCATTTGCTCAACATTAGCAAAAATGTTTCTTTAAGCGCCCAAAAACTTTTCTCAGCATGCCCTCATTAAGATGCTGCAGTTGCAGCATCCTGCTATTTTTTTTTTTTTTAATTCATCAGCAGTTGACAGTGCACAGCATGTGGCATAAGCGATGTATAAATGATGAAGGACGTGCGTGGCGGAACATCACACATCCCAACTTCACCGCACATGAGAAGATTGCAGAGAAAAAGTGTTCACTTACTATACACGCCGTAGCGGTTGAACGGTAAAGCACCCGGCAACTGCATTTAAAAGAGAGAGTTGGAGAGGGGAGTTGGGGGGATAATGGCAATCAAGGTTGGAATTTTCTCATAATCAGCTCATCCGAACGTCTTACTTACCAGGGCTTGAAGGTTGCATTCCAGAAGAAATTCCAGAGGAGTCCCTTTCATCCAAGTCAGAAAACAGCAATGCGTTTCTTATTCCAAAAATGTGTCAGGTTTTCTTCTTCTTTTTTTTTTTTTTTTGGTAAACTGTAACAGAAGAATTCCATTAGCCATCATCAAAAGTCCAACAGCTGGTATGAGCGGCGGGTAAAGTGAAAATCTATAGAAATGCATAAGTGGATCGGGCACATGGTACCTGCTCTCTTTAGCACTGTCTGGATGAGAGCGCCAAGAAGAAGACGGGTCGGGAGCAAAACACGCTTTTCCTGAGGAAAGGCAGCCGCTGCGCGCTGTCAGATTTACACCAGCGCGCGCACACACACAAACACACGCACACACATCTCATGAGCTTGGAGGGGGAGAGAAAGAGAAAGTGTGTGTGTGAGAAAGAGAGAGAGCGAGAGAGCGAGAGAGCGAGAAAGTAAGAGAACGTAAGCCTCTCCCAAATCCTGCCACACGAGGGCACACTAGAGCAGCAAACACAAAAGTCATTCATTTTTATGGACGCTGCCAACTGAATATGAAAATTAATCTCATAGTTAGCAGTCCACATGCTGGTTCATGGACTGTTAAGAAAAAACGTGGAGTGCCATTAATTCGGGGGGTTGAAGTGTTAAAATTATAAAATTGACTCACATGATGAAATTAATAATAATAATGCAGACTACAAATAAATGCCGGTGTTCTGTCAAAATGTCCTACCCAAGGCTGATTTGACAGCCTGATCTGTCAAAATGTCCTGTCAGTCTATTTTGAGGTAATGAAAATTTCAAATAAGACTCAATGAAAATAAAAATATTAAGTACTACCCACTTTCAATCGAACAAACGACAGGTAGGACAAAAAGCTCCAAACTTCCCACGAAATCAGTTTCGGCGTTGTGCGCATGCGTCTCGATAAGGTAGGAAGGAATTTCAGAACACCTGTTCATTGAAATCGTTGCTGCAATGTAATTGGTTGGTCTTTTATAAAACATCACTGTATCCCATTAGTTATTTTTTATAAGTCGTATAAAAAAAGAGGGTAATTTAAATTAAAAAGGAAAACGCAGTGCTGTATATTTCCACTTTCTAATAAAATATAAAATAGATGATTAAGAATAAAGTTCCAGATGTAATGGTCAAAGCAATTATAAAATTAATTTAAGAAAGACATTAAAAACAAATGTGTAATCAATAATATGATGGTAAAATATTCTAATAATCCATAGCGCGTAGCTAATTCTATTATTAATATACAAAATGAAAATACGTTATGGACGAATGACAATCGCGAAAATCAACTATTTTGTTCCCTACAGCTTTCCGTCGACGGTAAGAATGGCTTGTTGGCGGAGCGAGTTCTGTATCTCCACTGCCACCTGCAGGTTAGTCTTTGAATGACAATAGGGAAAAACCGAAACAAACCAAACGCATATCGAACAAAGAGGTGGAATTTAATACTATTACACAAGTCGGAACATAGTAAAACATAGTAAATATAAACTATATAGTAGTTTATAGTTTGACTTGGCGTCTTTGTCCAGGTTTGTTAAATATGTCCAGTCTTTTCATTTACATTGAGGTCTGGTCAAGCTACTAGTTGAGTGAGGAAACAAAAGCGCCCGCAAAAAAAACAACCGTTTGTAAGTATTTAAATTCAACACATGGCCCACATAGATTTAATCTCACTTACCTTCACGAAACAACGGAATAGCTCCAAAAACATGCTAATTGGTTAGCAACAGGTGCCATGCTGGAAAATCGGAGCGAAGAACCGACACGGAGTCTTGCTTCGGGATTTACACATCACGTGGCAAAGGTATCTTCACTTTTCTTGTTATATGTTGACCTAACTCATAGTTGTAATTATATAATTTTGGCACTACTGTATTTTGAGAGTGAAAAAGCAGCACCTATTTGGTTGTTGCTATCCAGCAGAAAAATATGGCCCGTGTGCTACATGCGGCCCATCCACAATCACTGACGGGTCCTCACTGGGACCATGACGTCAAAGTACACCGTTCATTTTACCGTGTAAAATATCCTGTGTTTTTATTTTATTTTATATTCACACTTGTTAGAATTTGTGACTGCTGTGTTGCTAACTTTTACGACCCCTCCAAAAAGACAACAGTGCTGTGTTCTCTTATCTTGCATATTGGAGGAAATATTTCCATGATTTGGCCTGATAATACTGTACTCAAATCTACAGTTTGAAATACTGCTGTCCTAAAAGTCGTCACTGTCACACAGCTAATTAATATGAGTTGGAAGTTGGTGCACAAAATGAACATGACCATTTTTAGATATATAAAAGGAGCCTGATCAAATTACATTTTGAATTTTGTTGATTTTATTTCTTCATTCTATAAATGCATACCATATCTATACATGTAGAACTTTAGTGAAACAAGAAAAAATGTTTTTTTGTTTGTTTGTTTTGTTTTTAAATACATTAACATAAAAATATAGACAAAGTTGAGGTGTTGGCTTGCTTACGTAGGTTTTTCCTCCCACACCCACACAACAAGCAGGACACTAAATTGTTCCTAGGTGTGAATGTGAGTGTGAGTGCTTGTCAAATAGTCTACATCGGTGCGGTGATTGGCTAGCGACCAATCGAGATTGTACGCTGCGTCCTACTGAGTCAGCTGAGATAGAATTGACCCTAATGAGGACATGCCATTTAGAAAATGGGTTGATAACCTCTTTCAGTATTAGCTTTTAGTTTTAAAAAAATGTGTTCTTGCCAAAAATAAGGAAATAAATGACTGTGCTATCATTTGCTTTCACATCGAATCATAAAATCTACGACGACTGTGATTTGTGTCCCTGGAGGTTGCATTTTCTTAGATGAATGACAAAGAAATTAATCCTTTTTAATAGATTTCAGCCTGCATTAAATTGATGACACGTGCCCCACAATAACCTCCAAGCCAATTTCATCTCCTCTTTCAGACAAACTAGCCTTGTTGGTGCTGATTTAGCCATCCTTTGTTTTTTTTTTCTTCATTTGTCGATTTTGTTTTCAGAATGGAGCAAAAAATGTTATTTTTGACTCGCTGCGTGGGATGCGGTCCTAACGGTGCCACACTTGCACACCAGCAAACTAAGCTGAAGAAGCTTTTTGCGTCTCTGCCAAATTGTGTTTTGCAATCACTGAACATCGGAAATCAACAAACTGAGAGATTCCAGACTTGCTTTGCATGACAAGTGAGCAAAATGGCTCACACATTTCAACATCCCCTCCACCACGGACGCACCGCCAAGTCCCAGCCCACGGAGGCGGGTGGGCCAACGTTGTGCACGTGTCGCAATCTCTGCGCCGCGGGCCAAGCATTTGGGCCCCGAATAATGTCGCAAAATGTTCAATTTGTATCCATCATCATCATTTTTGGGCCAAACAGGAAGCTCACGAGCAGCTGTCCACTTTCGTCCCTGGAGTGTAATGAGCTAATGAACGCCACACCCACACATTGGATCGATTTGCATTTGGAACTTGATGTTTGCTCGTCATGAAAATGACTTTGATCGGGTTGTTGTTTATGCAGGAGGGAAAGCTGAGACACAACACAAGCAACGGGCCTGCTCGATTAATGACCATTTGGTGAACCAAAGCAAAGAAAAGTGATTTCGCAAAAGGTAAGTCCCATTTTATGCGGTACTTGTGGAAAATATGTGGACCATAAAGAAAAGTCGATCATGACATTTTTATAAGGAGAATCCTCTGCGGTGATTTGAAGGGGTTCTTTCAGTAAAAATTAGAAATTAAATTAATTAAATTGTAAAAGATGAAATGAATGCATAAATAAATGAAAAAATAAATAAGCAATTTTACAAAAATATTTCAGTTATATTTTTACGCTGATTAAAATTAAAATTGGAATTCTGATTCTAAAATTGCTGTCAGTATATATATATATATATTTTTTTTTTTTACACTGTTTACACTCCAAATGAGCAAAATTCTGCTGATTTACTATTATCAGACTGTCGTAAAAAGATCTGATCTTGATTGGACTCATCTACAGCTAGGTGGCAACTTGTTCGTGCAGTCACAATTGGGTGAGAGGTGTGTGCGGCTTCCGATTGGTCGGTCCTATCAATATCTGTAAAGATAGCATCCCTGCTGGCTTTTCTCTTAATCATGGTATCATGAGCATAACCTTGTATTATTATTATTATTTCTTTTTTGGGGGGGGTTCCAAGCTTGTAATTATTCCATGTTATTGTTTCATTTCCATACATTTTTAAATCAAACGGTGATCCTTTAGCTTGGAAAATTGACAAGATCTGTTTTGGATTCTGCGCCTAAAATTTGTTAAAAACGTCTGTCAGAGTGAAATTGCCAAAATTTGTGTTCTTGAGTGTAATATTAATTCTTTTTTCAAGGTTCTTAAAGAGAGCAGTTTGTTGCCTGCACATGATTGAAACCCGTCAGTCGCATCTTGAGTCTCGGATTGTTTTTCCTTTGGCGTGGTGATTTCTGAAAACCCGATTCGGTTTCTACTGAACCTCTTTTGACGAATAAGACAATCAAATGCACTTTACTTGTTTTAAGAAAGTTGAATGTTGTCAAAGAATCCAGAATCGTAGCTGTAAGGATTAACTTTTTTTTTTTTTCTTCGAAGACAGCACACCTTTTTGCGCTTTGCTTCATGACTCCAGCAATTCTGACACCGTTATTATTATTCCACTTGATGATGGTCTATGTTGCATAACTCTCCATTATAGATCAGGCAAAACCACCACTGGATATCCGCCAAGTGAGCAATAGAAATAAAACTGGAGATGAGGTGATATTTATGAGTCATTTTTATTTCAGGGTGGGTGTTTTGTTGAGGGAGGGGGCGGGGGACTTGCTCCAAAAGTATTTCGACCCACTTCTTAAGCCGTTACATAATCAGCGAGGAGTCGGACTGGACTCAAATGATAAACAGCGGTAGCCGTAGCATGGGCGAGTGAATGGAGTAGGAGGTCCGGGATGCAAGCTATCTTTAGATTGGCGGGCGAACCTCATGCAGACCTTGCCTGGAGCCGAAAATGAGAAAGAGAAGCGGAGAGATTACATGGCTCGCATGCCGGAGCAACACAGTGCAAATCCATCCTTATAGAATGTTGTTTTCACCAAGCAGCCTGTCAGAAACAATTACGTTGGTCAGAAGGAGTTCTGTCCCGAGAGATTCGAACTGAAGCGAAACGGTTCCATAGCCCCCCCCCATCCCCCTTCTCGTGGCTTGGCTCCAGCGCTAGCTTGATGGCGACTGCCTGTAACTTTAAATATCACACAGGAATAAGGTGAATTTTAAATCTGCACTTATATATGCATCGGCGTTAGGATCCGAGAATCTGAGGAAAAACTCTCTGATCATTAAAAAAAAAAAATAAAAAAGAAATCTACATGAATGGATGTTAGAGAGGAGAAATGTGCACTAAAATGACCTTTTCACTTTGATTAGCACCTAATTAATCCCAAACGGGAATGCGAAAGAAATCAAATGGGTTATGTACGTACGAAAACACTTCATTAAGTACGAAGGCAGAATTTAATGGGATCCGATGCATGAGCGGTATCAAAAATAAAAAAAAATGCAGACCTCTGCCATGATTGAAAAACTCGTTTTATGAGGTTCTGGAGTGGGAAGAGCGTCCATGGATGCTGCTGGTACACTTCTTGATTCAGTTGAAAGGGTACAAGCAAAAAACCACTGAAACCAACCCCAGTTTTAAAGGCCTTACTAATTAAGGATCGCGTCCCGTAAAAATAATTTTGAAAGGATTTTTAGTGAAGTTAGAAAATGATGAATCCTTGTTGTATTTTTTTAAAGGGAAATATATAATATAATTTAAAAAGTCCTAAAGAAACAGCTTTTTAAGAGGTTCATAGGGGCGATGTTAAGTATTATATTTCTAAAAAAAATAAAAATAAAAAGCTTCAAAAAGTCCAAAATCATTTTAAGAAAAACCTGAACAGAATGCCCCCGCCCAAAAAAAATAATAATACAGATCTCTGTGAGTTCTTGCAGAGATGTAAAAAAGATCCGAAGCCGCGTCCCTTTTTAAGTTGTTCTTAAGAAAAATAGAAAGCAAGCCTAAAAGAAAAAAAAAAAAAAAGTCAGATCTACACTATTTTTGAGGGCTTGCTGAGAAAAATCCCAGCACATCAAAAAATCCTAAATCCAAAAGGGTTCTGAAGGAAAATACATCAAATTAACATATTTAAATCTGGAAGGAGTTCTTATACGGAATATCTAATAATAATGTATAAAAAATATTTGTGAGAGTTTCAAAGTTTGTAATAAGTTTATATATATATATATATATATATATGTATATGTTTGTGCGTTTCCGATTGATCCAGCCTAACAACAACAACAAGGGGCGTTTCCGTCAACATTCTGGATTCCCCGGAGACAAGCGCAGTGTCTAATTTACAGTGTCGATCGCAACTATGTTGTCCTTTAGCATCAGCGTTGACATGTTTGGAAATCTTGATATTGACAAATGTTGTAACAGTTCCCAGGCATGCTAAAGCCCATATGGTATTTCCATTCTAATTAGTCGACACTGAAATAAAGATTGAAAAGCAAAGCTGTTGTGGTTGCATATTCCCCCCTCTGCTAATCGTGAGCAAAAACGACCTTGGCATGCGAGTCAGTTACATTTGATTTCTCTTCCCGTCGACAAGAGTCTTTCTGTTTTGCGCCTTTCCGTTGCTTGACCGTGTTGATCCGAGCAATATCTCCAGCGCGCCCGCTAACCCTCTTCCAAAATTCAATAACATCGCACTCTGTCGGCACTGAAGCGGACCTGAGGGGAGAAATATCAACAATTTCCTCTCTTAACGATTGTATTAACACGTGACTAAGCTTAAACAACCAAAAAGTACTCGCTGAAAAAAATGCAAAACAAAGCGCGATAAATCGAACGTCAAGAGAATTCAACAATTGAGATAAAGTCGTGAGCAAGATGAGGAATAATCCGACGAAGGTTTGACAGTTTGGCAGTCCCATTATACCCCGCTAATTGAGATGCAAGACAGGTGCGCCGCTGGAGGGAACCGCCCACCACCTCATCTGAAAACGCAAAACAAAACAGAACAGTCATGACAGAGAGAATGTTTTACTTTCTTCCTCCCCAGAAAAAAAATATATTGACAAAGACAATTGAGGAATAACCCCACTCAATGCTGAAAAACTGTGAACAATTTGAATGGCTCGACAGGAAAATCCAAAAATATTGTAATGGGGAAGAAAAAAAAAAGCGTGTAAGATGTTCTGAAAGTGTAGTTGTGGAAGTTAGAAGGAAAAATAGTTTGTCGAGGAAAACTGATGACGTCTTCCCATGCTGTCTTGGCATTTTGGCATGTCACGACATTTTTTGGTCAAATTCTGCCGAATCGGAGTCATTTTTGTAATTTTTCAGCGCCGATACTGACGACACCCATTTTACGCGAGCCTGTCTGTAATTCAAGGCAGTTTACTTTTTTTTTTTTTAGTTTAAATTAATGAAGAAATAATTATCCGAGTCTGGATGCCATGTAGACGGCCATCGAACTGGACGGGTGTATCCCGGACGGTCTTGCTGTTTTTTATTTTATTTTATTTTATTTATTTTATTTATTTTATTTATTTTATTTATTTTATTTTATTTATTTTATTTATTTCATTTATTTTATTTATTTATTTTTTTTTTTTTACATATGAAGACTTTTTCTATGACTGATTATTAGAGAAAAAAGATTTCCATCTACAGGCAAAGCTTTGATGTGACACCAGGACCCAACATGACACCATGCATTAAAATAAACCATTGAGGCAAATACAAGACCAGATAGAAAAATGGGAAGATCAGTTAGCTATAATTTTTTTTAGTGTTGCTCCATTTTCCCATCGCTACTTCGAAATGGGGCATCCGGGGGTACAATTATCCGAAGTCGAGCTTCGGCAGGGAAGCCCAGACTTCCCTCTCTCCACCGCAACTCCTTCCGACTCTTCCGTAGGCATCCCTAGGCGCATTCCGAGGCCAGCCGGGAGACATAATCTCGCCAGCGTATCCGTGGCCTCCTCCCAGTCGGAAATGCCCGGAACACCTCACCGGCAAGCGTCCAGCGATGCCCGAGCCACCTCATTGGCCTCCTCTTAAAGTGGAGGAGCGGCGGCTCCACTCAGAGTTCCTCTCGAATCACCAAGCTTCTCACCCTTCATCCAAAAAAAAAGCAGTTCCATGAATTCTGGATCCGTGACAATTTTTAGGGCTGCTGAATGACCATCTGAGGTTCGTCCAAAAAATCGGTGATAATTCAAAAGCAATTCTTCAGGGAAAAGAAAAAGCATTTGTGACCGTTTTCAAAATTATTCAGGAAAAGTCCAAGAAGCAATTTCTGTCGAGTTCCTAAGAAAAATCCAAGCAACCTGTTTATGAATTATTCTCCTTCATTCAAGCAGCAGATGAACACGGGCATTAGCGTACAAATATTTGTCGTCGAAGCGCTTTCAGCGTGCGTCATGATGATTCCAGAGAGAGTGAAAAAAAAAAAAAAAAAAAGCAAGTCCACTTGACAGATGGAGGATTTCAAAGCCAGCACTGTTGGTTTTATTTGGGTGTTTTATTTGAGAGTTCTTAGTAGCCACTTTTCTTTTATTCTACTACATCTTTCTTCTCATATCTTTTTATTGAATCTCCTGAAAGGTGGAGGGTCCAAAATAGCCCGGACGCAAAGAAGAACAAACAAGCAAGCAGGCCACTCACGACTGCACGTGTGTTCATTTTAGATTTAATCCGTTTTTTTTTTTTTTATTTAGGACTTTGGTTGATCTGTAAATAAAGTCTCAAGCATGTTGCGTCTTTTTATAGTTTAAAAAAAAGGAATAAAAAAATCAGGTCATTTTACCTCTCTTTATTTTTTGTTACTCGCAGTTGTGGGTCTCCCTTGAGACAAAGTGCCGCTTGTTCCACCAAGGTAGAAAACGACGTCTGCCGTGCTCGGTTGCAAAATGGCAGTTTCTATTTTTTGCTCTCTTGGGACTTAAAGAAAAAGATCATTTGCATGTGGATAAAAAGACTCATCGATGGTCATTGCGCCCTTAACGGTCATTGAGCTACTGCTGCAAGTAGAATGGAGGCAAACCGATTTAAATCATTCTTAAGGGGTTATTAAGGGGGGAAACAAATGATGGATCTGCGTCTCGTGTTTTCAGGTTTTTCACAACATGGTTCATGTCCAAAAATCAAAGAGGTACTACTCTTTTTAATGGTTTATTAAAGTATCCGTTCAGCCCGTTTTTCCATTTCATTTTTGGTTATTCTTTTTTTATCCATTAATTTTGGAGAAATTAGGAAATTAGTGACAACTTGAAAAACGCCTACTTTTAACTCATTCAATCCATAAGACGTGCATATTATGTGTTTTCAAAATTGTCATCCCTGCCTCCCAAAGACGGATTTATACGTCTTAGCCTTTTGCGTCAGAGCTCCGCGTTTTTAATCTTTAGAACACAATATTCCGTAGGCCTTGCAAAATCAGTCAAAAGCCATAAAAAAACGCGGTGATTAAGGTGTTTCCTCTTGCAAAAACGGCGGGGAATAATTAATGAGGAATATGGCCACCACCCCACCCCCTCCGCTTTCTCCATGAGTCACTTCAGGGACCGATTACAAACTCTCCATTGGAAATCATTGGACTTTCGCTGCTTATAACATCCGAAAACGGTGATCAATGGGCACCAGAATTCATGTGGGGGCGTGCCAATTTGTCGTAAATCTCATCGCAAAAACAATAAAAATAAACTTAGTCTTTTAGGGGGAAGCATTTTAGTGCTGATGTCATTTTTACATGCAAACCTATGATGTAAGTGCCAATCAAGTGCCCTTTAGGTCAGAGAAAATGTATTCAGTACATTTTGAAAGGGTTGAATCGAAAATTCAAAACTCAAATTTAACAATCGCATTTCAACAAAATAGAAAATGACTCCAGCCAACACGAATCAAACAATCGCAGCGTCGTGAATGTTGGTTGCCATTCCATAGGAACGTGCAAACGCGTTCCTCTCCATTTTATTGACTAGCGCAACTTAATAGATCCCTTCGGGAACAGCGCGCACTGAACTATGAGACAAAATGTTAGGCTGCCATCGGCCTCATGAAGACCTGCGCGAGAACGAGACAGTTGTTGGGGAAACTGCAGACTTGCGGGATGGAAACTTGGGAAAGTTCAGAAGGAAACATGAAGAAGTTGATATAGGTCATAAAAGCAGAAGTACACTCTCCAATGCTTGTAATGAAGGAATCTGTTGTTGCCATGGCGACTGTGAATTGCCCAATTTAGTGTTCTATAAAGCAAGCCAGTAAAAGATTTGATTTATTTTATTTTATTTTTTAACATAACGAATTACGATAGCAACCGAGGTCTTAAACGCAATCGGCACCTCAGCAGGACAAAAGCAAAAAAGGCGGAGCTAGACACACTACAGTCTGTTGATTGGTCAGAAGAAAATGGTGACGAAATGACAAATAAAAACAAATTTTTGAGACCATGGTGCAAGTCAGTGCATGTATCTTCATTATTTATTATTTATTTATTTTTTTTCAAATTTTTTAATAATATATATTTATATGTTACTAATTTAAAACACATATTTTATTTTATTATACCACAGAAATTGTTTTTCTGTTTTAATGCATTTTTTTAATAACACGCATTGGACCTAATTTGATACCACAGATTTTTCGCTATGTCGCAAAATTTGGATTATTTTCCCACATTGATTAAAGGTACCGCAGACTCACTTAACAACGAGCACGAGCCACGACAAATGAAACGCGTAAAAGATGGCGAACGTCCAAAGTTTGGGATGATAAAAAAATGTCACCAGAACAGACCCACATAAGTTCATGTCTACAATAAAATCAAACAAATTTTATACACACTTGCCACCACAAGATGGAAAAGATTGAGGTGGTCAAATTTCGACGTATCCATCTGGTGTCCTTTCAATCACGCTAACAAGCACTTTCATACACTCGGTGCGCAACCACAAGTCACGTGGAATCTGTCAACGCACAAGTTGACGGACGGATGAGTCAGTTGACCGCCAGCTAACTCTGCACTCTCATTCGTTGAGTCTCATGTCATTCAACAGGCCGGGCCCCCGCCTTTTAAAACACATTCAACGTCACAGATGTTACAGTGTCGAATTTGATGATGGACAAAATTAAGATGTACGAGCATACTTTGGACTTGTGAAAGATTTAAAATATTTTGGAATAATCAACATTCCGGAACATATTCATTAGTTTTTTTCCCGCATTTCTTCAAGTAGGACGATACGTGTTGTGTGCTCAGCTTGAGGCTATTTTTAACCTGCCCGTTTCTAGATCCGCTGCCTTTTTTTTTTTTTTTTTTTCCTCACTTGTCTTTTAGCCTCTGCAGTTCAGACCAAATTGTGGGATTTTAAATGTGTAATTTGAAGTTTCTGCGGAGGTCTGTGAGCTCTTGTGCATGTGATAAATAGCGCCGTCGCTCCCTGGGTCAGCATCCAAGCTGTCTCGGTGCTTTTAGCTGTGGAATTGGATTAAGTTTATTGTGGCAATGCCGCCTCGTTTTTTTTTTGGCTCCATCTGACCTTAAGCTCCTGATTCTTTATGTATGCACAACGGAGCGCCATAAAATAATAATTGAAAAAAAAAAAAAGAATTGTACGGTATGTGTAACATTAGCATTTTATCCATCGGTTTGAGATTATGGTAAACTGAGTGTTGCATGTATTATTTGCGTGTCAGGGTTAAATATTGGCATTCTATACGGGTGCTCTGTAGTTCATGAAACGGTTCACAAATCAGACGTGCCGCAATAGACTGCCGAGGCAATCGTGCCCCGCCATGGCCTCTTTGCACATACCGCTTCCTAAAGCCCAGTGGTGGGATGTAAAAATCTTTCTTTTTATTTGTTCCGTGACATTGAAATTATTGAGTAGTCTATCGTCTTTTTGTATGTGGATGTTGGATTTTTTTTTTTTGGGCGCAATCATAATTCAGCTTCTGTAGTCTGGTCCATGTGATCGGCCCAGGGCCTTCAGAACCAATTGTGGTGGCCCATGGAAGCAAAACTCTACACCAGTGCTTCTCAAATAGTGGGGCGGGCCCCCCTGGGCGATGCTGAGGGGGGGCGCATGTCACCCTGCTTTTTTTCCCCGCCGTACTACAATAAAGTGTAATTGCACATCCACTCCAGTAGGTGGCAGTGGCGCTCTCCTTGCGAGTATTAACTCCACGGTGTCGGTTTGTTTTGCAACAAAAATGCTATTATTTATATTTGCGGCGGAGAGTGGGTGGTTGGGCCGGGGGCGAGAATTGTTTTCTTCTTGCTGCTGTTCGGCTCAGGGATGCATTTTGGAAGAAGGAATGTAGTCCTGCTCTCCATGGGTTTACCCTGTAGGGATGGTGGAGTAGCGGCAGTAAAACAGGCCAAAATCCTGATGCGAGGTGGTCAGTCCGCGAAAAAAAATATTTGCCTGCTAGGTGTGGTTTGAATACATGCAAGAGTGTCAAAACAAATCGGAAGTGGAGATTTAAACATTTAGCTTCACTAATTTCTTTAATTCCTCGGTACTGGTAAGAGAGAATGTCGAATTCTAACCTTTCCCTTGCAAGTGATATTCTCCCAAGACATTTCTTTGATGATGTTTTTTTATTATCTTACAATAATATACTATAAAACATTTCCAGTATAATATACAAAACATGTGATGTCGTTTGCCGAGCAGGAGAGCAATCTGATCCAACCACAGGATTTTTCTCTGTCCTACCTTGGAAAAAAAAAAAAAAAAAATGCTCTTCCAAGCAGTGACGCAACCTTCTCATTAGGCAAAATGTGTCAGTAAAATTCTATATAATCTCCTTTTATCAACGGAGCGAGACTCCAGGGAGAAGCGCGGGACTTATTTTGGAAATGCATCACACGAGGGAAGGCATCATTATCTGTGTTTGCATGCCGTTTTTTTTTTTTTTTTTCTTTCCTTGGGTATCCTGTCACATACAGAGATTTATTAGAATTTATTCTGCCCCGTTTTTATCCCTCCTTGGGGGCTGGATGCACTTATCTGTGTGACAGGATGCTTAGCATGAACTTTTTATACGCCGGGAAAAAAAAACCCAAATCCGTCCGCGAGTGGCTTGATTGCGTTGCTGCTCTGAACTTGAAAACTCGCTTCTGTGCCCCGTCAAGCCATGTCAGTCTGTTTTGTTTATTACTTTCCGGTATTTTCGATTTCCGATTAATCGATCAAATAATCGATAGGCTGGAAAGTTTCGTTCGTGACAGCGACGGTGCGGCGTGCGCGGTATCATGCTTCAATGCGTCAGCGTTTCAACCCCGGCAGATCGAGTTGCGCAACCGTGAAATGACAATTCCAGACGTTCCTCGCGTCCGTTTTCCAGCCTCCCCGCACGACTTTCGTTTTTCCGCTCTCTTTGTTTTGCTCCCTTGTTTAGCCCCCCCCAACCACACACACACACACACACACACACACACAACCCCTCCCCCCCTGCCTTCTTTTCATTCCATCAGCAGGTTGGAGTTTTCTCCCGCCTCGCTTCTTTTTATCCGCGATATTCCACACGACTGCGTGACATGGCCGCGGGATGTGTAAACACAGAGTTTGACAGATGCAGATGAGTGTGTCACCCACCCGATGTACAGATTTGTCAGGCCCTCCGAGTTTTGAAGCGTTTGACACCGTGTCGCCGAGAACCCGCGCGGAGTTTATTTGCGAAGACGCCACTTCCACATCCGAGCCATGTGAAGTTGTCTCCGAAAATTCGGATGGATTGTCGTCAATGACATCAGCCATGCTTGACACTCGCGCCGAGAGAAATTTGGAATTATCAAATAAATAGTCTGTCATAATTGACCAAATTTCGGATTGAAATTCATACAAATGAATGGGAAGAATAAAAGTTTTCAAAATGACTGTTTTGCTTCTAACGTGACTTGTAAAGCAGCCGTTTTCGTTTTATGGATTTGCTATAATCCTGACAACAGGAAAACCATATTTACATTGTAAATAATTTCTCTGTAAAATAACAGGGCGGCAGTAATTTACTGTTATTTTTTACGAAGCATCTACTGTCATTTATTTTAATAAAATCATGTAATTACAATGTATTACCATAGGATAACAGTAGGTGGTGTGCTCATTTTTAAAAATTTTTCATTACAATTTTTTCTTTCCGCGGATGTGACGCCCTTTGAATTCTCGTTGTTGCCTCGCAGAGTGAGATGATTGACCTACCAAAGTCGAATGGAGCTTAAATCTTGGTGTCGGGTCTGACACATTGGCGCTTGTGATGAATATTTTCAGCGACAAAAATAAAAAAACATTTAAAATGTTTTACCACCATAATCTTCATATGTACAATTGCATTTATAAACACCCCCCCCCCAAAAAAAATACTGTTGTTTAAATTTAAATGTATTACTCCTTATTTTCCCAAGTCACAGTGAGCCACCACAAGAGGGTGAAAGAGCCACATGTTGCCCTGCGGCCGTGGGTTGCAGACCCCTGTTCTAAAGCAAATATGAACTGAAATTTACATGAGATGAATTTGTTTTTCTCCTTCCTTTTTTTTTTAATTTTCTAAGATACTGTTCTCATATTAGAAATTTACAGCATTTCATACTTTTATACTGTTAAATTACAGTTGTCTACTGTTCTTGTCAACTGAAAACTGACTCATTTAACTGTTAATTTACATGCTATAAATAAATATTTAACATTATTATAGAAAACAGTAAGATACTGTTAAAAATTCACCGTAAATTTACAGAATTTTGTCACAGTAATGCTTGATTTGTGGCTGTGGTTTGGTTGTTTTAAAATTAAAATTAATGTGCAACCGTTAGCATTCATTTCGTTATTTCAATTAATAATGGTTTGAACAAACATTTTCTCTTGACTAAAAAAAAAAAAAAAAAAAAATAGGCATTCATGATTTACACCAAAATACTTATGACTACATCTCATACATTGCCATGCGCTCCGCTCTCATTTCAATTCCATCTGAAATATAATTCCCCAATTGGCATCGCCACCAGTACAAATTGGGCGACTATTGCCGAATAATAGAAACTCTTTTCACTTTGAATTTGCTTCATCGCAGCAACGGCAACACATTCAAATGTGTGACGCCAGCAAGTCACTTGTGGGCCACATTGGGCTGTCAGATGTTATCTTGCGCTACAATCAAAACGAGTCACTACACTGCATTCATAAATATGCCATCGCCGGCTGTTTCAATATTTAGTGGTGACTGGGTGAGAAGGGATCGGATGGGTGTCGCAGGAATCGGGAAAGTAAAGTTTTAAAAACAAGGTTGTAGGCTTTAAGGCGAGCTTTTAAATAATAGAATCAAATGTGATTATACAAAAAAACATTTATATATATGTATATATTTATATATATATATAAGGGTTAGGGTTAGGGTTAGGGTTAGGGTTAGGGTTAGGGTTGGGGTTGGGGTTGGGGTTGGGGTTAGGGTTAGGGTTTAGGGTTAGGGTTAGGGTTATGGGTTATGGGTTATGGGTTATGGGTTATGGGTTATGGGTTATGGGTTAGGGTTAGGGTTAGGGTTATGGGTTAGGGTTAAGGGTTAGGGTTAGGGTTAGGGTTAGGGTTAGGGTTAGGGTTATGGGTTAGGGTTAAGGGTTAGGGTTAGGGTTAGGGTTAGGGTTAGGGTTAGGGTTAGGGTTAGGGTTAGGGTTAGGGTTAGGGTTAGGGTTAGGGTTAGGGTTAGGGTTAGGGTTAGGGTTAGGGTTAGGGTTAGGGTTAGGGTTAGGGTTAGGGTTAGGGTTAGGGTTAGGGTTAGGGTTAGGGTTAGGGTTAGGGTTAGGGTTAGGGTTAGGGTTAGGGTTAGGGTTAGGGTTAGGGTTAGGGTTAGGGTTAGGGTTAGGGTTAGGGTTAGGGTTAGGGTTAGGGTTAGGGTTAGGGTTAGGGTTAGGGTTAGGGTTAGGGTTAGGGTTAGGGTTAGGGTTAGGGTTAGGGTTAGGGTTAGGGTTAGGGTTAGGGTTAGGGTTAGGGTTAGGGTTAGGGTTAGGGTTAGGGTTAGGGTTAGGGTTAGGGTTAGGGTTAGGGTTAGGGTTAGGGTTAGGGTTAGGGTTAGGGTTAGGGTTAGGGTTAGGGTTAGGGTTAGGGTTAGGGTTAGGGTTAGGGTTAGGGTTAGGGTTAGGGTTAGGGTTAGGGTTAGGGTTAGGGTTAGGGTTAGGGTTAGGGTTAGGGTTAGGGTTAGGGTTAGGGTTAGGGTTAGGGTTAGGGTTAGGGTTAGGGTTAGGGTTAGGGTTAGGGTTAGGGTTAGGGTTAGGGTTAGGGTTAGGGTTAGGGTTAGGGTTAGGGTTAGGGTTAGGGTTAGGGTTAGGGTTAGGGTTAGGGTTAGGGTTAGGGTTAGGGTTAGGGTTAGGGTTAGGGTTAGGGTTAGGGTTAGGGTTAGGGTTAGGGTTAGGGTTAGGGTTAGGGTTAGGGTTAGGGTTAGGGTTAGGGTTAGGGTTAGGGTTAGGGTTAGGGTTAGGGTTAGGGTTAGGGTTAGGGTTAGGGTTAGGGTTAGGGTTAGGGTTAGGGTTAGGGTTAGGGTTAGGGTTAGGGTTAGGGTTAGGGTTAGGGTTAGGGTTAGGGTTAGGGTTAGGGTTAGGGTTAGGGTTAGGGTTAGGGTTAGGGTTAGGGTTAGGGTTAGGGTTAGGGTTAGGGTTAGGGTTAGGGTTAGGGTTAGGGTTAGGGTTAGGGTTAGGGTTAGGGTTAGGGTTAGGGTTAGGGTTAGGGTTAGGGTTAGGGTTAGGGTTAGGGTTAGGGTTAGGGTTAGGGTTAGGGTTAGGGTTAGGGTTAGGGTTAGGGTTAGGGTTAGGGTTAGGGTTAGGGTTAGGGTTAGGGTTAGGGTTAGGGTTAGGGTTAGGGTTAGGGTTAGGGTTAGGGTTAGGGTTAGGGTTAGGGTTAGGGTTAGGGTTAGGGTTAGGGTTAGGGTTAGGGTTAGGGTTAGGGTTAGGGTTAGGGTTAGGGTTAGGGTTAGGGTTAGGGTTAGGGTTAGGGTTAGGGTTAGGGTTAGGGTTAGGGTTAGGGTTAGGGTTAGGGTTAGGGTTAGGGTTAGGGTTAGGGTTAGGGTTAGGGTTAGGGTTAGGGTTAGGGTTAGGGTTAGGGTTAGGGTTAGGGTTAGGGTACTCCGCTGTGCCTTTGCCCCGTCCGGGCTGCTATTCCTACCCTGGTAGAGAGCATGTGTGCGCCCTCATCCCTGTTGATGGTTCAGGGTCCCTGATTTCCTATCTCAATGGTGAACATCAGTTGTTCAAGATAAGTCAGGTAAATGACAATTTTCTGAGATAAAACAACTTCAAGTATAAATAAGAGACTTGATGAATGAACTTTATTAAATTAAACACCCACATGGTTACTGTTGCGCTTATTTTATAGGTGGTGCCCTGATTTAAGTGTGTTTTGTGATTCTTACTGTGTTGCTTTGGTGTTAATTTTTTTGGGTGACACTACAGATTCGCAAACGTACTTCTTTTTTTTTACTACTAAGACAACAAATTCAAATAATACTAATATTGCTAATAATAACAATAATAATAGTAATATTTTGTATTGTTATTACAATGATAATGCTAATGATAGTAAGATTTATTTATTTTTAATATTTTATTATTGTTAATAATAATAATTATATTTATTACTATTATTACAATGATAATTCTTATTATATTTATTATTATTATAATATAATATATTATATAATAACATATTACAATAATATTATTATCAAGATTATTTTTTATTATTATTATTATTATTATTATATCACCAATTAGCTCATAGCAATATGCATTGTCTTCAAAGATGCTTTTAATACATTAATTAATAATAATAATAGTAATATTAATAATAAACATCATCAAAATAATTATTCTTACTATGATTATTAATAGTATTGTTCTTCTTATTATTAATAATATGATTATTATTATTTTATTTATTTTTTAATTTTATGCATTGTCTTCAAAGACACATTTGATACTGGTTTGTGAGCTCCGGGAGGTGCTGCTGCTTTGATTAACAATAGACTCAGCTGTTAACTCTCCACTTATATTGTAAGTCGATTTCCAAGGTGGAACACTGGTTATATATTTTTATTCCTACTGTATGATATGTGGAAAGGTGTCGCCACCGGTTTTAAAACTTGGCTGACTTGAAAGAATAATCTTGTGGCTGGATGGCAACATTGAGCAGATGCTACATTTGCAACATACTGCCGAACATGCAGTTTGTGTTCGCTAGACTCTGTAAAAAGCGCCGTACTCTTTTCAAACACCGGCAAACTGATTGTGCTCATGTTTTGGGATTCCTTTCTTCAAGGACTTTTTATTTCTTCTCCTAATTGGGTGAAATGCCTTTGAACCAGTCAGTGCGGTATAAAGCGTCTTCGTGTGAATCGCATCAAATTACCACCCCACCCTAAAAATATAAATAAATAAATAAACGCATAAACAAGGTCGTGCATAAGTTATTCATCCCGTCAGAAGACTTCTCAAACAGACAGAAGCACGGCATCGGCATCACAGGAGTCTTGCCACCCCTCACCTCCCTTCCCGCCACCCTCATGACAGGCGTCTCCATGGTTCCCCTCAGATCACGGTGGCGCCAAAGCAGCAGCTCCTTACGTTTCAACCCCCCCTTACCACCCCCAACCCTCTCCACTTTCTCTTCTTCTTCCCCCGCAACCCGAACGCCACACATACACGAACCGCGATGGCGCTCGCTAACAAACTTTGAGAACATCGCCTCAAATGGGAAACGTCATTGCTTTTGGATGAGATGTGGCATCCGCGCCATTTTGAAGTATCACCTCACACGGGGTCATGACAAAACACCGTGGAAAGACCTCCAAGTTCAAACATTGCCTGAGCGGCAACTAAGATTTTTTTTTTTTTCGCGCAAAACAGCAGCAGCTCAACTATCTTTGGTTGGCTTTGTAACAATGACAATAAACGTCTCTTCTTTCCACAAAGGATAAAATATTTTATACATCCTTAATTGGTGGTTTCACATTCATATCTTTTTAGCAAAGTGTCGAAATTAGTCATATTAAACTTAAGGATGCGCTTGGATTGTGTATTGCAGGTGTGGGCAAACTACCGCCCGGGTGCCACGTGGGGCCCGTTAGACGTTTTAATCCGGCCCGCCGAACTTGTAAAAAATTAAATAAATAAATAAATGTTTCATGTCGGGCCATGAAAAATTGTTGTATCGGGTTGGGATGGGGGGGTCACCATCTGCCTTTTCAGTTTAAGGTCCTTGTCGTACAAGTCCCAAAAAGGTCAATTGTGCAAACTTTTCATCACTTCCTACGTCAATATCATCCAGATTTTGAAACGATACATTTTTTATTTCGCTTTTTTTTTTTTGATAAAGCCCAAACTAGAACGATGCTTGAGTGTAGAATGCAATCCATCCGCTATTAATGATGTGAATTTCAATTCACTCATGTACTTGCATGTATCGTTCCTATATTTTCAGTGGCATAGAAGTGGACAGCTGGAACAATCCATGATGGATTTTGTTTTCATTGCAGCGCAGTAAACATTATAGCACCTCCCTGCCACCGCATGCTCCGGAGGTTTGAGGTAGTTTATTGATTTTCGTGTTACTCTCGGCCGGCGGTCTCCAAAGGCGCCGACGAGTGAAGGCCATCAACATGGCCTCTCATGTTTGTGGCAAATGAACCCAACGACTGCCCGTTTTGAACTCCCCGCGGACGCTCGCTTCCCATGTTGTGACCTTCAACGTGCGGCTGGCTTCACGGCTCACGCTGATGTGTCGGAATCGAGTGTATAGAGTCCTTTTAAAACAAAGTGACGATTTGTTGTGCCGTCTGTTTGTTTGTTTTTTGCCGGCTGCTTTAGCTGGCACTCTTGAGAGATGCGGAATGGAATCGGATCCCGATCAAAATACTCAGTTTGACGGCTTTCATGAAATATAAAGTTAAAAAAATAAATAAATAAATAGCAAAAAAAATATATATATATATATATTTATATATAAATTTATTAATATATATTTATAAATTATTATAATGATTATTGCTAAATTGTTTGAATTGAATCACACTGAGGTTGAACCAAAGGTCCTCTTTTTCATGTCCAGTGCAAGTCAAACCGTGCATAATGGTGAAATTTGATTTTTATTGAATTTAAATAAAATTGTTTTATTTGCATAAAATAACATAAAAATTCCATGCCAAAATAATAAATCTGACAGGTTTGTTATTTACTAGGGCAGCACGAAGGACGACTGATTAGCACAGTTCAGATGCGCTGGGTTCAATCCCGGGCTCCGGCTTTCCTGTCTAGTTTAATTCAGATTGGATTTGGGCGTTTGACCAAAGGTTGGAAATTAAGCAAAGTCTGGCAAGACTGCGTCACACCAGCGTCAGAGAATGTCTATTTTCTGCCTTTTTTTTTTTTTTTTTTAATGTGAGGAGACGAAAATTTTAGATGTAGTCACCAAACGCATCTTTTGTGCCTTTTTAATGAGCGACACATTAACAAGGCCTTGTAAAAGTTACATTGGTGTCCTTGTTATTCGAGCACAGAGTGTGCTTGTTTGCCCGAGGACAAGGACGAGAGAGGGAGAAAGAAAGCGTGCGCTAATCAAGCTCGTTCCATTCTGGAGACCAAATGCACACAGATCATCGTTGGATGTAACGAATTGTTAAGATAACGCCGCGCACAAAACGGCGTGTCGTTCATCAGTTTCGCCGCTGGAGGATCATGAAGTCTTTTTCTCCTTCTTACTTCGACAGTCTCCATCGTGCAACGAGATGGAACCATTGCACGATCCCGCATCAGCTTGCGTCGGAAAAGTCCTCTCGCAAACATTCAAAATTTAAACTGTTTATATTTAGCTGCTTCATGACTGAATAATGCGGCCAACCCGCCGTGCCTGGCTTGCCAAAACCACTGCGGGGTGTCTGCCGTGATAAAAAATACATACGCATTCCGTCCCAAAGACTTCTACTCCCAAAACTCTGGAAGACAAAAGCACCTTTCGGGGAACGGTGGCTTGTCCTTGGGGCGGTGCCATCAAAAGTACAACTTCACTCATTTTGTAAAATCTCGGACCTGTTCTAATGAGTATTTCCGATTCCACTGTTAGCATGTCAAACTCCGACGGGGAATACGGCGAGTGTGCCGATTAGAGTCCTCAATGGATTTATGATAAAAGAACAAATTGCTATGGAATGTGCCACCGCCAAACGGGAATTCTTGGCTAATTTCCAAATAACGGCAAAAGTCTGAGCCAGATTGTAAGACGTCATTAACTCGGGTAATGACTTGCCATCGAGGAGGCACTCGACTTGAGTTCTGTCACAGTCATTTAGAACTTGCTTAAGTGGCGCCCCCGGTTGAGCATTTGGGGAAATGCAACATAAATGGACTTTTATCGTATTTTAAGTGTCAATGAAGAGGTTTATCTGGGGAAATTTCCACGTATAAAAACGTACGAATTTATAAAGCACGAACGAGTGCAACAAATAAATCCAACTTTATTCAACTGCAATTTGACGTCCATCCGATTATAAGGCGCATTGTTGAATTTTGATCATTTAAAGGATTTTCCGTGCGCCTTATATGGTACGAGAACATTCTACCTCTGCCCACCTGTAAATCCATCATTAGCTTCACCAAATCCACGAATCGTTCGACTAAATTCGCTCGTAATGATTCATGGATTCCTAATTACAATCGAAAGGCATCAATGACAATAAAATCGTCTTTTGAGCTAATCGGTTTAGCCACAAATGTACACAACGCAGTGGCGGTGAGTTCTTCGCCTGACGTCTGTGTACGTGTTTGTATCAGGGGGCAGACTTTTCATTTATGTTAAATCGGCGGTAGAGCAAACAGATAAGATGTGCCACTGAGATAACGAGCAAGCCGTGGCTGGCGTCTTAAGGACTTCCTGATTGACACCCTCTTCCAAATCGAGGTTGGAAATGTGACGGTGTGTACAAGTTCCCAGCCTTAATTACGGCTCACAACCATCTCGTAGCAGGAGCTGATCTGCGGACTCATTTCCCAGATTGACATTCAGACGTGACACAACTTCAGCTGTCACCGTGAGCCGTCGATTATGGTGAGGGGCGCGCGTACAAGATCGAGTCTCGGAGTTGAAAGTTGTTCTTTCTAACATTGGGGATGAGGAACTTTTTTGGAAGCGCCGCAAAAACAAGTAATAATCTTACGAGGAGGAAGATGTAAATTACAATGAAGAAAGTAAAAGACATCTCATCAGTTGTCATCCTAATGCAGGAATATTCATCAAAGTAGTATTATAAGTTTATTCTTATTTTTGCTTGGTAGCTTTAGAGCTTTGTCCTTTTTTAAAATTTGTCACCCACCACCACCCGCCCCAAAAATGGGAGCAGCAGCAAACTTTTAGATTGGTGGGCCACAATGGGTTCTAAAATTTGACAGAGGGGCCGGACCAGGAGCGGATGAATGGAGTGTTTTGGTAACCTCACCTCATCGGAGAAAAAAAAAATACATTGAATTTGAAATGAAAGTGAACAAAAGCATTACAACAATATATATGTCTTTGAAAAAGTATATTTAGAACATTTTAATCATTAAATTTTTTTCAAGTTCGGCGGGCCAGATTAAAACGTTTAACGGGCCGCATGTGGCCCCGGGGCCGTAGTTTGCCCACACCTGTTCTATAGTGTTCCCGTAGCTTACTCACATTATAAGCCGACTAACAAATGAAAGCAAATTAGCTAATGAAATAAATACAACATACCTGGAAGTTATAAAAAAAAAAAATAGATTCAACAGAAGATTTTTGAGCATGAGAAGCAAGCGTTTTTTTTTTAGACTGAAAAAGACCCCATCCCCAACTCACTTGAAATACCGGCAGCTAATCGGCGCCACCCTGATTCTCAATCGGCGACGAAAGAGCTCTGGCAGCGGGCTATGGCCTGGGATGCCGTTTGCTGACTCAGAAAAGGACATTAGCATACAGCTGCCACGAGCCAGGCTGCAGCTGCAGCTGCGGACGCGGGAAACGGAAAAGCGGGGAGGCTGTGATAAAGGCGTCCACCGAGAGCTCTCTCTCTCTCTCTCTCGCTCTCTGTATGCTTGGCAAGAAATGAGTTAAAAAAAAATTCAGATTTTTGGCTTTCTGAATTTAAGTCATTTACTGCCATTGACGGATATGGACGTCAAAGTTCCTTTTTTTTTTTTTTTAACTATCTGGTAGTGAATGAGTTAATGTCAAAATAAGACGGATTTATCCTGGCAAACCAAAACTCCAAAGCAGTTTGAGAAGCCCTGACTAATATTGGTTATTGAATATCCAAAAAGTTGTATATGCACCGTCCCCGGAAATCTGCTTGGACTGAACGTAATGCATCTTGTCCCCACATCACGCTGCCATTTGTCGTGTGACACGTCGTTGAGGCTGAATCACATTCGGGCTGCGGGCAGATTGCTTATCTGTCACCATCAGCGCAAACAGGTTGCTGATGCCGCCGCTTAACGTCGTCTCAGTAAAGCCCCCGTCGTCAAATCTGTCCCTGTCACCCTGTGATGTATCGACGCCGTTTGTCTCCTCAGAGCCCAATTTTCTGGCCAATCCTGTGCCGGGTTATCAGAGCGTCATAAACTATGTATGACAGGACTCGCGAGCCGTGAGGAATGGCATCGGTGGAGCAGCGAGGGCCGGCGCAGACGGAATAAATGCACGGCGGCGTAACTTACGGCCTTGAGTCCGTATTACATGGCCACCTTGAAATCTCGGCCTGAGGGGGGGGGGGGGGGGAAATGTTTTGGGGAAGAACTCTGGGAAAGTCACTTTACACTGAAGGAAGTGGTTGTCGTCGTAGCCGTGTAACGGTTTGCATATGGACTGAGATAACCTTGGTGACCACCGGCCACTCTCTGACCACTCAGAACAAATTCAAAATGGATCTGAATGCGAGCTCTCAAAACATTTGTCTTTAGAAAGGAAGATTTGAGTCTCGTCGTCATAGTCAATCAAAATCATTTCTTTCGTAGCATAGCGAGAAAACAACATTGTTGATAAGTTATTGTTCATCACACCACTCACAGTCATGGTTTCATGAAATTAAATGTGCCGAAACTTGTTCAACACATTCATAACATTTAGAGTTGGGTCGAAAAAGAGTTTGCCCGCGCCTGATTGAGCCTGACTCGTTTCAGTTCATCTTTAGGTAATGAGCAGAGCTGGGCACTTGACCCTTTTTTGACGGTCAGTCCCCTCACTCCGGCCACGATCTCGATACGATTCCGTCCTTATTCATAAAAAATTGTCAACCCCCCACCTTTATTCTGCCTTCCACAGCCCCCGCCACACATACAAATAAAAAAAAAATTTTTTAAAAACAGCCGTGCATGACCCCGCCGCGGGAGAGATGCGAAACGGGGAAATGTATTTCAAATCATTTGTAAGCTAATTTGCCATTCAAATCGGCTTATCTTATTATGGGCTTGTTATGGTCTTATTTGTCGCCTTCTTCTTCCTTCTTCTTGTCCATGAACATGAACGTACCCAATGCAAGTACGCACTGTTGGCGTTATAGAAATCGTGGTATTGCCCCCCCCCCCCTTCCTGTGTAATGGTAACCCCCCGAAGCAGGCGGGAGGCGCGAGTTACGCGATGTCAGAATAAGGAACGACAGGCACGCTTTCGTTTGCCCATTTCACGAGTAGTTTCATCGCACGCACGGGGGGGGCGATTCATGGCTGTAGTAATACCAAACTGCCACCAAAACATTTTTTTAATGAGCCACAGCTTTGAATAAATGAGTTTTGAAGCAAGTAATCGGATGAATCGGCAAATGCTGACCCACAAATGTGCAAGCGGTTGGCTCTGGTTTTCCAGGCAGGTAGAAAAGTATTGGTTTTTAAGTGCCGGGGGACTTCCAACGGTGTGTTTTCTTAACCAACAGACAAAAGTGCGAGATCAATACGAGAGTCTGGATTGTGACACCCAAACAAATGAAAATGGCCTCGGTGGCACAATGGCGCCAATCTATGTCGGGTGGGCCCAATGTCAAGATGGGGCGACGGAGATGATTCCTCTCCCATTGTTTGCGGCTTAGCAACACCTCCAGAGGATCGCGGCGGCCAAGATGCCATTAACTGTCTCCGACTGGGGACAATCGCGGAGCGACTCGCTCACTTCTTGCAAAAGTTCCTTTTCAATTAATCTTAGAGGGGAAGTCTTTTTTTATTTTTTTTTGCTCTCTCCTGTACGGAGCTCATGAAAAGTGGTTTGAAAGACGCTTGCAAACAGGGTTGCTTTCTTTGCCGGCCGAGGATGAAAAGGTCTTCTTGGAGACTTATCTGGGCGAGGCACAATGGCGCTTGATTATGTCGACAAGTCAAGATGGTGATTTTTCTTTTTTTTTTTTTTTTGACTTGTTGCTTCAAATTCTTGATTACCACATAGTCACCGTGCAAAATGAGGTTAGATTGTGAGAATATGAAAATCGATGGCGGGAATCGGCGGTGACTCGAATTGAGTTGCAGAATTTTCGGATTGGAGTCAGAACGGGTCACAAAATATCGTCGGAGAAGACTCTTGGGCTAGCCCTCACATCTCCGTACGTGTGACGATGAACATGCGCTTCATTCTAGCAGAGCTGGGCACTTGACCCTTTTTTGGGAGGTCAGTCCCCCACCCTTCCGGCCGCGACCCTCCGGGCTTATTCATAAAAATTGAAATATTTGCAAATTTGAAATTGAACTGTTAAGGCAGATTGAGAGTCTGTTACATTTTTATGAGCCCAAAAAAAAATGTCGAATTAATCGGAATGCGTAATAATCGTGTTTACTCAAATGTATTGACAGTTCAAATTTAAATAATAAATATAATCTTGATCATCAAACACCTCATTTCAGACTCCCTGGCACAAATTTTGGTTTCTAAATGGCGAAACATAAATCACTCACTGAAATGAAAAGAGTTTTTATTCAACCGCTCAAGATGCTGTACGGGCTTGTTCCGTTTCATGCTAATTGCCTAATGAATTGGTTTAGTTTTTTTTTTTTTTTTCCGAATATTTTGGAGAGCTCTCAGAGGATTCAAGCGGTCCTCGGTTGAAAACGACCTTGGGAGACGCACGCCAGGCAAAAGCGTGCATGTGATTAATTCATTTCTGTGCCTGACTGCATGTGGCAAATGGCGAGGAGATTAATTATGAATTTTGCAGAAGCGCAAAGATGAATGTTTGTTCTGGGGACGAAAAAAAAAATCCAAATAATATTTGTCAGAGAACTCGCTCGCTCTGTGCAGTGTGTACCTACACGCTCGCGATCGAGGGTCAAAGTTGTTTTAAAGTCAAAGAGATTGTAAATCGGAATCCTGCGCTCCGTGTAAAGCAAAAGAGCGAATGAATAATTGATCCATTGCCGTTCCTTTGCCAAATTGCTCCAGATGCATCACATTCGGGTTGTGTTGCACGCCAGTTTTTTCTTTTCATAATCACGACTGACTTCAAAAATTGTTGAAAAGGTCAATCTTCTTAGAATTAATTGAAGGATTGATTTGAGGGAAAGGAACCTGCTTTTTTTTCACATCATGCTATGACGAGAAAAAAAACCTTTCAGTCGTTGTCATTTTCTTGCTCAAAATAATTATTTTTTTTTACACAGCACATTACGATTATTGCCTCGGCACTGGCACCCAAAATAAAATGGCGGCATAAAAGTCTCATTTTGCAGCGGGTCACGTTGACCTATGCACATTTTTTTTTTTTTTTTTTGCCGTGTCAAAGAAACAAACATGGAGGAGACTTAAGAGAGTTTGCACAAATGACACCAACGTCATCTCTTCCATTGCTTTGACAAAAAAAGTCTTTGGCGCGCTAAGAAAAGCTCCTTTGTGCTACGACTGCATCTTCCCGAAGCCACGAGCCGCACAGTAATAGGGACTTCATCTCTTTTTTTTTTTTTATTTCTTTCTTTTGGGGACTATTCTATTACAGGTTCCAGTGACTGAGGTCCCAGTGGTACCCATTACAGCAGCCTAGTAGTCATTAATCACAGACGAACGAGTAAGCATTTCAACGCAGTGCGGTAGCCATTCATTAGCACTTTTCACCACTGTCTCTTTTCTTAGCGTCGGCAACCCCGCCGCCAACTAAACATTTCCTCGCTATCCCACCTGGAGTTGGTCCTTTTTTTTTTTTGCTGACATACCTGCTTTTTAGTCACTCTGTTGTGTGGGGGAAATGGCGAAGAGTCGAGTTCTTTCCACTGCAAAAAGGATCTGTCTTTGCCTTTCCAACGCTCAAAATTCATCCGAAAAGTACAAGAATTCTGAACATTGAACCGATGGGGTGCGGTGATTTTTAATTTTTTTTTTTTGCTGTGTGAAGGGATCATTAAAGGGCCTTTTCAGACAATAGTTGTGTGTGATATTGCCGATATTGATATTGTCACATGATCAGTGATGGGCGGTCAAGGCCATCCAGGCCTTCTCTTCTGGCCTAACATCATCAAGAAAAAATGATCATATTCTTCACTTTGATGTCTTATAATATCCTAGTGTTTTATTTGACGTGAGAGTTTTTATCCAATCAGAATTCACCAATCGTGTTGCCAGGCAGAGTTCATCATACCATTAGTGAGCACGAGTCGTCCCAGGCCTCATGCGGGCGTCTATTCTGAGTGAATAAGGGGGTTTGACAGTCGATAGACAGTTGCGATAGCCAATCAGATCACGAGGTGATGAGAGTGAGGCCATCCCGTTGGCCTTATGTTGAAGGTGATCAACGCGGCTTGTGATTGGATACTCACTCGTGAGGGGGCAGCATTTTGCGGAGTCAACAACCCCGAAAGTCGTAACTGGCGACCGTTCGAAAATCAAAAGTATATTCTTGATTTTTTTTAAAACCTCAATGACCGAAGAAGGGAAAAATGGCGATTTAATTGCAGATACACTTGCGAGGCCATTTTCAAGAGAAGCTCGGTCGTCCAACAAGTGTGTATATTATTTGTCCAGCTGCGGTATCATAAATGATGGTATCATGAGTGGGATTTTTTTTTTCAAGTCGGACTAAGCGGGACTTCACTAAAGGCCGACGTGTCAAATGCAATTTCTCTTCCTGCGTAGTTTGTATTTGTTCTACAGGATTTTTGAGGCCATTGAAGTGCCCATTCTACTTTTTTTTTTTTTTTTAGAATATTCCAAAGACATTAGTCATGTTGCTCCACATTTGAGTTCTAAATTTATGTCAGCACATTTTCAGCAATTTTCGTCAAACATGCACAATATAACTAACGTATGTAGAAACATATCTCCGGATACACCTTACAGGCTTTGCGATTATTTTTATTTATTTATTTTTTTATTGTCATGTATTGTTTAGTCTCCGTGTCACAATCAGCCCAGCGCTGCGTGGGGAAGATGTTATTTTCCAACCCTCGGCTATTGTTTGTGCAACACGAGTGTCAAAACGGCATCAGCCTCCGTAGCAAGACTGAAGCGTGGATTCCGAGTCGACATACTCAACATGAGACGGTTGGCGGACGCCTTCGCCAGCGCAACGGGATTATTATTATGGATAAATAGCAACATTTCCGACCTGACTGCAGTTGCATGACACTTGCAACCCGAACCAAATTCCAAACGGTCCCACTGAAGTGGCGAAAAAAAAAAAAAACTGGGCGAATCCCCGAGGGTTCCTTCGCACGCGTCAAACCGTGATTCGCCAGCACGGCTAAAAAGGTACCGTCAAAGAAACGCCGCTTGTTTTTTTTTTGTTTTTTTGTCTGACAAAATTCTATTTTGGGTTGTTTTTGTAGCCCACCAATGTACGATAAAGCCCCGCGCGTAAGTGCTTCCGTCAGCAGGCGTGCAGCAAATGAGTTGGGAAGGGAGGAATATTCCCCGCTAATGGCCGACGGATCCTCGCAGAAATCTTTGATCTGTACTCGCCTGCTAATTCGCTGGATCAACTCGGCCTTTCATGATCAAACGGCCTGTTTTAAAGCCACTTGGTTCTGGTTTAACATACGGAGGACGCGGAACGCAAACGATAAGAAATAGCATGTACTTTTTATTCATGTGAGATCTATAATGAAAAATGCATTATGAGATTTATATAATTTGATAAAAATGCAGATTTAACTCATTCACTGCCATTGACGGATATAGACGCCCAAAAGTGATTTTAAGGAGGAGAGCAAAATTTCTATGGGAGCAACAAATCAGTCAAGTGACATCAAAATCATACGAGCTAATTGTATAATATGCAAAAAATAATCCCCACAAAGCGACAAAAACTAAAAATATCTCCATCCAATTTGTGGATTATTTAAAGACCTCTTCCATAAGCATTTTTTCAGAAGTCAGCTGTGGCCGTAAGACAACTCTACTGCGTCAATAAAAGAGGAGGAAATGCTGTTTCCATGTCTTTTTTTTTTTTTTTTTTAACGCTTGGAAAACATGAAGCCTCCTTTTGAGACTCTCCCACTCTGTTCTTGATTCAACAGCCGATTTAACATTCGACCCAGTTTCTGCGAGGATCTCCGCCGGGACGCAACCCAAAAGTGTCATGCAGCAGAACCGGAATAATAAAGGCCCTCACTGCGGAAAATGAAAGCGAAAACGATCCCAACCCCCCTCCCCCCCCTCCACTCCGAGCGCTCCAGCTTCCGCATCTTTATGCCATGGATGAACAAACAGCACAGGCGTTAACGACACTCCGTGTGGATGATCTGCTTATCTGCCACGCGCACACAACAGGCGTCAACGAGCATTTTTCACAATCCCTTTCTAAAGAGAAGCACGCAAACAATCGGCGTACAGTCGGCGTGACGATGATTGCGACGCGTCACATATTGAAGGCGCTCGCATCCGCTGTGAAATGACAGGCGAGCGTTCTTTACGAGCCACCCGCACCAATGTAATTAGGATTACAATTTCATGTCATTAGTGGGCGTCGCACAAAGGTCGTCGACGAGCCGTGAGTACCGATGGGAATTTGGAGTCGAGTTAGCGAAGTGCACATTGTCTCAGCCTCTACGCTGACATCCCGGTCTAATTATCGGAATGATGATACCGAGTAGGTGCTTAACTTCAACTCGTCATAAAATTGAAGCATTTCATGTTGTTGCGCTAGTCTGACTTTGGGGCTTGAGGAAATGTTGGATGTTGACTGACCAAAGTTTGACACCTAACATCCGGTGGTGGGTGGTCGATCGTCTCTGCTGGCCGAACATAATCAAGTAAAAATGATCATATTCTTCACATTGATGTCATATTATATCCTCGTGTTGAATTTTTAGGTTAGAGGTTTTTATCCAATCAGAATTCAGATAGCTCGTGTTGCCGGGCAGATTTCATTATTTCACTATTTGTCCGAGGCCTTCAGATACAATCATGCGGGCGTCTGTTCTGTGTCTCAAGGGGGCTTTTACCATTGATAGACAGTTGCGATAGCCAATCAGATTGCGAGTTGATAACAGTAAGGTCTTCTTGATGGCCTTACGTTGAAGTTGATGAAAGCGGCTTGTGATTGGATACTCAATCGTGAGAGGGTAGCGCTATGCAGAATCAACACATCCGAAAGTCGTAATGAAGTCGTAATAAAGTCGTCATGGATGAGAGTTACGTCTTAATGAACCAGAAGGATAAAAACTCAAATGTTTGGCGTTTTAGCGTCACCTATCTGATTAGCAATCGGCAGTGGTGGGCGGTCAAGGCCTTCAATGCCTTTTCTGCTGGCTTAACATAATAACGAAATCATGATCATATTCTTCACATTGATGTCATATTATATCCTAGTGTTGAATTTTTAGGTGAGAGTTTTTATCCAATCAGAATTCAGCTCGCTCGTGTTGCCGGGCAGATTTCACGATACCAGTGGCACGCGCTATTCGTCCGAGGCCTTCAGATACAATCGTGCAGGCGTCTGTTCTGTGTCTCAAGGGGTCTTTAAGTGTTGAGAGTCAATTGCGATGGCCAATCAGATCGCGAGTTGATGACAGTAAGGTCTTCTCGTTGGCCTCACGCTGAAGGTGATGAACGCGGCTTGTGATTGGATACTCAGTCGTGAGGGAGCGGCGCTATGCGGAATCAACACACCCAAAAGTCGTAACTGGCGACCGTTCAAAAATCTAAAATATATTCTCAGACAAGTTTGTCTTTAAAGTAGCCCTTGAAAATGGCATAAAATGCAGAAATTAAAAATGTCACACCTATTGTGTGTTTGCATGACTCCTTGATATTTTTGTGGGTCTCGTCACGACTGACAAACAACCTGCGGGATCCATCCACACTAAGAGGCGCCGCTGTCCTCAAAATGTCTGTGGCGGACTTCCTGTGTCTTTTCAGACATGACTTCTTGAGACTTTTTTGTGGGTCTAGTCACAATAGTCATGCCTCCCAAATTCCACGCTGCTTAGAGAAATGGGCTTCTGGTTCTGAAGGGTGAGCCACATGCACACTGTGCAAAGTATGCCAAGTACATGGCATCTACAAGCTGCCTTTAAAAAATTTTTTAAAAAAAATAAATAAATAAAATCAAATTATCAAGGCCAACTTGTTGTAAATCACATGACCTTGGTTCTTGTTGTTCCCTCAATCCAGTCTCCGGTGTGTTACGGCTATAATTAGCCTCCATTCATGCCAAGGCCACTTGGAAAGGAAGTGCATTTTGGTCATATTAATAATCATCATGCCACCGTTATGAAAATTTTGTTTCGTCTCACGCAATGCCCGCAAAAAGGGCTTCAAATAAACTCATGACTTGCCGTGCTTTTTGTCTCGGGGAGCAAAGTCAGCCTCTCAATGAACGATCTGACATGTTTTCCGGATGTTTTCTTGCAACAAAAAAAAGAATAATTAACACAAAAGTGCTATTCCACAGAGATCAAGTCCCGCCCCCCCCCCAAGCCCGCATGCCAAAAAAGCATTTTTTTCAAAAAAAACATTTTCGACGTTAATTGCCACATGAAACGCTGATTTGCGGAGAGACCAGTGAAAAGTGCGGAGAAAGTGGAACAAACTTTTCCCTCATAATCCGGGCCAATGCTGTCCCACCCTCTGCCAAGCACGGTGGTTTTTGATTCTTTTCTTTTTTCCTCAACACCATGCCAGTGATGCTCTCTGTCTTTGTTTGAACTCTCGATTCATTTGAAACAAAGATGGAGCGCTTCCAAAGTTAAACTTGGCCCATCTTGGCAGCTTGAAGCATTTCCTATTAAGTCCCATTTTAAAGTTAAGACAATGTGGGAAAAGTATTTTATTTTTTAATTATCATATTAATTATAATTTTTTTTTTATTTTTGTATCGGTTCAGCCAAGATGGCCCATTTTTCACAAACAAGCTAATTTGATCATGAAACTGAAATTAATATTTTTTTTATCCATTTATTTTGGAGAAATTAGGAAATAAGTGACTACTTGAAAAACGCCTACTTTTAAAGATGAATTTGGCCACGCCCCCTCCGCTCTCTCCACGTTTCACTCCGAGTCACTTCAAGGACCGATTACAAACTCTCCATTGGAAATCATTGAACTTTCATTGCTTCTAACGTCCAAAAATGGTGATCAATGGGCACCAAAATCCACGCGGGCATCCCGACTTTTGACCACTTCAACTTATCAAAAAGGATGAACTTATTTGTGGCGGATTTATTTGAGAATGAGGAACTGTGGAAGTGAGCGGAGCTACGTAGATGAGACTGGAAGATCCATGCTCGCTTGCCGGCCGCCTCCTTCGAGTCGACACGACTTTAGTGTCGCGAAATGTAACCAATTGGGGTTCGTGTGCGCATTCTTGCAATGATCCGCTTTGGCCTGCGTAAGTGGAGAATCGAATCGAGAATCAATATTTTGGATTTTGTGGGGGTGATCACATGAGCTCACGTTTGATGTCAATAAATCCAAACTCTTGAGCGGGAACGCTTTTCTACTTTCACAGCTTGAAGTGGACACGAGTAGTCGTGCAATTTGCATTTTGGTGGCGATCGGTCGCCGTTTTAGACAATTCAAGGAATATTACCAAGCTTGCCTCCCTGCTGTCACGTGGACGCTGAAATCGGAAAAAAATATCGAGCCAAGCTCCAAAAGGGGGTGTGTCGTAAATCTCATCACAAAAAAAAACAACCTTAAATCAGTGTTTTGGGGGATGTCATTTTTACACAAACATATAAAGTGCCATCGTAAACGTCATTCAAGCGTCCCTTAATTGGACAAAAAATGATCAATGTTTGGTTAAAGCCTGAGACTGGCTGGCCCCAGCGAGGTAAAAAAAAATAATAATAAAAGACACCGGAACATGAAATGAAGATCGCAGGAGGCTTCAAATGACTTGCAGGAGATCACGTTATACGGCAAATAACACCTTTCGGAGTTGACTTGCGGGCACTAACAAAGACGCTTCATGTATTTGGCAGCGCGGACCCTCGAGGTGTGTACGTGGGGAGGGTTGGGTGGGGGGGGGGGGCTTGGCAATTCAGGACCAGGCCCCGTTTGATCTATAGAGAATGCGGTGGAGATGTCAGCACTGTGAATGGTTATTTCCCCCGGGGGAAGCGGCCACAATCGCTGCGCCTAAAAATATATTACAGGTATAAACTCCGATGTGAATAGCAGAATGGCTTTGAAATGTTAAATTAGGGTCTGCTCTCCTTCTTCGCCCGCCGCGTTGACTGTTGCGCTCGTCTCGCTGACTTCCTCATACACGCTACTTAATTATGCCATTAATCAGGACTGGATGGGAACTCTTCGGGTGGTACTCTGCTTCTGACCTTGCGGGACGCCAAGGAGGAATTTAGAGGTGGTGTGATTTGTGAAATAAGTCGTTCATGCATTTTTATGACATTATATGATATTAAAGGATCAAGAATACAAAATGAGAACATTTGATCCCGTTGTTAATATACAAAATTTTTGTATTTGATATTTATTTCTTCATCTGTATGATTTAAATTTATAACGACAAAAAAACTAAATAGAACAGAAAAATAAAAAAATGTAAAAAAGCAGATGCATTTAAAAATTTTGTATTTTCTGAAACCGCTCTGGTCAACATTTTTTTTACTATTTTTTTTTTTTTGTAATTCCAAATATGCCCATCTCTGGTTTTCAAAATAATCATTTCATATGTAATAGATTATGAAACATATTTATGAATTAATGAAGTATTAGGTTCAGCAACAGGTGAACGCGTTTTCTGAAACGTCATATCTTTAAATTACCAAGCATGGTAAAATCCGTATTTTTCGGTGAAACTTCAGAGCAAAAAAATGAAAAATCAAAAAATTTATAATTTTTTTTTTTAAATCACCGTAAAAAACACATAAAGCCATTCCTGCTTAAAATTTGTGACTTTAGTGCCGGTGTGGATTCACTTCCCATTCCTTGACAATGTCCGTGTGATGATCTGTCTGTCTCTATGGCGACCAATCCAGGGTTGAGTCTACCTTTTGCCATGAATCAGCCTTGATAAGATTGAGCTCACCCGCGACCCGGAAGAGTAAATTGTTTAGAACATGGATGCACGGATGAGTCCTGATTCAATTCATTTGAAAAAATAAAAAATACAGTGGAATATTTATGCTACTTATAAAATTGACCTCATCCGACCCGTTAGCGAAAAATAGATCTCCTTGACCTCAACGCCGACATATGCCATCTTCCGTTCGTGTCATGGCCGACCGCCCAATGACTTTGACAAACATCGAAGAAGTCCTGTCGGCTTCGTCAATCAAATCGTTGGAATTTGGTAACTCCGCCCTTTTCTCGCACGCCGTCCGTTCCGCCGACACTCCATCAAGATGCCAACGAGCACTTATCGGTCAGAAAGAAAAATAACGCGGAGCACTTCCCCGGAGCTATCGGCTGACGAATGATTGGGTCGGGTGAGGAAGTGATTCGACCGCATCGGTAATATGAATGATGAATACGAGCGGCGTCACGATGGCGTTCATCATTCAGGATGGAGCGAGACGTCACCCTTTGGAGCGCTGATGACAATGCGTGCGTCTTATCAAGCCACCAAGATGCAGAGGTGGGGAAAGTACTCGAATAGTGAGCTTGAGTAGAAGTACAGATCCTGGTACTTAAAATAGAGTCATACGCATGACCAGCAGACAACTACAACCTCGTGCTGACCTGTTAGGTTGGACTTGCTTAAACCATTGTGGAATATCCACCACTCGAGTATAAATAATGCCGATCCCTCGTTTGGTAATTACAAGCAGATCTAAATGAATCAGTCCAATTAATTCTCAGTCAAAGCGTATTTTACCTCTGTCTAATTGTGTTATTTTTTTTTCACATTTAAAGAGACAGTGTGTCGAATGTTCTTTGATGTTTTTCAAAACCTCTATTAATTTCAATAAAATGCTAAAAAAATATGTTCACATGTTGAATAACATGTCCAACAGTTGTTTGCTTGTCATTGTGAGCTCTATTGCGCATGCTTCAATATGCACTTTGGTCGTCGCTTTCTGTTAGTTCACCACTTGATGGCACTAAAGTCTACAGACTGTCCCTTTAAGAAAGTACCGTATTTTGCGGACTAGAAACCACTACTTTTTTTTCCGAGATTTTGAATCATGCGGCTAATGCAATGGTGCAGCTTTTCTGTGGATTTTTCTTTCACCGCTAGGGGGCGCGCTATAGTTCAGAAAATATGTTAAATAAATCTTGATTTTTTTTTTAATTTTATTTCTCTTGGGTATGTTCTGTTTTAATTAGTAAAGTTGTTGCCGTGTTAAAAGGCACTGTTTTAACAATCTTTATGTGCAGTATAAAATCGTTCTGTACATGCAGTCGACAACTGATTTATATATATATATATATATATATATATATATTTTTTTTTTTTTTTTTTTTAATGTATATTTATTTATTTATTTTAATTGATTTTATTTTTTTAATTTATTTATTTTTTTAATTTTATTATCTTTTTTTTTTTTTTTATTCGGGTGTGGCTTATAGTCCGTAAAGGTTAGAAATTTAAAGCCTTCAGACAAACAGCAGTTTCATACATGACAACTCAATGTTTTTCACACAACCAAAATCACAACAGGTTAACACATTTAGAGTATGAACAGAACAGCTGAAGACATTCCAAAATACTCAAGTCATACTGAAGTCATGGACAGACTTTATTCATGAAGTATTTGTACTTTGTGACTTCCCGTCACTGATTTGTCCCAACCGAATGGCGTCATATTTGAAAACGGGACGGTCTCCCTGGATGGATTTTGTTGGCGTGACAAGGCTCTGCAGTTACATAACATTGATAAAGTCACACGAGATATCCGGATAGGACACAAGGGGAGAGGTGGGGCAGCAGCTGATTGGCTAACACACCTGCGACGGGACGCCAAATGTCACCCGGAGCGGATGGAATGCTGATTGGAATGTAATTATTCCCCTCAATGTTGCATACTAAGCTTGCACGTAAAATAACGTGCCAGCCACTGCGCTCACGGGGGTGATAGATTTCAAAGTGGGATGAGGCATCAATCACTGTCCCGGAGGTGATTGGTTGTTTGTGTGTGCGTGCGCGTGGCGGCGGGCCCTCCATCTTGAACATGCGAAGGTTGGCTGATTGCTCTTTCTGCCTTCCGACATTCATTGGAGCAAGCCGACACCCGGCTTATAAAGCCCGAGCTCGGAGAGGAAATTCTTACGTGGACAATCCCGGCCGTGCATGATGGCATTTGGGTGTCTCTGAACTGAATTATCTTCCTGTTCCTCCTAAGCAGGGGTTAGTTTAGGCGTGACCGGCTGGTATAGAGGCGTTTTTTTTTTTTATAACGACTCAAGCCTATGAATTCTGCCAAGCAACAACCAGGAACTTTTCTGTCTTGGCCTCATTTGGGAAATGACGGGCATATGCCATTTTTAATGGCTTTGACTGAACCTTTTCAATTTTGCCTTCAAGTGTCAGGAAATACTTTTTTTTTTTTTGGGAGTTTTTGATCCTGCTGCCCCTCGCAACCATCCCCGAGGCTGATTTATTTTTCTCTTTGCAGTTTTGTGAATTAATGACCGTATATGAGGAGCAACTTCTGAATTTTGAGGAGCATTTTTTTGTCGGATAAACCTGGGGACTTTTTTTATGAGTAAATATATTAATAAAATTACGTCCGTATAATGAATGAACAATTGTTTTTCAGTGGTGCAATTTCAAAACACAAATAATAAATTCAGTTCAAATGTAATATTTCTATGGTGTTTTAGCAAAGATAAATAGATTTTTTTATTTTTTTTTAATCAAAAGAAAATCACTTCTATGGTATCATTACGAGAACTTTGACCACGTTACAGCTGCGGCTGTTGTGAAAGCGCTGGATAAATAAAGATGTGTTGTAAATCAAAACTCGGGCCTCTGTTGCGAAAACACAACTAATTTCTGATCTTGGAATTTTTTTTTTATACAAAATTAAAATACTTCAAGCAAATAAACTTAATTACTTTCTGTTTAGCGAGTATGATTTTCCAGACATTTTTTTAATTGCCTCCTATCAACATTGCATGTTCTCTACGTTTAATCACCCACTCTCTTAATTCAGGCATTAAATCAATTCATGTGTAGTTTGGTTTTGTCGTTTATCTTGGCAATTACCATGACTTCACCATCTTTCCTCGCGATCCGTTTGTGACAACTTTCTTGCCGCCAAGCGGGCGATATGCTAACTTAACACTTTAGCCGCGCAAGCTAGCCAGCCGTCTCTCGTTGCTAGCTAGCTAGCCAGCTAGCTGGTGCGGCGCGAATAGCACCGAGCTCAACTTAACCTCCGACTACTCGCATGTAAATGACGCGAGTGTGTCCTGTTTTGGACCGTCTTACAGTTCATGTATCGGCAAAACTTCAAAGCCCGTCATTCTCACTTTTGCTCTTTGCGTGTTAGCATTTTCCGCGTTGTCATTTTATGAGGCACAAAATGCTCATTTTGACTCGCAAACTGAATTACAAAACAACTTATTTGAACGGTTGACCGTCCCTACTCCTCCGCTGCCCCTTAAGCCTCGTTTGTCGACTTTGGAGCTATAGCAGTCAAGGCATTTTCATTATCAACCTTTCTTTTCAGCGAGCAGAAAAAAAAAAAAAAGCAAAAAGTCAGTGTTTGGCTCATTGTTAATACCTCCAGATGGCCTTCCGTTATTTGATGCTATTCTTCTCCAACGTGGCGAAAAAAAAGCAAAGCATGTGGGTGTTTGGGCTCTTGACTGTTCTGTATATTTCCAGTGTGTTGCTGTGGCCTTGGGAGGATTAGTCACGGGGCTGTGAGCGTTACCGGAGTGGAATTAGGACCCCGCTGTGTTTGCAAGCAGCACGAGCAGCGCGCAATCTTCACAAACAAAAAAGAGGAGGAGTGAGAGCAGGCGCAGGATTGGGCTTCTGTTAACTACTTAAAGCAGTCGTTCTCAAAAGCATTTGAGTGAGTGTGAGAATTTCTGGACTGTGTGTTGGAGTTGACCCCCAGAAAGGTTTCAGGACCTCCCCTCAGTCAGTCCTAGCAAGTTTGAAGCCACAGAATCCTGTTTTTATTTTTCCCCGCGACAGGCCTTTAACTGATTCACGGCCAGCCGAGCTAAAATGTATTTGATTTTGGGCGTCTATATCCGTCAATGGCAGTGAATGATTTAATTTTTGAAGTTGGCAACCAAAACGTCTCTTTGAACTTTTGATTTACTTCCATTCCAGCGAAAGGACAGAACATATTTCCGCTTGACGCACTTCAACTCCGAGACCGAGACGTAATTTGTGTGTCGGATACAAAAAGCAAAACAAAACAAAAAAAAAAACGTAATGGGGTTGAAAAGTGCCTCCTGCTGAATTGTTAATGTAATTCTGTCATCGTTGTGTTTGAGAAGTTCATGTGTCAGTGGAACAAAAAAAAAAAGAACAGAAGTGATGCTTTCATCGCGCAAACTCTCACCTTTCAGGTGAATTCATTACGCCTTGATCTTCTATGCAGTCGTCCTAAAAACAAGACGGGCTTTGATCACCAACACCCCAAAAAGCCCGAGTAGAACTGACAGCGTTTTGAGGCGGAATTGGCGTCATGTTCGACTAAGCAATTGTTTGATTTATTTATTTATTATTTTTTTTTTGCATCGACAATGGGACAACAAGCCAAGCTTTGGCTTCATGAAATATTTAGTTATAGTAGAGCAACAAAGCCACAAACGTCCACGATCGAATTGAATTCAGGCCAGTTGGTGGTGCTCCACTTTCTAATTTCCCACTCTTGTACTTTAAATCCGTCTTTGCAATTACCCACTGACGCCGAATTTGCTCAGGAACCACCTTGCTCATTGTCACCACAGCCCCTCAACTTCATTTATGAGGGCACCTTAAAAAAAAAAAAAAAAGGGGGAGTGCTTGAATTACAAACACGCTTTAATAGATATAATATTATATATAAAATATAATATTTAAGCATATTTTTATTTAATAATATATCATATTTACTGTGTCTTTTTTGTTGTATTATCGCTATTTTTATTTTAATTATTGCTGTTGGGAATTACTCGATATGAATAAAGTTGTATTGTTTTGTAAAATTGTCCCAAATAATTCACTAATTACAATTCGAAACGCTCTCTTTAATTGTTCATCCGCTTTTTATTTGCTGTGAAGCTCCCAAGGACGTACACCGTGAGCTTTTTCTGATCAAAACAACGGCGGGACTAGGCCGGATGACACCGCCGCCGGCGTTAGCCTCGTTTCCCTCGCCTTGATCTGACTCCCAACGCGTCGACGGGTAGGTGCCGGTCGCAAAACAAATGCAGTTTAATGATGTGTTCCACTTCTACCTGGCGACAACCAGGACTTTCTGAATAATATATCACCCTATACTGTATAACAAGTGATTCATCTTGGCTTCATGTGCTGTGAGGGTGGGGGGGGTTAACACAAACACACCTCTACATGAACAATGTCTTTGTTGTAGTTATAAGTCATCGGTAATTGCGAGGGAGACATTTTAAAAGGAACCAAGCTGCTTGTTGCGAGGCAGAATTCCAAGTCCAATTGGACCTAAATGAATGCTTGATTTAAGTTAAAGACAACTGAACTGTGTTTGACAAATGAACTGTACTAGATTTAAAAAAAAAAAAAAAAAGTTGAAGCCACTCGAACATCATGCACACGTTGAGTCTGACTTTGACCACTAGAGGGAGCCCACACACACCACGCTTTGAGAATCGCATTAATACAATAAAATCCGTCCATCCATTTTCTGAGCCGCTTCTCCTCAAAAGGGTCGCGGGGGATGCTGGAGCCTATCCCAGCTGTCCTCGGGCACACCCTGAACTGGTTGCCAGCCAATCGCAGGGCACACGAAGACGAAGAACCTGCTCTCACAATCACACCTGGGGGCAATTTAGAGTGTTCAATCAGCCTGCCATGCATGTTTTTGGAATGTGGGAGGAAACCGGAGTACCCGGAGAAAAGCCACGCAGGCACGGGGAGAACATGCAAACTCCACACAGGAAGGCCGGAACCGGATTCGAACCCACGACCTCTGCACTGTGAAGCCATCGTGCTAAGCAGTCACTACACCAAAATAAAATCAAAATAATTCAATTCAATAAATACAAACAACATAACGAGCACCGTTTTCCATCACAACAATTTGGGCCTGAGCAGTCTGCGTGCTCTGTGAAATATGATTCTTCCCCGCCCGCTTGGGTTATTGGTCGGACCATAACGACGCGATCTGCCCTGGCTTGAAATGTTCCTCACCCCAAATGCTACCGTTTGTGCTTTGCGATCCCCGTCTGTCTTTTTGAAGATAAACGCACCTTTAAAGGAACCGAGCTCACATATCAGATGGTTCATTTGAATATCTGGCCTGTCAATAACTGGGTGGGGGGGGGTGAAGATGAAATTCATGATCGCCGCATCTCGCTTCTTTGTTCTTTGGGTAAATGTGACGGGCTGGCTTCAAAGGCATTTTAATGGAGCGGCTGCGTGAAGATGCCAGGAGGCCAATTACACACGTGGGCTACTCTTCACAACTTCTCGCAATCCTGCTGCTCAGATAAAGTTATGGCACGCATTCGTCTCCTGTGCAACGGCTGACCTTGACCTGGGAGGGATTGGCGGGATGCGAACAGCGTGAAGGAGTACCTCAAGATGTCTGCAGCTCCCGCAGAAAAATGCAAATGTCGGCTGTATTCATCGAATTGGAAGGTTAGAAAGGGAGACTTTATTATTTTTATTTTTTTTTTTGGGTCAATGAAAGTCTAACTCGAGTCAGTGCATTAAACTCATCGCTCGACAAATTGCCTTCAGCCGTTGCGCCATATTCGTCGGAGTTTGCCGCGTTTCCGTATTAGGCAGAGGCCTCGTGGGACCTGGAACTTGTGATTCCCGCTTATGTCACGATTCTATTTGTCCAGCTGGAGTGGTGGGCGGTTCCCTTTCGTAGCGCACAGAGCTGGGCACTTGACCCTTTTTTGCCGGTCAGTCCTTCGCCCCTCCGACCGCGATCTCGATACGGTTCCGGCCTCGACCCTCCGGCCTTTATTTGAAATATCATGAGCTGGATAATTTAACTTGTTCGCTCCCAATGACGGATATATACGTCAAAAAATGGCCGATGTTCATTTCCTCGGGTTTGTATTATACGCGTTTTGGTTATATTCTTGTCTTTTTTACAACTGGCTATTTTTGTCCTTGCTTCATCTCGTTTTCCTGGTTTGCATACTTTGTTGAACGGACCTGCAAATTTTTGGTTGATCAATTATTTTGTCCAAATTCCATCCGAAATCTCACCGATTCAGCACAAAAGAGGAAAAAGTTGTGATGCGGATGAGAATTCATGTGGTTTGGGAAGTCAAACGGCTCACATTGTTCCTTTCTTGCTTCACTTTTCCCCGTCTCAAGTCTACCTTTCATGTCCGATCAGGTGTCAGCTGTTAAAAGAAAACAAATCCCTCCTGTCATTGGAGCGATGAAAGACGGAAAAAAAAGGGAAAGAAGCAGCACATCGTACATTTTCTGAACATGTGTTCAAGCTGGGTCGCGTTCTCTGTGACTACTTATCGCAGCTACGCACTTTCAGTACTTCAGCTTTCACCACTTTTTTTTTTTTTGCTTCTACTTCAGTAGAGAGAGTGACTACTTTCGCCACCGCTGTTCGTAACTCAGCATCCATCCTGCAGAACGAGAAGAAAAACCTGGCGTTTCCCATCCATCTGCTTGTTGATGAGTGCCCTTGGATGTCACAAAGTGCCTCGACATGCCCCTCATGCTCATCAGCCAGGAAGCGCCTCACGCAGGCTTTGGCACCGGCGTTTCGTTCTCGGCAGGGTGCGCTTGATTTGACCAGAAGGCGGCGTCTCATGATTGATGACTCCCACCACGGCGCTTTCGGCCACACCGGTCTGGCTTGGGCCTTATCTGCAAGTGTGCATGGCTTGCCTGTGGGCCGTTTAGAACTGCAGTCCTCAAGCAATTCAGCGGCAGCTTTCACTTGGAGAGCCGTAAAATCATTCGCAGTAAATTGTCATGTCGTTTGAAAAAAAAACAAAAGTGCACCCCTGGATTTTTTTTTTTTTTAACGGAACATGGTTGTATTTTTAGGTGAATAAAGGCCTCTTTTTTAAATATGAATGTTGTAATATCACAATAATAAACTTGTAATTACTCCCCCCCCCTTTAAAGGTTAATCTTAACATCATATTACAATCCTGGAAAAATGGACCTTGTTTGTCTCAAAACCAGGTCAGCATTTTTCTAAAATAGCGGCTGTTATATAACAAAAAGACAGTTGGAAACATATGCGGAAATTTGTTTTGACAAACACAACTAATTGGCATCTGCCACCCCAGAAAAAGAAACCCACCATCGACCACATGAACGCCACGCAGCGCCACAGATGGTAGTGAAAGTGCACCATCATCTGGTGGCTTGCAGTACTGCACTCTCTAATTTCCCACCTGGAACAAATTGAAGGCCGTGGTGTGTTTTACAACACGCTCGTCAATTTATTCAGACCTGATTTATCCATCAAATGAGCTGCCTCGGTGAGACAGGACGACAAAGTACGGCGTGGGAAAGGATGAGGTGGGGGCGAGCTTTCGCCCTGATGTTTTTCATCAAGCTTCCTACACAGGCTTACGGTTAATTGGCAAATAGTGTACAGTAGAAATACCGTTGATAGATTTGTGTTGGTTTTGTCACTCGTCACGTATCATTAAATCTCACATGAGGGGTTGTTCGTGAACGATTCGTTCAAAAAGATTAAAAAAAAAAAAAATGTCGGTGAATGTGAGTGATTGGATCACTTGCTCAAGTGTTTTGTTCTTTTCTCAGTTCATTTGAGCTCAGGAACGCGTTTTTCGTCAATCATCGCGATCGGCCAATCGGCAGCTAGTATCACATGGACGGGGGATTTTATTGAAAACACTGCCACGCTATTGGCGTTCACAGAGTCAGTCAGGTAATTTCCCGAAGGAGGGAATGTGCTACCGTTTCGCATTCACGAACGATTCGGTGAAAGAAAGTGACGTCATTTCCCGTTCGTTTACGATTCTGTGAGAAAACGTGACATAATTTCCTGTTCACAAACGATTCAATGAGTGAACGTGCTCTACGGCCATTCTCGTTCGTACATCACAGCTGCAACATTTTTAATAGAAATAATAACAATAAGAATGCACAAATTCCAATTACTGCAACAACAGTGTGAGTACGAAATATTGATTTGATTTTTTTTAAACTCACTCCATCCGTGTACGGGGCGGTGGCGTGTGAATGAGTCAGTGAACGAATCTTCTGAACGATTCTTTTTGATGTACTGATTCTCATGATTCAGTTCACTTAAAAGAACTCTCATGCCCGTCACTCCTGTTCAATCTTGTCGAGGAATCGTGTATTACTGGCCTGACTTGCCTTCCTTCCTTCCCTCTTCCCCTGGAAGCTTTTCTCCTGCAATTCCTTTTGTCTTTCATCATTCTAAATGCTCCTAAATGGACTGGAGGCTGCTCGGAGCCGGTGGGGGGTGCGATGGCAATAACCTCCACGTCGTGTCAGGAGGCGAATTTGGAATCTTCAGTGCTTCTCCTTGGCATGAAATGTATTTACAAATATCTCCGCGGGATCCAATAAAAGGTTTAATATTTAATTAGGCTTAAGGGCATGACGGTAAGATGGAGGACTTCCTCCCTTAAAACGCGCTCGCACTTCGGGACGTGCAC